>NC_133581.1:46397688-46697688 GCF_964106895.1 Numenius arquata | reverse complement strand
TGCATTACAGTGAGCTTATTTTTATAGAACGTCGTCCTGGTTTGTTATGTGTTCAGACTGAAAAAAAAAGAGTGGGGGAGCGGGAGGACTGCTCAAAGAGAGGGTCTCTATCAGAAGAAGTTGTCAACAACCACTGTAATTAAGGAAGCAGCCAGAGCACACACAACCTGAGTTGCCGCCAAAGTGAAATGAAAGCATTTTTTGTGTGCAGCCATAGCCCCAAAGGATAATAAAAGATGCTTCCACCGTGCCAAGTGAGGAGCTGAAGGGACACCATTTCTAGACAGAGAATGCCCTGCTCCCATCTTTCCAAAATTACACGCTGTGGGGAGGCAGCAAGTTACTCTCCCTACGTGTGCTTTAGAAGCACATGCCCGCACAGCCCGTCCAACTGCAGCAGCCGCCTCGGGAGACCAGCCACTGGGCAGGTGACCCCCAACCACCATGGGAATGATGAAGGTGGCACTGCTTGGACCAGATTACCAAATCAACAACCTTTAATTCTTCCCCCTCGCACTCAACTGTGGGCACCCCACGGCCCCACGGCATTGTCACCACCAGTGGGAGCTGCCGCATTCAGAAGAGCTGCACCCCGCTCTCCTCCCGAGGGCGGCTGCTGTTGCCTTGGCAAGGAGCTTTGTGCATGGCATGCCCAAACAGTACTCTTCTTAGTAGCATCTTTCACCTGGAACGGCCGTGTGGCCGGTGCCCCTGCGGCAGTGAGTGGGCTGGCAGAGCCGAGGGGGTCGGCACGGACCTTCTCAGACATGGGACAGTATCGTGAGGCTTTCACTGGTGGCTGTAGAAACTCATGTGCAGGTTCAGTGAAGGGAAAGAAGTCATTCACAAATTGCATGCATATTTCTGAATTCATTCACTGCGTGGCGTTCATCTTTCATCCTCCCCCTGAGCCCTGCACGCATTGCCGGCATTCTCTCCCAATCCCATATAACAATTCCCAGGTCTCCGCAAGCCACTGCCTGCCAATGGAGCCCATGGTCACTGGACCCTCAGTCCGGTTTTGTGCAAAGGTTTAATGCTTTCGCCTGACCCCAGCCCCCATTCCCATGAATCCCCTGTAGTATTTTCCTAATAAAGTGCCAGGGAAGCTTTGCACCGGGCAGGGTGCTAAGGGGGTGGCTATGTGGTCCAGCATTTCCAGAGTCTGTGAGCTCTCTCCTAAGGTGTAAATACAAGCAGTGGAGCCAGGTGGATGGCTGACAAGGCTGCCATTTAGACCTGAAGGAAAAAAAGAACTGCTACTTTCCAACCAAATGTGAATTGCTGTTGCTTCACTTTCTCTAGCCCAACTGCCAAATTAATGGTTAATTGCTACAGCAGGGAATGGAAGTCACTTCTTAAAGGCTGTATACAGGGTACACAGCTATGATTCAGCATAATTTTAACCTTCACTGGACATTGCCAATATGTTTATTACTGGGGAATCAAAAAGAAAATACAGTCCTTTCCCTAAAGCCTTCCATGACCAAATTCTAGATGATAGTGCAGGTATTTAATACATCACAAAACCTGTGAAGGTGGCAAAATATTTTCTTTCACATCCCTCCTACTTGTGAGACATCAGAGAAAGCACATGCTTTTGGAGAATCTCAAATGGAAGTGATTTTTTATTATATATAGATGAAAAGCAGAAATGTTCAAAAGCTGTTTCTGATATATAGGCAGTGACAGCCATTTCCTCGCTATTGCTGTAATGTGAAGGAGTGCAGGTATCTCCTGCAGAAAGAGTTCTTGTTCTCTACCCGCTGCTTCCACGTAGGATTTCGTGCATGTGACAGTGTACGATTCATGAATTGCAGCTCGGCTTTGGAAAGCATGGGAATTGTGTCTGGCTGTCAGGGCCCAATGTTCATCTGGGCTTCACATGGCGCACAGAAAGACATGCCAGTTGCACCTTCAAGCCAAACAGTTGGATAATCAAACTGAGCATTTGTTTTCAGTTTTGGTTCTTTTTTTCTGGAGGGGAGGGGGCAGGCTGGTTATGAACTCCAACATATACATGCATTTTTGTGGGTTTAAGTGAAAAGACCATAGTAAAGTTTTAGCCTACAGTCTATGTGTATTGTTCTAAGCTCCATTATTACCAACATAACTTTCAAAACCAAACAAAAATAACCCCAAATAAAATTGACAGTATTTTGCAAATTCTCTGATTTTCTCATGCATTCAAAAGTGTAAGGCTGTTCTGCTTGAGTGGCTGGCTGTTTGACTGTTGCTTTGTATTTTATTACATTGTTTAATTCTTAATTGTAAGCCTCCAAAATCATAAAATCTGCGTTCTGGACTCAGTCTCTACACTCAAATGTAACTACTGAAAAATGGTTTGTCTACTCTTTAGTATATATGGCATTTAACATACTTTGCTTAAATTGGATATTTGCAATGCAATCCAAACAGGACACTTGAGAAATCCGGCTTCTCCCAGATGAGAGCATACCTGAATATTATAGGAATGCCTTTTCTCACTGAAAAGCATTAACAAAATACATGCGTAAATACTGGGGTTTAATCAGCTGGTGCTGTCTGTTTATTTAAAGGAAAAAACTTACTTAACCCTTCAGGAGGGATTCAAACTATGGGTGAGAATGGAGAGAGGTCTGAGCACCCAAATGGTAACACGTTTTTAGAAGAAAACATGAGTTGGTGATGTCTGCGCCTGTGACGTGCTGGCGTTGCCCACCCTGCCACACGACAGCCAGGAGACCAGCGAGGAGGATTTCCCATTTCTGGAAGGTGCAGTGAAAGGTGGGACCCCGTAGATCACTGAATTGTCTTTCCATCTATGAAGTATTGTCTTCAAGATACTGCTTGATATTCATTCAGTCAAATATTTTGACAATTTGAACAAATAAGCAGAAAACAAAAAGGAAAAAACTTTTACTGTGAGGGTAGTGAAACACTGGCACAGGTTGCCCAGAGAGGTGGTAGATGCCCCATCCCAGGAAGCATTCAAGGTCAGCCTGATTGGGGCTCTGAGCAACCTGATCTGGTTGAAGATGTCCCTGCTCATTGCAGGACGATGCAAACATCATCTGAGTTACTATACTGTTCCCTGGGGGGGAGGGAGAGGGTGCATGTGCACATAACACGTTATTTTGTGTGCATTTCTGAGAAATACTGTATTTGCTGTCACTTTATAGTTGCCCAAAAGAGCAGTAGCAAGCTGAGGCGGTGCATACGCAGGCATCCAAGAGCCAAAGCTGCCATCTTCGGTGCCTTGCTCTGCAGAGCCGTGCCCGTTTGTGCCAGCGTGCTGCCACAACCAGCCTTTCGAGGGGCTTTGGGCTGGGGCGCCCCACCGCTTGGGGAGACGCCAGAGGAGCTTCTGTCTGTGCTTTCGCTGTGGGTTTAAGAAGGGCCATTAGCTTTTGGGTCAGAGCACATGGAGCAGCCCCGGCTGGGGTGGGAGAAGTCACACTGCAAGGCTTGAACACTTGAACATGGACACTTTACTGTACTACCCTGGGTACAAAGCCTACTTGTGTGGGGCACGTCCAGTTGTGCATCATGCTTTGGTTGTCAGTAGCAATCACAGGTTCCTGGGGGGTGACAAAATAACCTCTTTATGCTTTAGAGAATAGTGGGAGGCCATTGGAACTGTAGCGGCGATGAAGTGGCTTGACTTTTGTCTGTCCCTCAAGGTAAGGTCCCCCGGCAGTCACTGATGTGCTGGGAGGACCCCATGCTTAAAGCAGCATCGAAGGTGAATGCAGAGGTTTGGGTATCTGGGTGGGAGAGAAGTCAGGGGAAACAGCCGAGGAAAACTCCACGTTACCTCTGTGGTAACAACATGATAAAACTGCTTGTTTAGGGTCGAGTTTTACAGCAGCTCACTCTGAAGTTTGGGCTGTCACAGTCTTGTCACCCCTGCTGCCTTCAATACCACTGCAGCCAGGCAGGGAGTCAGCTCAAAGACCTGATCTGGCTGGAAATTAAGCCGCTGCTTTTTTTTTAAATTAAAACAAAAAAATTCCTTTACTAGAATGTCTCAAAATTTCATTCAAAGACAACAGGACAAATAAAATTATTAGGAATTGAAGTGGGCCAAAACAGATAGAACTTTGAAAAAAATACCAATACAGACTATTTTTAAGTAAAAGCTAATTAAATCTTTCTTACTGTATTATTCAATGTCTCCTTCGCCAGCCCCTCAGCCATCCCTTGCACAAAGCAGTAAGCCTAAACAATTCAGATATGCTAAGCAAAGCTGCTCTGAATATGGCTTCTAGCCTAATAAGTCAGAGCCTTATCCAGTTCCCATGAAAAGCACCAGGAAAGTTTCCTCCAACACTAATAGACATAAGATTGGATTGCAGAACCACCACGTAACTTTTGACCAAAAAGTGAAGTTTTTCTAAAGCACTGATAAAAGATTCATGCAGGAGAGCATGGAAATTCTGACTGGAGCAGTCGCATTGCTAAATATGTTTCAAGTGAGCATAATCATTTTTGGAGCCACACTTGTTCTCACTAGTGATGTGTGCTCTAAGGGAAAAGTACAAACCAAACATTTTTTTAAAGGAAAAAAGCATTTATAATTTCTTTATTATGGATGTGCAAAAAGGCTCCCCTTCTACTGCTGGGAAAACCAGTTCCTGCTCTGTAAGTATTAAAGCACATCCTAATTTTTAGAGAGCATTTGTTAGGCAAAACAGGTTATTTCTTATGATGCTTTCTTTTCTTGCAATTGGAGTCTTTCTGTTGATGCCAGCTGCTTTAGCTGTACGTATCTTCTGGAAGGTGGTGGCTGTCAGTAGATCCCACGTGGGTGTCCCCTTGGCTATCTCTCATAGCCGCCCTTCTATAAATCACAGCATATTAAAAAAAAGGGGATAACACTGACATGTGAACTAATCCCCACATCAAAGAGAGCAACTCTCCCTCCTCTAGACACACGCCCCCCTCTTTTGCTGGGAAAAGTCTAATGCCTAGAAGGTGATTTACACAAAACTTTATCCCAGTTGTTAGGGAACTTGCAGTGCCGCTTACTCGCCAACTGCAGAAGGAACCTGGGAATCAGGGTAACCACAATAGCTAGCCTGCGGCTTCCAGCATTTGGCAATTCAGGAGAGACAAAAAACAATTGGCTTGTTGCTGCAAACTTGTGTATATGTTGATTGCATGGCAGGATAGGCATGTATATAGGCAGATGTAAACGTGACTAGTAATGTGGCTCTGTATGGGCACATATATATCTGCATGTGTCTACAAGTACTTGTATGGGCACAGCTGTACCTGTCCTAACACATGCACGAACACACGCAGATGTACACAGAAATACCTCTCTCTCTATCTGATAGGAGCAAGGAGGACCAACAGGAAATATATATGGAAAACATAAGCCCATATGGGCATACAGCTGTGCATGAGGGGTCCTAGACACGGCTAGCTATCTGTAGCGTATGCTTTCTTAAGGTATTCATTCCTGCTGTAGGCCTGGTTTTGGGCTGATGGTTCAAATGCTAGAAATATATGGATCAGGTGAATACATCTATATAAGACAGGATTAAAACATAAACTCACTCCTGCCCTTGCCTTTGCAAATGCTCCCTGTGCGCTGACTAAGCACATGAGATACTTCCAAATAATTGACTGTCTCTGGAATGCAACTGAAGGGAGGGAAAAATACCTCTGTCTGACTAGATAACTCTTTTTTTTCCAAATCAGTGCAGAGACTGTGCCTGTGCTGGGCACAGTCCCTCAGACATACCAAAAAAACATACGTAGCATGGATGAAAATTATACTGGTAGTTCTGTATTTGGAGTCAATAAGCAAAAACACCCACCCTATGTGAAATGAGCAGTACTAAAGTGCATTTCTGTGAGTATATAAATGCATGTAAACTAGATACCTCCACTAGCAGCACTGCTTCTGGTTGATTAGCACAGCTGTGCTTGCTGCTCTCCTCTCCAGCCACCCACACAGGGAGGAAGGGATGCCCTGGGGCCAGCATGGCCACCACCACCACCTCCAGGTCATCCCTTGCCCCAGGCCAGAGGGCCACAAACACCAGTCTGCATAAGCCAGCATCACTGCCAAAAGAGGCACGTGAGGATCACTCCCAGTGCAAGAGAGTGAACTGGAGTGGGCAACAGAGCTGGGTTTAGAAAAAGCTTCCTTTCTGTAGTCATTGGTTGGTTGTAGTCCAGCTGCATTCACCAGTATGCTTTGGTGTGATTGCACAAGAGCTGAGTGGTGGAAGCAAGTAGCCGGGGGCAGTGAGACACCGAGGCAGCTCCCTTTGGTGGCTTAAAGCATTCATGAAAGCACACCCTGGGGGGGAGAGAACCAGGCATACCAGGAGTCCCACATCTCCCACTCCTCTGGCAGGGAGGACACGGCAGGCAGGGGAGGGAAAGACAGAGACCAAAGGTTTTGTTGTTCCAGTTACAGGCTCCCTCCAGTAGATGTGCAGCTCTGCGTGTGTTTGTCTGTGCCTGTCCCCTGCCCGGTGTCAAGTGGAGAGGATGTGAAAGAAACCCCAGCGTGGCTGCACCTTCACCTCCAGTACATGGAAAAACAAACACAGCCATTCTCTTGTTTGTTGATTTAGTGCAGGGTGCTCCTTCCATTACAAAACCATTTCCCTGCAGGCAACAGGCTAAAACCTATTTGCTTATTATTCTGCAAAAGAAAATGAGGGCTTCAGGACGGGTTCAGTCTTCAAGCATCTCTTCTGTTGATAGAGATTGAAAGGAGAGAGCCCTCCCAGCTACCTCTCTGCAAATGTGCTGTGTTTCCTTGTTGTGCATAACTTTTCATGTTTTCTAGCTCAGAAACACATGCCACGTATCTCTCTCTCCTCTTATTGAAATACAAATCTTAGTATGGGAGTGCTTAGGAAGTTAAGCATGTGCTTCATCACAGGTATTTATATAGAGGTGGCTCTGACCACTGAAAGCTGCATCCAAAGCTGCAATTCTCAGACCCCCTGCCCCTGCATCTATACTTTTCAGAGCCAAAACCCCAGACATGAGCACTTGTGCTCAGGGGGGAGGTTTCTTCCTGCTGCTCAGGTTGGTGGCTGCCCCAGCTCTCATTTATGACCATGTAAACACCAAGCCGACTTTTTGAACTGGCACAGCAAAGTGGGACTCTGGGTGTGAGATACAGCCTTGTTTGAAGCACACCCATAGGAAACGTATCACAAGTCTCTCCTGGCCTGTTTTCATTTCTGAGGTGCACCAGGCAGCAGTTCCTGGTGCTGACTGGGACAAGCCTGGATGAAAACTGCAAGAGGAGCAGCAAAGTTTATCTAGAGCTGGCACCAGTTTTGGCACTTGGCTGAATTAGCTGTTTCTGCTGAATCCAGAGCTTGCTCTTTGTGCCAACACCGCCACACACCTCCCCTGAAAAATGATCTAACTACTCTCAACACCTTTTTTCGTCAGTTAAAATCACCTCTCTGGTCTTTTAGAGGGCAACTCTTCTGGCTGGCCTTTTAGATGGCTGGCACTTTCCCCTCCTCCCAAATCTAAACCAACTGCATGAAAAAGGAATGAATTTACATTGCAGGGGCAGAGTACCCCAGACAATGTCAAAGGAAAAGCAGATCAAAAAGAGCTGCTAGTATTGGTGGGTTGTCCTTTCAGATGCTTTGGGCAAGAAAAGCTCAAAAGAATCCAGTTAATCTGTTGTTAAACAGAGAGTCTGTGATGGGAGACGGGTCTGTCATCGGCTGGGCAGGAACTGAGCCTGTCTGTAACGGCTGCAGGCTCCATCATCGCTCTTTCCCAGCATTTCCTATCCATAGCGGCAGTGAGTTCAGGGACTTGCCCCTTGCTGGCCCGGCACTGGCCGTCTCTCAGCCCTGCTGAGGTACAGAGAAGGGAGGAATGGCTCTGATAGGAGTTGTCATGTTGCGTCCAGCCGAGGTCCTCACAATTCATGACTTTGCAGCCGCCCAACACAGACTGTTGTTCCTTACCTTTTGGCTTTGTTCTACATTTTGCTCAATTAAACCACTCCTACATTTCCTACAATCTCCAGGTTTATTTTTACTCTTAACCTCTCAACCTGCCCTAGCTATTTCTGGTGTGGTGGTATCTCAGCTAGCCGGCCCATGGGCTACTCACCGTTTCTAGCTGATATTCAGAGCTGTGCTGTTGCACTGAGCAGGGAGGCTGTGGAAAGCACGGCCTGTGGGAAGTCACGGGGGCCCCACACGTTACCATGGGTCAGGCTGCTCTTATATGTCTATATTCAGATTTATAACTGGAAGTCATGCTGAAGCTCTTGCTTCAGGACTCAAGTTGACTCTTCGAAATCATAGAATCATAGAATCATCTAGGTTGGAAGAGACTTTTAAGATCATCTAGTCCAACCATCAACCTAACTCTGATAACAAAACAAAACAAAACAAAAGAAAACCATACAAAACAAAACCAAAACCAAAACCCACCCCATTACTATACTATGTCTTTAAGCACTATGTCAACCCATCTTTTAAATACCTCCAGGGATGGTGCCTCAACCACTTCCCTGGGCAGCCCATTCCAACGCTTAATAACCCTTTCAGTGTAAAAATTTTTCCTAATATCCAATCTGAACTTCCCCTGGCGCAACTTGAGGCGCCAGCAGCAGGTTGGCCACTGCCAGCACTTCATGAGGCACTTCCGTGCTTGTCTGAAGCACCTTGCATGGGAGAGTCAGGGAGAGTGATGTGTGGCCGTGGCAGCCACTGTTTCTCTTTTTGGGCCGTAGAGGGTGTGCATGTATATATATGTATACATGTGTGCATGTATATGTGTGTGTATATTTCTAATTTTAAAAAAAGACATCTTCACCCAATGAAAATTTCCAATTCTTCAAATTTTCATTTCATTGCTTTCCTTCTCCGCTGCTTTTTGGCTTAGCACACTGGCAGTGTGCTCTAAGTAACGGGTTAATTCCCCTGTCCCTGACTCATTTCTGAGGTCTCCCAGGCAGGATTCAGTGCGATGGTGTCAGCGGCCGCCGCAAGAGCTGTTTAAATGTCTCCGCACGTACCGGGGCAAAGCGCTGATTCCAGGCAGCAGCACTAGGAATGCCAGGGTTTGTTTAACATTCGCCGGGGATCTTCCTAAAAAGTCAATGTGCCTCCCTACGGTTTTGTGAACTGGCTGAGCGCTACCGTGCCGTTGGTTCAGCTTTTATTTTAGTGCAGGAGGAGCATTCTCCTGTGAAATGGAACCTCCTGGTTTTGGTTTAATGGCAGACTGTGTCACTTTACTTTGGTTTTAAATTATCTGCCGTCGAGCCTTTCACAAGTGAAGCCAACACACATGCATTTTCTCCATAACAAATTTGACTGTCTGGAGAAACAAAGGTTGATAATTAAGCTCACAGAGGTTTATCAGGCTGGGGCCTAGGCACGGCCTAAAACCTCAATAAGTGAGTGCCTTAATTTCTGGATACTGACTTGGTACAGCTTGCCCCTTCTGGATAATCTGGCTCTTTGATTCCCCGCGGAGGCTGCTGGGCTCCGCTGCGGGAAGCCGGCCCCTCGGGAGCGGGGGGAGGAATGCCGGGAGAGCAGACACCGCTCCGGGGCAGCCCGCCATGCCGAGTCAAATGCATAATTCAGCAAGATTATGGTTAAATCTGGGAGATACATTTCTCTCCAGCCAGTGCATGAGATCCCAGCGCCTTTTGTACTTTGAAATACCGTTAATTAATATCTATCAGATGTAAAATGTAACAGTAGCTACTTCATATAGTATGCTTTTACGCATCGTATTAGTGTTCCTTTTTAAGCACATGCTGCAGCCAGGCAGACTGAGGCAGGGGACTGCAAGTGTCACCGACGGTGAACACCCCTCAGCTGGAGGAGCTTGTGAAATCCATCCGGGCTTTAAAGTGGCCCAGCCGGGGTGCGAGGCGAGGCCCCTTAGCAGGAGGCTGGGGACAGCCGCCTTCCATGGCTGCTTACACAGTCGCGTGGCTTAGGAAACAAAAATTATCACAAAAGTAATCACCTGGTGATTTCTTTTTGATGGCATCTTTCCTCCAGACTCACGCCAGGGTTTGGAAAGCACCTGTGCTCGTCCCCCTACCACGCTGTGCTTTCCTGCTGGTGCCCAGCCTCCCAGGAGGAGCTGTGCCAGGGCAGGCAAGCCCCGTCGTCCCCTGCCGTGCCCGGGGAGCACGTGCACGCTCGCTCCCCAAGGCTGGGGAGGTCTGTGGGGCACCCCACGCTGACCCCCGACTGCACTCGCTCCGTCACAGAGAGGCACCTCGGTGTGACCCCCCCGCCGGGCCGCGGTGGGGGGTAAGTCCAACAAGCCTGACAGCGCCGGTACCTTGAGACCACCGCGGCGAGGGCTTCCCAGCGGTTTGGCTCCCGAGGCCGCAGCCTCTGGATAACTTCCACCCCCAATGTATGTCACATTTCCTTCCCGCGAAAGCAAAATATTTACAGTAATCCAGGGTCAGCCGGCGGCCTCCCCGCTATCGCAGGCTGTAAGCGGCTGCGATGCTGTAAACCGAGGGGCGCGAGGGCGGAGGGGATTAGCGCGGGCCTCCAAAATAAATGGTGCAGCTGGCTGGCGGCCGCTGCCGAGGGCAGTGGGCACCGGGGAGGTGGGTGCCAGACCAGTGCTCTTGCGGCGGGATGAGGACGGGCTGGTGGTGGGGCTGGTGGCTGCCCGAGCGGGCGGAGGTGATGATGGCGGCGAGGGAAGGCAGATCAGCAGAGCCCAGACAGACGTGTCTGGCGTCCCCAGCTGCCACCCTTCCCACCAGTCCCTGTGCAGCTCCAGCATGGTCGACGGCCGAGGCTATGGCCACACCAACCTCACTTCTTTACCTGCCTTCAAATAGGTTGGAAATAAATACTCCTTCTGTTCTGTAGGAGTTAAGCCGTCCTGGAAGTTGCCAGGCTAGACTTGCCCTATGAAAATGCACTGAATTCAGTAATTTAAACCCATAAGCTTGAACTACAGGACGCTCAGCCCCTGTATCAACCCCTCTACGGGCTGACATGGTGCTGGGGGACATGGTTTAGTGATGGGGTTTTTTTGACAGAGTTAAGTTGATGGTTGGACTAGATGATCTTGAAGGTCCCTTCCAACCTAGATGATTCTGTGATTCTATCCTATGATTCTATTCCCAGACACCCAAGGGAAAGGGTGGCAGTTTCCCATTTGTCATGGTTTAACCCCAGCCGGCAGCTAGTACCACGCAGCCAGTCACTCACTGCCCCCTCTCTGGTAGGGTAGGGAGAAGAGGGAGAAAAAGGAGAAAAAAAAAAACACTCATGGGTTGAGATAAATATAGTTTAATAGAACAATATCAGAAGAGAAAAAAAAATAATAATGGTAAAAGAATATACAAAATAAAGCGATGCAATACAATTGCTTACAACCCGATGATCGGTTACCCATCCAATCCCATCCCATCCCATCCCATCCCATCCCAAACACTGATTGTAGATTCATGCCCCCTGGCCATTTTGCTCATTTTTTTTTATGCCTTGAACCCACTGCAGGGGCATGAGGACACGGAGCCTGCCAGCACCTGGGCTGCTTCAGAAAGCCTTCACTCACCTGCTGAGATAGACATGAACGTCAGGTGTGAGCCACAGTGGAGATGGAGATGGTTCAGCCCCTCTGATCAGATGAGCCTCAAAGGAGCAGCAGGTGGGTTTGAACAATGCCACAACCTCTTCTGCTTTGGTTATGCTGCTGCCGTGCTCCCAGCAAGATTTGTGTGAAAGCGTGTGGAGTAACCAAAACATTAACAGGACGTTCCAGTTATTCTTGGCTGTCTAAGGGAGAGGTAACTGCACTTTATTTATAAATCCTTTTCCACTGGCACTTCTCATAATGATTATCATGGTATCAATATCTGAGATGTCTCTTTGCGGCCAAAGGTGAAGAGGGTGGCATTTGGCTACTCTCTACCACTTGAGATATACGGTTTTCCCCAGCTTTGCAGAGAAGTTCCTTTATGCTGATTACTAAGCTATTAGGTATGCGAGGCATAAGTATAGCAGAAGGGGATTTCTGTGTGGGAGGAACAGTATGATTCAGATTGTCTCATCAGCCTTGCGAAACAGAATGTCCAGTCCACAGAATATGCTTTTGCCATGTAGCCACTCATTTCCCCACCTTTATGCTGTACACTTAGCCATAACCCCAGTGCACTGGGACCTGGGAATCAACCTAGCAAGCCACAGGAGGATCGGTCAAGAAAAGGGGAGTTTACGGAAGCTCCGAGATGACCTAATACTCTAATAGTGTTTCCCTCACTGGGTGAGATGTCCAGAGCATGGTGAGGGGAAGGAGGGAACGAAAGCTCTCCTCGGGCACCTGATTACCACCTCTTGTAACAGCTCCTTGAGACAGCTGGCATGGGAAAGTGGCAACAGGAATGCAATTGCTGCTTTGGAGACTTGCCCGCTTCACAACCAACCCAGTATCTGGAGCACAGACACGTGGCTGAATATTGCTCACACAATCACCTACTGCGTTGTGCTGGTTGTTTAAAGAGGTTCATTAGTGCAGCTGAGGTAAGAACTTGGCCCTGCTGCTGGGCAATTGTGTTAGAGCAGCCTTCAGGAACATACCACCCCTCATTTTCTGGGGCTACAAAGGAGGGTGGTAAGGGTAGAGGAAAAGCATTGATTTCGAGAAAAGATATTCTAAGTTGAAGATCTACCCGAGAGTGTCAATCACTATCCTACAGGTAAAAATACCTCCTGGAACACTGTGCTTATGCGTTAAAAAATCAAATTATATCAGGACCCTTTTCCTCCTCAGAAAACTGAAATTTAAGGTAAAACAAAAGAATTCCAGATGTTTTAAGGTATGGAAGTTCACAGTGTAGGTACCAACCTGCCCTTCCCAATGATGACCCTGAGAAAAATCCGAGCCATCTGTAACAGACAGTTCCACCTTATCAGGGACCACAAAGAGCAGAATGCCTTCATCTCACTCCCATGGGGACTGGGACAACTCCAGCCATCACTACAAGTATACAGTGGTTTGGTTTTAGCACATTTCTGAGAAGACAAATGGCCCACAGGAGGAATATGCGCTTCAGCCGCCTTGTTAAAGGCTGGCTTGGAAAGCCAGAAGCTTGCACACTGTGCCAGCCTCATACCTCAGTATCACTAAACACAGAACCAGGATGAGCCTTTGCATACTTTTCACATGTGTTACAAATGCAAAAATCACACTACTGTAGATATGTTTTTGTGAAGCCAGCTAAAAGGCAGTGTGCATGTGTTGTATTTGCAGTACTTTAGCCACCCTCAAGAAAGGAGGAGGGGAGAGTGCAGGCTGCAGCTTGCTTTCTTAATCACATGCAAAACCTTTAAAGCTCAGGTTACGGTAAGTATTTTGGCTCTAAGCTCCAGCTATGAAGCAAATAGCCCAAAGACTCTCCCTAGAACTGTACTGGCAAACTCTGATAACGTCCCAAGTGCAATGATGAGGGGTATCTGTGCCAAAAGAACCTGCTGGCTATAAGGTATCAAAAATAATGCTTTTTAAATAACAAATTTTAAGTTCTCCTATCTCGAAAACAATGTCACCAGCAGACATCACCTCACCTCCTTCTGGAAGCTCCTTGGGGCTGAGACTTACCCCACTCCCTCTGCTCTTACAGCACACGGGTCCTACCTGATCACAGCTTTTGTGCTGTCTTTTCATGCATGCTGGCTCTAGTATGAGCTGGGCCTTTGGCAGGTCTTCTGCCAACCCCCACAGCCCAAGGAGCATTCATGGAAGACCAGACCAACCAGTTCTAGGGTCTGACCTAGTACAGTATGAGAAAGCTCTTGTAATGTCTTAGCAAAGGAACTGAACTCTTGCAAAAGACCATAAAAAAGGAACTCCCAAAGAACTGTAAGAACATATGATAAACCCCAAAAAACCACGACTGAAGGTGTCAGGGATTTTTCTACCAAGTTTCATAAGGGAGTGCAATTAGGCCTTATATAGCCTGTCCTTGGCCATGCTGCAAGTGGTTTAATGGGGCAATATCCAGTAAATAGAGAAATTAAATTATGCCAGCATGAAGGGGCCATCCTCTTCTGAGCCCCTGAACTTTCCTCCAAGTGGCAGCACTACCTTTTTCCAGATCTATATACAACACGATAGTTCAGGGCCTTCCTAGAATGAAAAGGCCCATTCTCCCTCACCTTCCCCTTTCAGTGAAAACATATATGATGAGAAACCACATGCACACGCACGTGGGTTGGCGTGAGCCCCAGTGTGGGCACAGATGGTGTTTCTGAATGAATGGACACACAGAGGTCTCTGTGTAGGTAAAAACATTTACCATGTGTGGTGCTGGGAAGGCACGCGTGATTCCAGCTAAAACCTACAAGACTGGCTGTAAGACGTTGTAATGTAAAGATCCCTTCTTGTATGTCAGAGCCTTAAAGTTTTGTGCCATTGGGATGGTGTCAGCTGGAGTTCAAAGATGAGACAGGCTGCAGGTAGGAAACAATTTCTACATCAATTTGTGCTGTAGATTTCTGCAAATATGATAAAGATGCCTGCAGCATACAGAGCCATCAGATCTAAGCGAGTCCTTCTTTATCTGATTTTTCTAATTAATGGCTGTTTTACAGAGTGGTAGACAAGTCATCAGTTTGCGCTAGTTGGGTATGAGCCTCATGTCCCTCTTTTGCCCAAGGCAAAAATGTCATCTTTGCAATTTCAGGTAGGCAGATTCCACCCTGGAAGTATTTGGCGCCTTACACCAAACTACATACTGGCCACAGGGTTCAACATGTTTTCTGTAAAATCAGCTTCAGCAGAGCTCTGTTCTCTCAGTGCTGTCTGTTGGGAGCTCACTTGCATAAATCACACAAAGGATCATGTGGGTCACTTACCCCATGTTGAGAAAGAAATGCAGGCTAGGTTAGGTGAGCTGCATGTGAAGAGGAAACTAAGGGTTTACCAAGCAAAAGGATAACAGGTTCTTAAACTGACTTCACCTTTAATATTCTACAATTGTTTAAGAAGTCAGCAGGACCTTTGCCACTGATACGAGTGAAACATTATTTTAGAACATTTGTTTGCGAATAAATGTCTTTTTGAAGACATTATCTGAAGAGATTAATTAATTAAACATCAGTGGAATTCCATAATATTTTGCTTCATGTATGATCCTTTATCCTATACTATTCACACTCAGGGACAATATATTTTTGATGGGCAAGGAGTCATTCTTGCCACTTTTTCATTCTCTGCTGGCCTCTCTAAGATCACCCATTCTAGATTTGCTTCAGATTACTGTCATGGTAATTTCTAGCTCAAGTAAAATTGACAAACTTCTTCTCTTTTCTCTCCTTTTACCTTTTGGTCTTTAAGGCATTCTAGAAAGTGCAGGCCCTTGCTCTGCCTCCCAAAAGGCCTTTCTTCATTTAGTTGTTGTTAGCTCTGTCTGAGGATTTTTGCCTGCACTCCTTTGTGTGTAAGTCAGTAATTCTTGGTTCTTCACAATCATTTCGTCCCCTCTGCTCCTGTGATTTACACAAAGCTGGGAGGCTGCAGGCAGACATGAGATCCTCTCCAACTTTTCTTTTGCCATGTTTTGCTACCTTTGAGGACGCTGCTGGTCTTTGATGTGGGGATGGGCACTCGGAGTAAAACTGAGGGGTATGTTCTCCAAACTTGACCTGGATGGGAAAATGCAATTCCCTTGGAGAGGTTTCTTTTTACAAGACTCTAGGCCTAGTTTTTGCCCAGGTTTCTTGCAACTGGATGGTTCATGCACACTTATAAATTGTTGATTATATATAAAGTGCTACTTTTTCTGAAGCTCAGGTGACATTTACTGTTTAACTCCCTTCCAGAACTCCTTCCTTAGTGGGGAGAAAAAAGCCCCAACGACCTGCAAATCCATGCCAATTTCAGCACCTTTGCCCTTATGATTGACGCCTTCCCTCCACTGCAGGGTGAAGATCGCTGCAAGTGGGAATTCCTTCTCCTGAATTAATTAACTCTGTATTGTTATTGCCTTTGATCTACTGCCATAGGAACAGGGACAAGCACTAGAAAACCTCCATTTGTGTGCATTTCTTACGCAAATAGCTCTGGACAGAATATTAAAGGGATCGTTTAGAAGACGGTGGGCAGAAATAGTCCCTTCCCCAAAGCTGCCCTTGAGACTGAGGTTCACTGTGGAAGCTGCATGGGAACAGTAACAGACCTCTAGTGGCTCTGTTTATACAGATCGTCCAGCTTCCTAATTGCTCACCAGCACAGTAGTTTGGAAAGCCATATAGAGATTTCCCATAAGGATTACAACATGGTGTCATTTCAACTTCTCTGCATTTCCCATCCCGTTGCCTGTTTGTTTTATTTTCCTCACCATAACATCTGTCCCACGTCGCTGAGAGATTTCACAATTGGAAACCTGCTATAAATTATGACACGGAGTTAAAGGACTTCAGTGTTTACCTCTCTGCTATTTTTTTCAAGGGACATCAGGTTAGCTACCTCTTTAAAATAAGCCCTCTCGTTTTTTCTATTTATATACTGATGTTTGTAAAAGCTGTCTTTAGAAACTGGGGAAAAAAAAAAAAGAGTATTTCTGTCCTTCCTGCTTGTACCCTTTTCCATTTATTTTCCATTGAATTCCTAGAGAAACAAACTTCTGGAAGTGCTGGCAGAAAATAATCTTTAGCAAGCTCTGTCCCTAATGGCCCGTGGGGATTCCAGATAAAAAACAATTGCTCACATTTCTGTTCCCCAGTATCTGACGGCGACTGTGGCAGCTTTAACACTGCCAGTGCCAGCCTGCGTCACTGGTGACAGGGCTGTGCTGACCTCTGGTTCCCACCAGAGTGGAAGAAGGCAGTCTGGAATTCTGGAGAGCAGGACAGCCCGCTCTGCTTGGCTCTACGGGAGGCTGCGATTTGTGTGTGATCCTACGGATAGTCAGTGACAGTTTCAGCATGACAGACTGTTTTACACTGATCAATGCTTTCAAGGCTCGTGTCATGTATCATCGCCGTGTAAAGACCAGAGATGTTTAAATGTGTGATGAAACATGCAGGACTATATTCTCAGAATCCAAGGACATCTCAGTCTCTGGTGACTTTACCTGCCACTGCAACCTTTTTCCTCCAAACCAGAAATCAGCACACAGCTTCTGCAGGAGTGCTCTTGGCTCTCACTTGCAAACGTGGAGCACTCGCAATGCTCCACAACATCAGCCATGCTTTCTCCACAGCAGCCAGGGGAGAATCAGAGGCTTATACGGCTGGAAGGGAGGATCGTTACATTTGTCACTCTTGGCAAATGCTTGTCTAACTTCCTAAACGAAGGACAGTGATTCCACATCCTCCTCAGATACTTCTGTGTGTCATTATCCTCACTGCTTGCTGCCTTCTAACATCCAACCTCAGTCTCATTTTCTGTAATTTAAGCTCATCACTTGTCCTGTCCCTCATGGATACAGAGAACAATTTGTTCCCCTTTTCTTCCCAGCCACCTATCACATATTTGACAGCAGTAACCCTGTCTCCCTCAGTCTTCTCTAGACTAAAGAAAGGCAGTTTGCTTCATTCATCCCTCCTTGGTTTTCAAGACCCCTGATCATCCCTCAGCTGTCCTCTGGACCTTGTCTTGAGCACAGCACCCGTGGCTGGACATCACACTCCAACTGCAGTCTCACAGAGAACTGAACAGAAGGGTTATTTGCAGGGTACATGCCTATGCACACATCCTAGTAGGGCATTTCCCCTTTTTGCGTTAACAATTAACTCATATTTGGATTGTGACATGGAACATCTCGCAGATCTCTTTAGGCAAAGTGGCTACTTGTGAAAAAAATTCACCACCCTATATATATAGAATTAATTATTCCTGGTAATGCCTATGTATAGAAACTGAGAACTGTCCTTACTGAAATGAATCCTATTTTTAAGACCCTTTGTCTAAATACTTTTTAAGTGTATCTTGATATTTCAAAACCATGATATTCTCTATTCCACTGTCCAAGCTGTTTGTAATCCCCTTAGATCAGACTGACCCAGCAACTCTTCTTGATCCGCCTTTCACTTTTTAAAGTATAACTAATAACTACGCTCTCTGTGCAGTTTTCCAATCAATATTGCATCATCCTCGACCATCTCCATCTACCACAGGTTCCCTTCATTTGCTTAGGAGTATTGCGTTACACTGTGACGAAAGTCTCACCACCGTCAAAACATAGGACTATTATTGCTTCTCCCTTATCAAGGAGGGTTTTTTACCCTGTCATGAAAGGAAATTTGACCTGTTTTACACAATTTGTTTTTGACGAATCTATGCTGGCCATTATTCATCTCTTTGTTTTGTTTTAGGTGCTTACCAAAGTTTGATTGTTTGTTCCAGTATTTTTCCGGGAATTGAAGTTAAACTGAACAATCTGTAATCCCTAGCTCCTCCTTTTTTCCCTTTTAAAGGCAGGAACTACGTCTGCACTTTTCCAGGCTTCCAAGTACAATCTCTGGACTCCATAACATCCCAGAAGCCAGGCAAGGTTACACTTAGAGCTTTTGCGGTTAAATAACTGGATGGAGAGATTACCCCAGGATGAAATTCATCTGGCCCAACTGACTTGAACATTATCTGAAGGATCTTCTGATCTAGTCTTTGTTCTAGTTTTGTGATCTCAGCCCCCTCTGTCATTGAAATTGATTGTGATATTTGTGTGAAGCGATAACAAATGCAAAAAGGTACGAAACAGCCGAGACCCTAGCCATGAACAGTCCATAGCCTTTCTTCCCCACTGGAGAGCACGTTTTCAGTAGCCTGGGTCTTCCTCTTGCTGCTAAGGTACTGATGGAAAAACTACTTGTTACTTTAAAGTCTTTTTTTAATGGGATCCCATTTTGCTGCTTGACCTTTGTGGTTTTCTCCTCACATATTTGGACTGGCTTCTGCCTGCTTTTTAGCCTGAGGTCAAAGAAGAGCTGATGATGTCTCCAAGCTGATCTACTGCTACACCTCCTATGAGCTCTCTGGTTTTTGGATAGCCGATGCTCATTGCTGTTCTCGCCAAGGTGCTTTCTATGTCATTAAAACTTCTCACTCGCCCAAGATCCAAAATGATATGCCTTTAATTACTGAGTAAGTGGCTTTAGTGGAATCACCACTGGTTTATCTTGGTCTAGCAAAGATCAGAAGCCTGACTTTTCTTTCCACCTCTTACCAACTGTTGGGCTCCACCCGGGAACATACAGTTTCCGCTGGTCAGTTTTTGTTTAACCTCTTGTCCTTACTGTAAGTGATGGGTGCAGATCACAAAATCTTCTAACCCAGATCTCAATTTTACATAGTCCCAAGTGCTAGAAATGCTAGAAATGTTTACAGCCAGAGGTATTCTTCAGGTTCATCTCAACTGCTCATTAGAAAAAAATCTTTTCTCATTTGGGTACCTTTTTTTTTTTTTTTTTTTGCTGGCTTCCCTCTCAGCCACCCCGCCGAGCTTGATGGCAGAACAGACTGGGCTGATGGAGTGGGGAACGTGTTTTTGTTGTCATACGTACAAAAAACTCAAAATTCACCAGTAATGTAATTGTGCCGAACTCTTGCCTGCACAGAAACTCTAGCTTGCCTTCCGTTGTCACATATTCTTCTCATCAGCAAAGATACTCAAAAGCTCACTGCCTGAGGAAGCCGGAGCTGTAAGAGCGGTGCTGTAAATACAGCAGTGTTACCCCGCTATAATGGTGCTCTTTCAAAAGAGCAGCATAAGCAGCCAAAAGGGGAAGGAGTTCAGACAGTCTTTCTGTTGCCCAAGAGGAAGCAAATTTCAGATAGCACTTCGGTTCCCTTTAGTTATGATTCACCATAAATGAACAGCTAAAACATCAGTTGATAGTAAGGCCATGCAAGCAGGGACGTCCAGAAGTGGAGACCCAAAGGAAAAAGCAGAGAAAGCTGGCTGCTTGCCTGGCTGTGAGTCGCCTTCCTTCCCATTCTGCTGCTTTTGTTTTTAGGGTTCCTGTGCATTTTGCAGTGTCAGCCAGTTGTCAGAGAGGAGAAGATAGCCTTGCACGGGTTTCAACTAAGCCAGAGACCCCAGGCACCTCCCAGACCCTAGGCTGGGACATGTTCACCACTGCTAACTGCTGCTAAACCAAAGCAATGGTCTAGGTCATAAAGCAAGTAACAGAATACCCTGCTGATAAACTGCGGTGTATGGAAACTTACACAATATTTATGGATTGTTAAAGGTTAACACTAGAAGAAGCAAACCATAACATCTCTGTTGGCCTCCTTTAACAGAATTGTTATCCAACCTTAGCATGACAATTTTCCATGAAAGAACAATTAACTCTGCTTCTCAGCCTGGGCAAATTGTGCCAATAGCACAGTATCCCTCTGCTCAGCCACTCTTAAAGTGCCTCCTGGTCTGAATTTGTTGTGCTTGCAGCCACTGGATCTTATTTTGTCTTGTTTTAGTTCTTCTCCGTGTCAATATGCATAAATCATGTGTGACCTGTGTGTGAAGAGACTGATGCACAGAGGCACATAGTGTATCACATCTAAAAAGCAAGGGAGAGGCATTTCCAGTTTTTAAAAGAAATCATTAGAGACTACTTGTCAAGAAGCAAGGCAAAAAGCCACCATGCTTGGAAAGAAGGAAGAGAGGTGTGTTGTCAAGCTGGCAAAGAGACGGGGGGACATTAAATCCCCCAAACAACAGAAAAGTTCTCCACTGTCCTGCACATATTGCCACTGTTAACACCAGGTACAAAATGGGTATAAAATGACATTAAACAAGATAGTGGTGTAGGGTAATGGATGAGATCACTTCTGTCGGAAGACTCCAATGGCCTTTGTCTCCATCTCTTTTTTACAAATCCATATCAGACTGGGAAAACAAAGCCTCGCTGAACTTGCATTTGCCAGCTCTGCATGAGACCCCGCATGAGCGGAGATGGGTGGGGTGAATGAAGGATGATGAAGGAGATGGGTGGGGTGAATATATGATGACCAACGTTAATGAAAGCTCCCTACCAAACAAAGTTTCTTCCTACCAATATATCCCACTATCTAAAGTTATGTATTTACTGACCAGCCTGTTTGCTAGCATCGTTCAGCCAGGCAAAGGAACAACTGTGACATGTCCCCACCCCACCATGTCTCATGGTACCTTTGGCTACAGTCCTGCTGGCAAAAGCTGTGCTAGAGAGACTGGAGGGTGGAGAAATGAGTGTGGGGGGTGTGCTAGATGCCAAACACCTGATCCCTCTTCAGAGGGAATCCCTCCACAAAAAAAGGATTGTCTTACACCAGCCTGCAGAAGGATGGGCTGATACCCGAAAGAGATTAAAAGAGTAAAGCCATGCTCAAGCCGAGCTGCCTTGTGGAAAATCAGGCGTTCTCCATGTAGCAAGGGTCCCTGCGTGCTCCTATAACTGGAGCGAAGGGAAAACTATCAGAAGTAGGAGGAGAGATTAATAAAAGCGTATTTTCACATTTAAAGGCTGACCTTATATTTGGAAATAGCTAACTTTATCCCTTGCAGTAGAAGTGAGCAGTCCACGTGCCTCACCTGCACAGCGAGAGGGGAATTCTTGGCCAGAGGGAGGTATTAAGGTGGGGAGAAGGACCTCCAGGCAAGGGAGGTTAACATAATTATTTACAATAATGGATTGCTTTTTAATAAGGACTATGAGGTCACTTTCCAAAAAAACAGCCTCCTTTGGGGCTCATGGAGGAAAGGATCAAGTGAAACCAGTAAGAACCTGTGGAAATTTTCCAGCTAAAGCTGGCAGAGTTTTGCAGAGAAAACGTGCCATTTGCCACCGCTGCCCCCTCCCCAGCATCCAGAGCTGTGCTGGCCAGCAGGACCACAGTCATGCCATCCCTTTCTGTCCCCCAAGAAGAGAAGCTTCACGTCAACGTGTGCTCATGTCATGACTCTAATGAGCAAGAGGATGTGTGAGACAGGTGCTCACTTCTGTTTTGTGATCCATCGTTCATGCAGATTCTCAAAACACAGCTCTGATAAGCAATCTGGCTAATTTTCAGATTAAAGGAAAGAATGCACTGTCAGTTACTGCACGCTGCCACTGTCCTTGTTGCCAGCAAGGGATTAAACCCTACCCTGGTTTCTTCTGCTGAACACAGACTTTCTAAGAAGCTTCCCTGTCAGCCTGCAGCCTCTGGTGTGCTTTAGCTCTTCACGATACCTCTGCTCACTGAGACGTGCTGGGGTGGGATCCCTGTTCTCCTGAGGCAGCCAACGCTGGCCGCAGTCAGAGGAAAGGCACTTGCCCGAGATCCCAAGGAGAGAACTGTGCGAGGTTTTTGGTGGGCAACACTTTGTTTCAATGCACCAACCTTTTAGAATCATATGCTTGCTCTGGTTTTGTAAAGGCTGGTGCAGACCAAATAAAGTAAGCAACACCGTTTCCAAGGCAAACATTTCACATTTGCGTTCAGCTTTGACCCCTATAGTCCCTGAGGTCCATGTGTCCTACTCAATTTTTATCTTGCTGTTTCTCAGGAGGCTGGCTGAGCCGAGAGGAAGAAATGGGACTATGAGACCTCTCTCACCTGCCGTCTACACTTCTGTCAAGCAGCACCCTTCGCTGAGGCTTCGGCTTGCTTTACAAATGTTTACATTTACAAAAAATCTGAGGAAAACAATTATACATTTAGTTATTTCTATCAAACATTTTGCAAGGAAGTGATCCTGCCCCCCCTACTTTGATAAAAGAGTTCTCCATCACGAGGGTGGCAGGAGAAAGGGAGTGAAATAAGATAACTCTGCTCAGCTTGCCTCAATTTAATGAGCTCCTTTAGGCCTTATCATTCACCCTGTGCTTTCCCCCATTGTGAACTTCTCAGCCTCATCAAAAAGAGCTTCTTTTATTTTTTTTTCCTTTTTTTTTTTTTTAAATCAGACTCTGTTTGATCAGCCCTTTCCCCTTTCTTTCCACAATCCCCCGCATCACGCTGGAACTGGTACCAGTGGAGCATGTCGGCATGCCCTAGCAACAGAGAGATTAAGGGAACTACCAGCTCTTGAGGGCGGGCTGGCTCGGACTTACTAATTAACTGCAGTGAAAGAAGTGAATGAGAACAGCTCTTTCTTTGGGGCAGAGGAGGCACTAGAGGTGGATGAAGGAGTTCAGCTAAAAGAAGGTTTCCCTCCCCCAAAACATGTGTCAACATTCAGACCAATCCTTTCTTAATAAGACTTTGTGTACGTACAGGGTTTGTGTGGATGGGAAAAGGCTGACAGCAGTCAAGCCTCATGCAGAAAAACACAGGTGGGACCAGCCAAGCAGTCCTCCTGTCCCCTTCAAACCTCCTGGAGCCCACCTTCACGGACCATACCCAGGAAAGACAAGCCACACGTTCCTTTCACACCAAATCCCGGTCAGAGCCTGTCCATTTTCAGTCAGCCATAGCCTCTGCTGGTAAATCTTTTCTGAATTATGAAATACTTGTGACGTGTCTCCTTTTTTCTTTTTTTAAACCGTTACTTTTTGTTCTTGCTGCTTACGGGCGTTTGGCCCTGGGCTGGGTGTGGAAGTGAAACTGCTGAAATTCCCGCGAGCAGGGCAGGGCGGCCGGTGTTCCTGGCCCCGGCAAGAAGCACCAGACACCATGACGGGCAGCAACCTCTGGTGACCCTCCAGCCCATTTCGCTAATCCATAAAGGCTTAGCCAATCTGGATAAGTTTTCTTAAAATCCTTGCAAAAACCTTGGTGGTTTATCCAAACCAAACAGGCATCTCCTTGCGCGCGTTCCAGTAGGGTGGCTGGGATGGGGCCCCGCTCGTGCCCCGTGCTCCTACCACCGGGCAGGTGGCAAAGGGGAAGCCTGGCCTCTGGGGATGCCCCACTGCAGCAGGGCTACTGAGTCGGCCTCCAGCGCTGGTTCGTTCCCGATTTGCTCAGCAAATCCTGTACACCCTCCTGCAGAGAGCACCAACCCTGAAACCAGCAAAACTTCCCCGGGGGAGGCGAACCTAGAGCCCAGGAGCTTTATTTCCCGGTCAAACACGAGAAACGCTAGCCCACCGGCTGGGATCCCCGTCCCAGACCAATGCCTGCCAAGCCCCATGGGGCAGGAGGCACCGGCAGGGTTTTCCCCACCGTCAAGAAAAGGGGACACTGTGGCCATGGCGGGTGGCTTGCGGGAAGACAGGGCAGGCAGTGGGTTTGTGGTACCTGATGCTCCCATGGGACGCGCCAC
The DNA here is from genome assembly GCF_964106895.1 of Numenius arquata. NCBI lineage: Eukaryota > Metazoa > Chordata > Aves > Charadriiformes > Scolopacidae > Numenius > Numenius arquata. The sequence goes on along the minus strand of NC_133581.1, from coordinate 46,673,519 downwards.
GTCCCATGTCGAGCACCAGGAGATGCAGCAACACAGGGTGTTACCGGCCCAGGGAAGGGTTAGGTGATTAATTAGCTCTTTTTCACCTCTGCTGTTAGCGATACACAAACCCCTCCCCCCTCTCCAAATATGTGGTACTTGCTGAAAGCATTTCTGAAATAAAATGCCACCGAAAAAGGAAGTGTAAAATCCTGCGCCTGACTCTGGAGTGTGGGGGGTTTTCTCTGAGAAAAGACTGTGGAAAAATGGTACTATCTTACAAAAGAGAACTGCGCCTTTGCATATTTAGCTTTGGATCTGCTGGTATTAGACACAAAGTCGGATTTTATTACTTTTGATTTCTTCTAGCCCTGCAGCACCAACACAGACAAGCCATGTAATGAACTGCAGAATCTTTTCTTTCTTGAGCACCAGAAGTGCTTTTTTTTTTTTTTACTGTATACTGGTTCACCCCTATCTTTGCTAACATACCATAAGTCTTATATAGCATTTTGTAACTTCATAGAACTTGCAATTTCTTTTTGAATCAGATGTGCTGCTTTCCAGACTTAATCTCTATGGAGATTTAATTAAATTTGTGTGGCCTGCTGTTGATTTCATCCTCTTAAATTTTGTGGGACCTCGCCTTATGTGTTTGTACATAATAGTTTTTCAGCACAGACCTGTGCTTGAAATCTGCTACTGCCTGCAGTGTTCTGGTGCCTGGGAAGGGAGGAAGTGCTCCAGAGCTCCACTTCCCCAGTGGAAACACAAAAGGGTTAACTGGCTGCTGCCTGCAGACTATTTCATGGGACTCTTCAGATCTCAAGTGCTGAAAAGGGACATGAAAGAACAATCCCTTAGAGAACATGCTAAATAATTCAAGGCTAGTTAAAAAAAAAAAAAAAAGTAAATAAAAACAACTTTAAAATATTTTGTTGTGACATTTTAGCCTTTCTTAATATAGCTTAGGGGCTATCTGGCTGCTTTCCGAAAGTCCCTGTTATGGTATTTAATGAACCCTAGGGATCATTACACTATAAATATGCAGCATGTTTATATAGATGCATTGGGCAACCTATTACAATGCTAAGGGTTAAAAGTCATTTCCATGGATTCCCAACCAAGATAAACTCATCCACCCCCACCCCCCCTCACACCCCTCCCCACACACACCCCCGAGGTGAATAGTATTTAAACCTGTGTTTGTATAAAGAAGGCAGTCAGGTTTTCCAGCACCTGGAAAATGGGCAGACTTATCTGTTAGTTATCTCTCACGTTCGGCTTTTATATGTAAATTTGTCTGCAGGAGCAGTAATCGATAGTCAATGTCCTCTCTGTCCCAGGGCTAGTCACTGCAGGCCAGCATCTCCTCCGCTTGCCGGCAGCAGCAGCCCTGCAGCTGGCTGGAAAGCCCAGCCCAGGTCTCCCTCTCCTCGGTGGGGACCAGGCTGGGAGCAGCATCATCTTATGTCTCTTGAGAGAACTCTTTAGGTTGGTTCCCCTCAGATCACTGGGACCTGCCAGCCGGAGCTGGGCAAAAGTGGTAAATGCCTTCTGGACGGCATGGTTAAGGCCCATTTAAACTGCTGCTTGGCTTAACTAAACTAATAGCCAGGTAATGGAATATTCTAATAGTACCTGAATTAAGCAGGATATTTGTAACACATATATGTGTGTATAAACACACACACCCACCCACGGAAATATAGCAGGGGCGACTGTTAAGTTTTCTGAGAAAAGGGCTGTGGGTTGAGACCAAATGCGGAAAACATTACCAAGAAAGGGCTGGAGAAAGAAGGAACAAAACCCCCTACGCCTCACGTGTAGTAAAAGTGCCTGCTACATCCATCACAGGGACGCAAACAGGAACAGTGTCCCTGGTCGTGCCTCGGAGAGACGGCTGGAGAGAAACACAGCGCCTCGCAAGACTGAAAAAACACTTCAGACGAGACCCCAATAATCTGGTATCGACCTGCTGCCACAGACCGGGGCAAAAGCTGATGACTAGTGGCCGGCACACCAGGGCAACAACAACCCTGCGGAGAGAAAGCCGGGTTTTAACCATTGCAAATGCTCAGGCCACCTCGTTTAAAAGCTGTACCGTGCAGTATCATAGCTACAAACTCCAGGCTGCTTTTCCTCCCTGACAGAACAAGTTGCTTCTTGCTTCCACCTTCTCCTGTTTCCGCATAGCCCACAGGCAAACCCCAGTGCCTTTGGTTCGGAAAGCAGAGCATTCCTTCCCAGCATCAAAGGGGCACGGAGAGAGAGAGTGTGTGGCGATCGCTTCACACACACCCACACCCACCGAGGTGCGTTTCTTGCTAGCGGCTTCCAGAGCTGCCTGCATGGCTACTTGCCCCTGCCTGCTCTGCTCATCAGCACACAGAGGTGTGTACGGCCGTTAAACACACATTACATCACCTGGGATGCTGGAAGTCAGCTGCCCGGTTCCTCGCATGGGGGATGCGAGGCTCCGCCAAGCTCCTTGGGCGTTACTTTTCTTTCTTCCTCATTTCATGGGTTGTGTTGTATTTTTTGTTTGGGGTTGGTTTTTTGTTGTTTTTTTTTTTTTTTCCCTCTTTCAATATTTGCTTCCAAGAAGGGATTAGGTGTGATGGGTGTGGGGTGGATTGCACCCGCACTGCTGTGTGCAGGAAAGGGATCCATCCGTAGGAAAGACGTGGGTTGTTTATTAGCAGCTTGCATGATTCCAGAAATCCCAGAGCGATATGCTGGACACCAGCAGCTCAATGACTGCGCAGAAATACCCTCTGTGTAATGGCAGAGCAGAGCCAGCTTCAGGCAATAGTGTGGCTCCAAGGACAACACTTCATTTCACATCTCCGATGGAAAGCTTTTATAAAAAGTCAAGTACCAACTTGGGAGTAGAATGATAATAATAATCTCTTGCACTTCAGTGTAAAAAATAGGGTGAGAAATCAAGCGGCTGATCAGTGGTCACAACTGTTACCACACTGAGTCCTCAGCCACTTTACTCCATTCAACAAACTAAAATATATTGATGCAGGCCCTACAACAGCAGGAACATAGTGCTTCCTTCGTCTTGCTTTTACCCACAGGAAATGTGGAACGTCAGCAAGACCAGCATTTTTCTGTCAAAGACCTGTGGAAACTGCGTGCCGGGGCGGAGAGAGGTGCTAAAGGAAACCCAGCCAGCCCCCGGCCCCGAGCCCTGCCGGGAGCCGAGCCCAGCTCACCCTCTGCGAGCTGGGGAGCTCTACAGGGCTCACGGGAGGAAATAGCTGCAAAAGCGCCTTTTTATCACTGAACTCAGCAGCTGCACCTCTGAGTACACAGCTCTGACCTATTTCACCAGCCACACGCACCAGTTCTCCACCAGCGTCAGCCCAGTGACGTCAGTGGGATTGCTCCATCCCTCCATTAGATAAACCTAGGGCCCAAAGACAATTCACTGAGGAGGAAGATGCTCTTTTGACACATGTCGTAGCCCAGCCGCCCTTGCAGGAGACCGAAGTCTGGTTTTGCTACACATTTGTCCATTTTATACATCAAAGCGTTTGTCTTTTGGGAGCGCTCAGCACCAAGCCAGGATGCTGCCCCTTCTGTGCGTGCTTTCTGCCTCTCCCTCTAAGAGATGCCAGCCAACAAGTGACTGAGTTGCAGTGGCTGACGAACCTCAGTGACAGGAACAGCAGTGCAAGGGCATAGGATTAGGGGCTGCTGGGATGAGAAGGGGTTGCCGGAGAGGCCAGGGAGCCCCACCGGGAGCAGAGTCAGTGGCTTGGCTGCAGCACCATGTGGCCATCACCCGTTGTCCCTTCCTGGTCAGTCCCCACAGGGCAATGCCGGGACCTGGCAGGAGTGACCCTCTGAGGTCCAGAGATGAAACAGGGTATAGCTCCCAGGAGACAGAACAGGGGGAATGCATCCGAAACCTTTCTTGTTGGTGCTGTCTTGTATGGTCTTTCCTGCTTTTGCCTCCTAATTGACCTATTGTCTTTGTTTTGTTTTCTTTCATCTGTTTTTCCTGCTTGTTACTCTCATGCCTTAACCTTTTCTTTCAGCTCTGAATGTTCTCATTCCCTGTGACCCTCTAGATCCTTAGCATCTCCTCTACTCCCCTGCATCTCTCCCTGTGCTTCCTGCCGCCACCAAGGTCACACGTGTCCTTTTCCTTCTAAGCTCACTCTGTTCCCATCTTCCATTTTTCACTGCTTCAGAATTTCCTTCCATACTCTTCCTCCATTCAAGTCTCCCATTTGTCAGTGGGCACAAGGATTTTCAGCCAGCCTTTTAGATACCAGTTTAGGGGATGCTGGAAGCCAAGCCAGCAGAGCCTCTGGAGCACATTAAACGAAGCAGAAGGTGAGACTGAAAAGATGGCCAGAAGCAGAGTGAGCTTGTGGTGTTAGATCAGGGAGATAAAACCTTTTGTTTTAACTGATACTGCTGCCAACAGCAATCCGGTCTGCTGCTGCCAGTAGATAGGTGTGCCGCCATGCCTTGGCAGGCAAGCCAGGGATTTTCATACCTCCTGCAGCGAGGATCCGGATAGGCTGCACAGGCTGTTTAAACCTAAAGCCATCATTGCTGTTGACTACCGCTTACATAAAGTTATGTGCAGAGCTCAGTAAGATTGCAAAACCAAGCTCCTATATTTAGAAAAAAACAGGCTTATGTGGCTGGTGAAACCCGAACTCAGTCCCTGCCACACATACATCACAGCTCTTTCTTGCCCAAGACCCCACAGGAAGGCTGTTGCAGAGCAACATCCTGGGATGTAGGACAACACCGTGGAGGCTGTAGAGAGCTCTTCTGCCCTGATCTCCCATCCTGTGCTTCAAATGAGGCGGGCGTCTTGCAGAGCAAGTAGTATGTGATCACGTAATTACAGACTGTGCTATAATGCATGCTCACAAAAGAGCTGAATTAAGGCTGAACAGGCAGTTACAAGCACCATTACATCATTAGACTAATCTCTCCTTGGCTGGCCATGAAGGACCTCATCCCGTTCCCACTGAAGCCAAAAGACCATACCTCCATCGACTTGAGTGGAAGCTGGCTTGGGCTCGCCCCAAGGCTCATTCATTGCTGTTAGCTGCTGGCTGAGGCTGTACCCTTGAACGCATTAAACTTCTCATGCATAACTCATATACCACACCTAACACTTACACTTTCATTCAAGTAGAGACTTCAGCCCGGGTGCTGTGGGTGGTGGAGTGTGAGGGGAACTTGCTCTGCCACCGCACTCACCCTACCTGTTCAGCCTGTCGAGCTGTTCGTGGCTCTCAGCAGCGGCTCAGGGCTGAGCAGGAGGTGGAGAAGGGCTGCTCCTGCCCTGCACAGCCCGCAGCCCAAGCACTCCTGGCCTGATTAAGCTGATTAAGTCTGTTTTCCCAGCCTGGTGCATACATGAGAGCAGGGCAGGGGCAGTTGGGGTGCGGGTGCAGTGGCAGGGCCACCCTTCTCTGCACCCCCCCAAGCCTTGCCTGCCCAGTACAACCAGCAGCCCCCGAGTTGCTGCGGGGGCTGAGGCAGACCCCTGACAGCAGCGGCAGGGGTTGAAGGGAGACGTGCACGGCCCCAGCATCATGTCGCAAGGCTGGTGCTGCGCTCCTTCGGGCTAAACGGCTGCTGCGCTGTGGGTTCGTTTCCCAAAGCACATCTCCTTACCTTTACCACTTCCTCAACCTATTTGACTTTTCTTGCAGGACACTTGCCTAAATACAGGCTTTTTTTTCCCACTGCTGTGTCCTTCATTTTAACCCCAAAAGGGGCTGAATGTCTCAGATCTACAGAGGACCTTCCAGTGGGGGATAACCTAAAGGTGAGCAACCTTCGCAAGTGAATGTGTCTTAACCTCAACCCTCTTGTTTGTTTCTTCCAAATATTGCATGCAGTCATTGGAATTTTCCTTCACAACAACCTCACAGGTGGCCTTTTTATCACCTCAGGAAACCTCTTACCATTTCTGACATCTCTGCCCCTGTGGCTTCCCGTGTTGCTGATTTCAGAGTTGCACACATCGAAGCGATGAAGACACACCTCACTCTGGGGACAGAGCAGCATTATCACTCCCCAAAAAATCATGTGCGAACTGCCCAGTTCAGCCACTGCCCTTGAGAAACAAATTATTCCTCAATCTGACAGACCGAGGATGCTTTTCGTGTTATTTCATCTAATGTTTTCCATTGTTTAATTTAAACTGATCTGGTTTAACTCTCTTTTCTTGTATCATATGAAAGAACTCCATCGTCTCCTTCTGTTTACCCATGAAAGAACGGATAAGCTCATTTTATATTACTCTTCATACCATCGTTTTGAAAGATGAATGCAAGTGTTTGTGGATCTGCCTTTTACACACAGAGAAGACAGAGGGAGAGAGACAGATAAAAAACAAATAGAAGAAACTGAAAGGAAAAGGAGTGGAAAAGGTAAAAGAGAAACTCAAATTAAAAATAGAAGAAGCATATGTCCCCATGTGTTCAAGTTTGTGTACACCAGCGTACTCAGGCATACATACTCTCACCGTCATCCAAGAAGCCTGATATTAAGGCAGTTGTTCAGCTGTTTCTAATACGTAGCATAGAAAAGCTCTGGCTGGAGAAACGTTTTGTTTTAACAGTGAGTCATCCATGAGAAAAATGTGGGTGTAGCTTTCAGGGAAGGGGCTGGGGGAGGTTTTATGAACTCTAATTTTGCAAACCCCCATATAGGAAGATGCATGAAGTTGATCAAGACACAAAGTGTGTCCCTCCCTCCCTCCCAGACATGATGGAGGGTAAACAGCTCCCATTGACACCCTGATTGCACCACTTGCCCTGTGCTGGATCTGTCCCACCCTCCAGGGACCCCTGGAGAGGGGCAGGGGGAAAGCTCTGGGTTGGTCCCACCAGGGTAGTCCCACACACAGCCACGGCTGTTACCAGCCTTGGGCAATGCCTAATGCAAGGACAACCCATACCTGGCCTCACCTGGCTGATCACCTGGGAAGTTTTCTGGCACTTCCCTGACCAAGTTTTTATACAGATCTGACATACCAGTGCTTATGCTCATGTTTTGCCTAAGCGTTAGCTGGGCTTGAGGGCCAGACTTTTGCTGTTGGATAGATGACTTTAAATCTGGAGTAATTCAGATTTACTTTGGTGTCAATCAGACCAGGCCCCCAGGCCTGAGGGTTTCCTTCCAGCCCCTTCATCAGCACACAGTACCAAACTCATACCAGGAGCCATTATCGGAGCATATCGGTAGGCAGAGGCTGGGAACTGTGAACACCTTGTCAGGTTGTGAAATGCCCATGGATTCTCCCAGAGTGTAAACACCATGGGAAGAACGGTGGCTATTGCTTGGGAGTGACAGCCTGAAGATCAGGCTTTCTCCCTTGGCTATCCTGTAGCCTTTCTATAGGAGTTTAAATTCAGATGTCCTGGTTTTCTTGCCAATTAACCTGTGTGACTAATACAGACCAGTCCTCCCTGGAAGAGCTGAACACTATTCACAGGTGACATGCAGAGCATTCTTGATGGTTAACATTTTTCTGGTGGGCAAACCCACTGAGACCCAGAGTTATCTTGTTGTTAATTATTCCTTGGTGTGATTCAAGGGGGTACAGCCAACAATAGCAGCAAAGTGAGCAGCAGATCACTTACCAGGACATAAAACGTAATGGTAAAATCTATGAGAATGTCAAATTGGCTTCTGGGGAGAACGTAAGGGCTCTGTTCCTTGGGCTAATTAAAAAAGGACCGAGTGATAGGCACCACAGACAGTATTTTGTAGGCAACAATGCTTTTTGGCTTCTTTAAGATGGACTATCTGGCTTAACGAAGCGAAGGCTCTCCTGTAACTCTGTTACACCCGTGTGACTGCAGAGAAATGCTTTTCACTCTAATTACATTATTCCTTATACACACCAGGGTTAGTGAGAGAGTTTTTCTCTGGGTCTTTTCCGTCTGTTAAGTTCCATGGTTTGTGATTCACTTTACAAAAACAAGGGTGGTTGAAAAAAAAAGTTGTTTTCAGCTGTGTGGTGATGAAATACAGTAACTGAAAATGCTGTGGGTTTTGAGGTTGGATTTTGTGATTAAAATATTGTTAGGTTCAGGATAGGATTGGTTGGTAAAATGAGTTACAGTAAGACATTGTGCTTTCACCTCTAGAAAGCCGAGTTCAAGCCCTGTTAAAGAGCACAAAACCAGTAAGTAGTTCAGGATGATTAACAGTTTCTGAACGGGCGTGAGGCAGGACAGGAACACCCTGTGGGCTGGGAAGGTCAGGTTTGATTCCCACCACCAGTACTGCTGCTTTGGGGACCCAGCCTCAAGCAGAGGAGGGCACTGCAGGCGAAGGAGACCTCTTCTGGTGTGGAGACCAGGGGGGCAAAGCTCAGTGTTTCAGGAGATGCTGTGTGTCTGGATGAGGGCTCTGCAGCCACGTGGTCATGGCAGGTGCCACATGAAGCACACGCTCTGCACAGGCCACCCGTGCCAACAGCAGAGGCTTTGTCCTGTTTTGTCCCGGCCACCTCAGTCAGTCTGTGACAAGCAGGCACGGCCCTGCTCCTTCTGGAAAACGGTGCAACATCAGAAGCTCTTGGGCATTTCTTCCTACCTGAGGTATCTAGTTCAATCCTTAAAGCGATGACGTTTCTCAAGACCATTTTGCAATTTGTTTACGTTAAGCATTGCAAGCTGCTGAATCAAACAGCCAGGTTGCAGCAGAACCACTGCCAGGAACCCTCCCGAGTTCATTTTCCCCACGCGCTTTCAGTTTTAGCCTATCTTAACAAGACGTGTGCTCTCATCAAACGGGCAGCTTACACACACGCAGGCCAGGCAGCTGTGACCGGCTTCAGTGCCTTCCAAACTGCTAAACGCGAAGCGGTGCAGCAAAGCAGATCTGCGCCTCTGCTGTGGAGCTGCCGAGGCCACCCCATGAGCCACATACCACTCGCAGCTGAAATAAAGCACAGATAGGGTGTAAGTGGTGCATTGTCTCTGGTTGGGCGCTCTGCAGTTACCCTAAGTGCAGTTAATGTGGTTACTGTCAGCCGAGGGTTACAGATCTACCCACGAGTTAATAGCTGTGTTCTGATCTTCTTATCTAGTTGTCTGGAAGTAAAACTGAGCTTTTTTCATAACATATTGTTGGGTATTTTCTGTTACTTCTGGCATTTTGCAAAGTACTGTCACAGGGTTTTTTTGGTTGTTGCTTTTTTTTTTTCTTCCTTAATTTCAATGATTCCTAGAACGAAACAAGAATTTGATCCAATTTTAACTTGAGTACCCTTTTGTACTAAAATGTTTTATTTTAGCACTCAGAGATACTCCCTCAGTTTCTAAAGTTTATCTGTAAGCTTGGCTTACACAGAGAGTTACAAACCCATTCAAAACCACAAGAAGCTTCCAAAGTGCTTTAGGGAGCTGGGTATTATTTGATCCATTTTTCAGACTGGTCCCCATTGCTGTGCAGAGTGAAGCCTGGCTCTGACCCCATCTCCCTTATGGTAACCACCAGCCCGCAGCACCATTCATAGGAACTTTTCTCAGCCCGGCTTAGCTAGTCAGTGGTGCAGAGGAACCGTATTTATTTACTTTTTCTTGAGTAAAGAAAAACCTATCCAAGGCTCTGGGATAAACGCAAAACGCAATTAACAAATCCATTAAATTACTGCAATAAGAAAATAGTGGGTTCAGTAGGACACCAGTCAGATGGCACTGACAGAAATCCCTTTCAGTTCTTGCCTCGTCATGGGGAGCAGACACATTCCCCCCCCAAAACTTCAGTCTCTACAAAAATTTGGCTTTAGGAGTAGCCATGGAAAACCAGCAAAATCAGACCAGTCCTGGCAGAGGCAGGGGTTTCCAGTAGCCCAGCATGTCCCTACAGAGACCTTATCTTCTCTAGCAAGGGGGCTCCAGCACAGAAACTCCCACTGCAAGCTGCTGTGACAGTATGGAGAGGGAGAGTCAGATGCTCGTTAAAGCTAATTGTGGGCCATTCAGTGTTTTATAGGAAGCAACCAACACCCAAAACTGCACCCAGGAACCTGTGAGCCACCAGAATATGTCCTGGAGGGACATGGGCAGCTTGTGCTCCCGAGGAGATGACCCCTTGAACAAGCACACTGCTTTGCTTCTGCAGTAGCTGCCACCTCTGGGAGGGTTTTAGATGTGACTTGAGGAAGGACCATTGCAGCAGTCTAAATCTGCCAGCTTGGGGAATGTGGATAATGCCCTACCGAAGGACCACCTTGTAAAACTGTGCCATCACACAGCCCTTTTCACCAGAAAGGTTCCCAGAGCGTCATTTGCTTGACTTTTGCGTCACTTTTTTCCTTGCACTCTCCCAGGTTAAGTCACTGTTTTCCCAGCACTTTCCATGGGATAATGTTGCACAACTCCAGGGAGGCTTAAAGTGTTCTTGGGAAGCACCTGGGCTTGGCCGCTGGCGCATGAGGATTCCCAGATTAGCCTGTTGGTCTAATCCAGTACATGGCTTCGTCTGGAGGCAGAAGCCCTGCTTTCCTACCAGATATCATCGGCTTGGAATGGAAAAGAAAGGCAGAGGGTGCGTGACTGAAGAGGCAGTGCAGACAAAAGACACGGTGTCCCTGGCAATGCCATCCCAGCAGCTCCCCACCCCGGCAGCCTGAGCCTCTGCTGGAGCAGAGAAACAAAATGAGTGCTGAGAGGAAGTGTGGCTACGGACAGCCCGGATGCCCCGTTCCTGATGGCCTGGCTGGCATCGAGGGAAGGATGGTGAGAGCAGCCTGTGGGAAGAGCTTGTGCTGTGGCCAGCGGGCAGCCCGTGCCCCACTGCCAGGCCCCACCGAGCAGCATCCCCCATCTCCTCCAGGCTGTCCTCCTGACTGCTGATGGGGGACCAACGGTGGGGCCCAGCTCAGCATGCCCCTCTCCCTTCCTGCCTCTGCTCGGGGTGTCCCAGGAGGCTGCAAAGGTGCTTCTTTGTGCCCCGGGGCACGGAGGGGCACAGCTCCCCAAACCCTGACCCAGGGAGAAGTGGGGCAATGGCTGAGGTGTCACCAGTCCCTCCCATTACAGGGGGGTGTAGGCACGGCACTGTGGTGGGGATACTTCTCCTAGTGCTGGCAGCTAAAATGAATGTGTTTCCTACAAGGGAAACCTGGCCGGGACCAGGATATTCACCCCCTGGCCCTGTTTAAAAGGGGGGGTGAGGACCAGGCCAGGATGAGGTGGGGGTACCTGCGCCGAGGTCTCCCAGTAATCTCTGTTTGTCACTTTGCTGGCAGACCCAAGGTGCTGTTCCCATGGCAGCCCTCATTTCTATGCCCCTTTTTTTACTTTAAAGCACATCGCTGCAACCTCACATCACAGGCCCTGTGAGCTGAAAACCTCTAATTGTGGCTGAGTCACAACAGCAGCTCAGCTGTAACTCAGCACTTCGGATCCTGGAACCGGGCGATGCCATCAGGGCACAGGAGCCGGGACAAACTCCAGCACTGAACCATCGCAGGCAGCCTTTGGGGACACGTCCACCCATCATGCTGCGACTCCCCGTGCCACAGAAATTTTTCAGGAAAGGTCCTGGCAAGCACCTCCCGGTGGGCGGGGGTGGCGTGGGCAGAGAAGGACAGAGAGGATGGGGAAGGAGGCAGGTGCTGCGGGCAGCCATCGCTTGCCGGTGCCCATCCCACACAGCTCCTGGGCCACCCGGTCAGGAGGGCTGCCCCATGGCTGGCACTGTGTCCCATCTCCTGCATGTGGGGTGAGCAGAACCAGAAAAACGCCTTTCAAGGGAGAGCGCTGGTGTTCAGGCAGGACTCACACTTCTTTCTCCCAGTATGCAACCAGTGTCAAGGAAAAAATTCCTTTAAACTCACACTTTTAAATTTTTTTTTCCCCACTTGAGAATACCTCAAGGGAAATTCTGAATCCCTCCCTGTTTGGATTTTTTGGTATTTATATCTGAGCTGCAGTAGCAGAGCTGTGTGAATAATTGATTAATGTTCCAGAGAGATCTCAAATAAAAAGAACTGAGTTTCCTCGTCGAATTGAACCTGCTTTTTTCCCCAAAAATGTTAACTCTCTAGTCAGGAAACCACCTAGTGCTTAATATGTTCATTTCTTTCTCTTTTCCTTCCCCCCCACCCCCCAGGAGGGTTGTTTCATTTAGAAATTATTAAAATGTAACCAAACTCAATTTCAAAAAATCATTTCAAAATGAAAAACGGCATTTAGATACTGCTGCACCTAAGCATGGCAATGGTTTTGAGCATTTTCTGCTAAAGTTATTTGCAAAGACGATACATTGCTGGCCTGAAGTAGCACAGAATCAATTATCTAAGCAAAATAATGTGCCCAGCACTGCTTGAGATTGTTCTCTTAGTATGACAGTATTCAGGTAACGCTCATGAAAAATGCTGCCTTGACGTCCATGGAAGCAGAAGAGCTTTGTTTGATCAATGCTTCACAGTGTGAAAAAAAGCAGTGCTGACTTTCCTCCTCTGCTCCTGGCGAGGCAGCCAGGGTGAAGGGGAATTCAGTTTCCATGACTCATCCATTCCTGGGCCGCTCTGGAGACAGCCAGCAAGTGGTCAATCGGTGGCAATTGTCATGGGGAGTTGGTGATGCTCAGACCATCAGCATAGTTCACAAAAGCCATTCAAAGGCCCTTCCTCTACAGGTCATCAGGACCAGAAACTCCCTCTAAACCTGAAAAACTCCACACGTATTTCTTACCAAACCCCTGCCTCAACCCCCTTCCACTGTATCATTTACTTAAAAGGGTTTTTTTAATACTGTTTTTAACAGCAATGAGAGTAAATCATCCAAACCGCTAACTGAATAACATAGCAGGGCCAGATACGTGTCAGGGATGTGTACATCAGGGAGATAAACACCAAGCATGCTTCAGAGGAGGGATGTTTTAGAGCCCATTGTAGGAGAAGACATTTTAAAATTATTCCATCTTCTAACCAAGTCTTTCTGTAAGCCTTCTCTCTGTGGCACATTGTGTTCTCAGTGCTCCTTAAAGTTCATAAGGACCAAGAAATGTTTTCAACAAAATAGAGAACAACAGTATGCTGCAAAACCCACTTTAAGCTCCCTGCACTTGTTCTGGGAATCTTCCCACAGTCCCACGACACAGCTGGATTTATCTAATGCTCTAGCTGAAGGGGCAAGTCTTATTTCCACCAGACTTCTTTTCCAGCCCTTCCCTTGAGCCAGGCCTTCACTGAGTCAGTAAAAAAAAATTCTTTTTTTTTTTTTCTTTCATTGGGTGGTTTTCTATCCTTTGGCAGCAGAATGGATTTATAGCAGCTTAAAGGGCCAACTATTCAGAGCATCTCTTCCTTCAAGTTCCATCTTTGCTTTTTGGGGGGGCTTGGAGATGTCTTGTATAAGCTTCGGCTAACTTGTGTGTTATACTTGTATTGAGGAGCTCAAGAAAAGCAGACCTCTGCCAGGTAATTTCCACGCACGTATGCTCAGCACGCTGTATGCTGTGACAACAACAAAACCCTTACGCATCGCTGATGTAGCTCACGCTCCTAATCTGGCTGGTTAGTCATCCCGTCCCCACCGCTGCTGGAGATAGGCAGCGCGATGGGAGGGTAAGAAACCAGCAGTTTATGAGCGCAGCGAGAGCACGGTGAGGATGCAACTACCAACCTGGAAGGCGGAGGCCACTTTTGCAAGCCAACTCCCATGGGGCTCCCAGGCGGTGGCCCGCCTGCAGCTCTCCAGACCAGGACTAGTCCTGCCTCCTGCACTGCCCGTCCCAAGCATCTGGGGCGGGGGGAGAAGACATCTAACAAGAGTCCACCAGACACATCAGCTTGAGCCAGTCTTTCCAGCTATTCTCTCGGGGGTTTCGCTTTCTTCTGGCAGATACATGGAGAGGACACGGGGTACAGCACAGCTCCCAGCAGCCAGAGTCCCCGTACCACCTCGCTTTCTCATGCAGGCAATGGGGATGTGGCATCAGCAGAGAGCCTGGCTTTCAGGCTAATTCCCAGCTCCTGCCACCCCTCCACAGGCCACCCTCTCCAATTCCCCAACTCCAAGCAAGAGATGTAGACATCTCAAAATACTCGGTAGCATGGTGTGGAGTGGGGAGGGCGGGAAGGCGTGCTCCCCCTGCCTGCCCCGGGGTCACAGTACTGCAGCATGGCCCACTGTGCTGTGCCCTGCATCGCCCCGGGGAGGTGGGTGCTGGGTCTGAATGGGGGCTGTAAAAGGACACTTAGCATCCGTGTGCTGGATGGCCCTTCTCTTGTGGCTATGCATGCATTCAGCATTTAAATCTGGCTTCATTACCCTCTGAAAGCTTGCATGGCAATTAAAAAAAAACCCAAACACTAAAATCAGGGTTATTTTGAGAACAATTTTGTAGTACAGCAAACTCCAAGGAGGAGTAGGCTCACTTGTGCTTGGCGCTGTACAAACACAAAGGCAGTTCCCAAAAGAATATGGCCCCATATGATCGTCTTTTGTCCAAGACATAAAGCGGCAGCTCCGAAAGGCTGGTGATCTTTTTCCATGGTGCTATCCAGGTCTGGAATAAGTGGGGTGTGGTAAATCTATGCTGACGTAAATGAGAGAAGGTGTTTTGAAGAACCCAGGACAGGGAGAGCAAATTAAAACCAGACCAGTCTGGTGAATATTACACAAGAAAAGCCTACTCTATTTTCTGTTTCTTATTTTTGTGACTGCAGAAATTCCCCTTGTCTTAAATGAGAGAAAGGAGGCCAGGTGGCCAGAGACAGCGTGCTTTGCCACGGTGAACCGGCAGTAACCAAACAAGGAGACTAGCAATGTGACTGTGAGCCAGCCATCCCGAAGGTGAGGAACTGGAGATTCAGAGCTCCAGCTGGATCAATAGCTGGCACCTGTCTCTGATACGGGATGAACCCAAACCTCACAGCCACGTACAGCTATATCTGGGTCAGCTGGGAATGGGACTCCCTACCAATCACCAGCGGCACTGCTTCTCTCCTCCAGGCAGTGACAGGGTTTTGGTTTGGGCTTTTTTTTCCCCACTCTCAAAGCTGCAGAAAGCTGTGGAGCAGACTTTTTCCACTTGCTGAGGACAAAAGCCTCCTCTGCTTGCTGCATTAATTTGCTAAACAGCACGATAGCCTGTGAGAAACACTCTGAAAAAGTTGTTTGGGCTCAACTTTTATATTCCTCTTCCTCTAGCAAAGTGCCTGCAAGTTCTGTACAAACAGATCAACAGTCAGGCACAGCTTGTAGCCCAGCTACATACTTCAGCCTTTGCTCTGAACTACTGAGGTTTTGGATGATGTCAGTCCGGTCTCCTGAGGGCTGCTGTTGTCATCAGATAGTGAGGTCGATAAGGCACATGTTATGATGAGGCATGCTGCTGGGTTTAACCATAGCACCGTGCTCGAAGGAGGCAAGAAAGCGGTGCATTTCCTGGTACAGCGTCTTGATAAGGCTCTCGCTGCTTCATAGGTATTTCCACCACACTGTCCTCTGTGAGCAGCACGCAACAGATTGCTGACAGCCTGAAAGGCCAAACAGTGCCAGGGTTCAGAAATCTAGTTCCTCTATCAAAAACGTGTTTGTTTGGGACTTCTTGTTTCTTTTCTTGATCTCAATTTCACTCTTTTTTTCTTTCTTTCTTTCTTTTTTTTTTTTTTAATTTTATTTAATCTTTTACAAAGTGGGTAAAAGCAGGACCCAAAGCAGCTCTTCAGAGCTGGCCAAAGTACAGTCAGTCTCTGAAGCAGCTTTTTTTCCGGATCCCTTATCTAGTACTCCCCTACTGCATTTGGGAAGCACCTGAATTCTGGCACAGCCTGCAAGCTAGGGGACCTTGGCTGGATTTGA
Source organism: Numenius arquata (assembly GCF_964106895.1). NCBI lineage: Eukaryota > Metazoa > Chordata > Aves > Charadriiformes > Scolopacidae > Numenius > Numenius arquata. The sequence continues at coordinate 46,657,713 of NC_133581.1, read as the reverse complement.
AGGCTCCAGCACCCACCAGCACTTGTTTGCAACCTGCTCGGATGCTCAGTCCTGAATTGTGGTGTCTTCCTCTCTCCCTGGTTTACTTTATATTCACTACTATGATTTGTTTTACCAGCAGATAACAGTCCCAGACCGGTTCTGTGTCACAGAGGGCACTGGAAAGCAGTTTGTACATTGTCTTTACCTGGAGCTGGAGTGGATTTTACTTTTTTAGCATTCAGGTTTCTTGTTTACTTTTTGTATTTCCTTAGATGGAGCAGGGGAACAGGCTGGATCCCCAGTCACCCTTCACTGCCAGCCGTGGGAAAGAGTCATGGCAGTCCTCAGCCCACCTGTGGGACCACACAGAATAGGTGTGCAAAAATGGAAGTAATCCACGCTTCTGCCAGCTCTGGCCTTTTCACAGTCAATCCCTATGTTCCTGGGAAAAGGAGAATAATGTACTTTTTCAAAATCCTAATTATACAAATTATCATCTTGAACCCTGCTGTCTACCAGGTGTTCATGAAGAGCCCGTTTCACTTCCTAAATAAATCCTCTAGGACCCAGTGGGGAACTACAGTGCCTGTGTGATAATGTGGCAGCAAAATCTTGACCGGGCAAGGCATGGTCAGTGCTGCCTGTCAGAGTCACACAAGCCTGTGGCCTCCAGAAGCCAGGAGTGTAGAGGAGAGGTCGGGTAGGACAGTACTTACAGCAATGCAAGGGCGTTGGGTTTTTTTTCCATCCCCCAAAGGAGATGAACTCAGTATACGCTTTGAACTTCTTCAGGCCTTTTAAAAAGTAACTCGTTACGAGCTTTTTAGCACATGAAGAATATCAGGTCCTGGCCCTGCAAAGGACAAGGGAAGCAAAGCCAGAGGAGGGCACCTCGCTGGAGCAGAACTCCTCATTTCAGCAGGCTGGAGGAGCTTGGTCAGCTTCCAGCTTGTCTCCTGACATGGTCCCCCAGGTCTCTGACTCTTAGTAGAGCTGGTGACCTACAGGGCCAGGAGACAAGTGGCTTGTCTACACGTTGTGGGAATTTTAAATCCTTTGGTCTGGGCAGAGAGAGAGACAGCACACACCTCGCTGTTCCGTCTCTCCCCGGAGGAAGGTGCAGGCAGAGGTGCCCCCCACAGTGAGTTCCAGAGCGTGTTGCAGCCCCGGCTCGGGGAGTGGGTGCCGAGCAGGGCGGGTGGGGAGCGGGGCTGCAGGCAGGAGGAGGAAGCACAACTAGGAAGCAAAACCAGCATCTGGTCCTCGTTTGCCAGCACCCTGCTCCTGCCACGTGCTCTTAGGCCAGCCTCCGTGAACGTCAGCCTTCGCTGCCGCCCGGCACCTCCGCTTCCAGAGCCCCCCCTCAGTGGCAGGGTGGCCACAGCAGGCTACTTGCTCTCCTCTGCTGGAGCCAGCATTGAGCACAGTGGGGGAAAAGGGCCTTTTCTCTCCCACGTGAAGCCGGCGGCATCCCGCCCAGGGCCAGCCCCACACAGCAGCTGTGCCCAGCCCTCTTCTGCCCACCCCAGAGCCCAAACCCACGCCAGGCAGGTTGCCACTGTCACACCTTTTGAAGCCCACCTCGTGTTCCCCATCACCCACAGCACTACTAAGAAAGCATTGAGTGCACTTTGTGTCTGAACCGGACCAAAAACCCCATCTCACGCCCTCCTCCCCTCACTTCCCTGGGGTGCTCAAGGAGTAATTGCTTGTGGGACACAGAGTTATGGTCTTATCAGCCCAAGCGGTTTTGATTGCTAATCCTGTTGCTTGTGATGACATAGTCATACACTGAATAAGAAAAAAATAGTGGAAGAGCAGATAAAGGTGGCCTAATAAGCATGCTGTGGGTCAACCATCTTTCTATACCAATTTTGATAAGGCCTCTTATAAAGATTGTTGGAGGAAATAAATAGCATGACCCAAAGGCCAAAGTTTGTTATCGACAATAAACTGGTGACACGATAGGAAACAGCGTTACGGGTCACCCCTCAGTCTTGGAGTCAGGAGTAACAAGGACCCAGCAATCTGTACCGTCCCGTCCAACTCACTGACAGAAATAAAGTGCAGGTACCGTTGCTGGAAAAGTGTCTATCTGGAAAAGTGTCTATCTGATATCGCTGATTGTCCGGATCATCTACTCCTTCTGGGTATTGAAATTCATAGTTTCTGTTTTTAGCAACTAAGAGAAAATTTTATGGCGTTTTTCCCTTTGGATACATTTAGCATCTAATCTGTCCTCTTTACCACCACTGGAAACCGGATTCCCATTGCTGAAATCCTAACACAGGTCAAGAGCGATTCATAAAACCAGCTGCCCTGTCTTTCAGCTTCCAGGTGAGACACATGTTAGAGAAAACATTTTACTTGCAGTACACCCAGTGGTGATCCAACATGTCTGAAAGGAGATCATCACTGCTTAGTCAAGGAGCCTCCTTTTCAGGGCAGAACTTGACTCTAAAATATTAGTGACGTGGAAGCTGCTGGTGAGGGACGCTGGATGATTTACTTGATGTAAATAACAGAGTTATTCAGAATGGTGAAGCAGGACATGGTGAAAGGCTTGCTGTACTTTTCTGTACTGACCAACACTAGGAATCCAGGGAAGCCGTCTGCTGATACAAAAGGGAGAAGAACGTTTGTGATGAACAAGAAGGGACTGTTTCTGCTTCTTTTCCCACTGCATGTTTGCCTGTTGGAAATGAGCTGATCAGGGAGGTCACAGGGCCAAACTCTACAGCTGAATTTTTTTAAGGCCGGATAATTTTATGACCACTGTTAAGCTCTGTAATTTATGTAAACCAAGATAATGATAAGTGGAAACAAATCAACTCATGTTTCAAAGCTTACGTTCCCCGGGGACAGGGATGAGCGTCTCTCCATCAGGAAGGAAAACCGATGGGCAGGAGCACGGCTTCCTCTGAGCACGCTGGGGGGGACCCCCGGCTGCCCCAGCCTGACAGCAGGGCACCCACCCAAGCATCCTGGGTGCCGTGGAGCACAGTGCTAATATCAGAGCTAGGTATTATGCATGCGTGCTTGTTCATACACGCAACTCAGTGGGGGTAAAGTCCCAAGAACCAGGCACCCACCACCCAACCAGGCTGTGTGAGGGAAGCCAGGACGCCCCACAGGAATCAGGTAGGGCCCTGGTTGGCAGCACAATGCTGTGACAAGAGGTCAAACTCTGCATTCCACTGTATTCCTCACAGAACCACATCATTTGATACAGCGCTTTTCTCCTGTCTTCATCACAGATTATGCCAGGAAGGTTGAATTTGCCTCCACAAGAGCCAGCATCAGTGAGAACAGAACCAGTCTGAAAATGAAAGTCCAGGGTGGATTTAGGACATCCTATTTTTGAGCAGGCATGGGAAGAGAGGAGTGGAAAGCTTTGGAAAAGCAGATCCTCTGGGAACAGGCTGGGGAAAAGCACAGCCAGCAGGAAAGCTGAAAGGTGAAACCACAGGTGCTGTTCTGCAGGGACTTTACCTGTAAGGTGGGCTCCAGTCTCACTACAGAAGGGGACGGGACACGAAGTTAATAGCCACAAACCTCTGTAGGAGACATTCAGCTTAAGTATTAGACTACATACAGAGAGGTTAAAATAGCCTGAGCGTTGAAACTGCCTGACAAGGGAATGCTGTGGACGCGTCGGCACTGGAGACGTTCAAGGCTATTGCTAGACAACTCTGTGCCGGAGTGGTGGTTTGGGGATAATGAGATCAGTCCTGTCATAGTTAAGAGGGAAGGTCTGGATGACTCACTGGAAGTCCCTGCCAACCTGGATGATACACTGATAACCCCACGGGCCGCCTGTCTCTGGCCTCCATCACGAGACCGCTGGCCTCCCCCAGCTGCCTGCCCTCAAGTTCTTACAAACTGCTCACTTCTGAAACAAATTTTCCAGTGTTCCAAAAACATCCCCAGTTCTCTTTTCATCCACATTGAAAGTGTTTTTCTGGTCAGAAAAGTGCTGGAAGAAGGAAAATATCTTGGTCAGCAGATTCAGTCTATGAATCCAAAGCCACATGACCTAAATGTAGAGGTAAATGATTTTCTGCAGCTCCCCTTGCGCTTTTGGCTGGGCACCCTCAAGAGAGGGTGAATTAGGTTTGTTCTCGACTTTTCAATCTTGTGGTAAATTTGTAAGTCTAATCATGGGAAAAATGGGGTTACTTGTAAACACAGCACAGAAGATCTGAAGCTGAGAGAAAATAACAAGGGAGCCTCTTTGCACGCTTTCAGCGCCATCCCTTTTCCAAGAAAAAGTGCACCTTTTACACTCTGATGTTGGCCTTGAACAAAACATTTCCCCATTTCTTGTGACTGTAACTTCTTAGTAAACCAGTGGCCAAAAGCCCTTGCAGCATCTCCAGAGCTGTGAGAAACACAGTGTATTCTCTCCATGTAGGTGTAATCAAGGTAAATCACAATGGGTCCCACATAAGACTGCTCAAGAGATCTTGTTATAGCAAACACAGCAAGAGCTTCAAGAAAAGACTTAATTGGCGTTTGTTCCATATTGCTTAATGTCTCCTTAGGGGCTGTGGCTACCATCCCAAACAACATTTCTATGGCTTGCGTGGCTACATCCTTTTCCTGTGAATCAACGTTGGCATCTGCTCATCCAGAGTATTCAGGAGAAATATTTGCTGTTGCCTGGAGACTAAGACAGGAGAAAAAGTATCAGGAGTCCTAAATTATTTTTGCAGCTCTTTCTCTGATACTGTGCCACCGCCAGACAACCCCCTTCACACAGCAGTTGTATACCTAACAGGGCTTTAAAACCTGTGGAATAGGTACAGTTATATTTGCCAAGCGCCCGAAATACCTGTAAAGCCCTCCCAGGCCCATGTGTGAAAGGCACCGTGTAGAAGTCCAAAGTGCATCTACTACATAGGCCAAGCAGACTCCATCCGTCTTTGTCAGCATTGTCATGGCTTGTACTTTCTTTACGCTCTGGGAAGGAGATAAACGCGCAGAGACAGAACGACCCCACTGAAAAATGTCCAACCAGCTCTTTTGCCGACCGGTGGCCTGGTAGCACCGGAGGTACCGCAAACATACCATATCTATGGCTTTGCCTCCACCCGGCTGGTGTGGTAGGACCTTAAATACACAGAGAAATGCTGAACCCTGAAATGTTTCCACCGACTCCAGTTGTTAAAACCTTTCACATCACACCGGCAACCGCTCACATATGTGGGGGATGAGGAAATTTCCTTCCACCCAGAGGTGCAAGAAAACTCTGGAGCTGGCAGTCACGTGCTCCACACCGCCTTACAACCCGCAGGATCCTGCATGGAAAAAATTTCACTTCCATGTGTTGACTAAGTTAATGTGGTGGGGATAGTGGGCGGACATAAAATGAAACTATGAAAAGAGATTAATTTGCAGCTGGAGCCCAGGCAGGGAGAACTCAGCTCCTCTGTTTGCTCAGAAAACGGCAGCTTTGACCAAAACCTGGGCAAAAAGAAGACGTTAAGGCCGCAGTAGAGAAAAAAAAAAAAAAAAGAAATCACAACCGGAGGCAAAAAAAGCAGCAAAAGTTAAGCAAAGCCTCTCTGGAAATTAAGATGTGGAATTCAAAACATTTGCAGTATAATAAACCCAGGCGAGCCCATAAAGCTGCACCAGCCAAAGGGAGCTCTGTTCTGCCCAGGAGGAAACCCGAAGCGGCGTCACGCCTGGCAGCAGCCGCCCCACAGCCCCGCTTCCTCCCTCCCTGCCCTCGGCTACGCTTAACGCCGCGTCTGGTTCCACTCTAACCCCTCCACTTCGGAGGGGGAGGATATAAATCAGCCGCGGAGCTGCCCACAGGGCTTAGTCACAGCAGGTATTGGTTTGGGTGTCTTAGAGGAACTATTTTTTTTTTTTTTTCTTTTTGCTGGAAGTATTCTAGGGAATAAGCGTCAGCTTTGTGAGGAACAGGCGTTGCTTAACAGGCCAGAGAGTCTCTAAACAAAGGACATTTTACATCACTAGGCAGAATCATCTTCTAACATTTTGGGCTGAACTTGGCCTCGAGCGCGAGGGCTGTTCCATGAGTTCCCAGCAGACGCCTGCAGCATCCCTGCCGAGCCACTCTCACCATCCCTCCCAGTGTTCCCAGCCCCAGAGAGACCCTCTACAACAGGTGTCACCCCTTCCTGAGGGAGCTGAACTCCTTCCCAACACTAGTTTTGCTGTTTTCCTCCTGTTTGTGGCTGGTTCGTACCCCTTAAACTGCTTCTGCTAGGGGCTCCTTCTGACCCCTCTTCAGTGGGGCCCAGGTAAGGAAGGTACCGATCTTCACTCTTTTTTTTTTTTTTTGCCTGTTTTCACTTCACTCACCACACTTCTGGTGGTCACCAGAGCGCCTGGTCACTCATCACACCACCTCCCCACATCAGAACTGCTTCCCCAGCCCCACTGCGGAGTACAAGCCCACACGTCTTGATGTTTGCCTGTTGATACGCAGGGCACGAGGAGCTTCCCTCAAGCACAAGCCCCTCTCTCCCTCCCAGGTAGGTATTTAGGCTGTACGATTGTGTCACGGCCACCCCAGACATGTCTGCAGCCTCCAGCCACCACAACACCTCTATCCCTGGAGCCAGGAGCCTCTGCTCACACACTGACTGCTGCACCTTCTCCCCAAGCCTCTTTCTCCAGGCTCAAGCACATGCTACCTTTCCCCAAACGCAGGCCACACAAATTGCAGCAATTAGCAAGTGTAAAGGGCATGCTGTGGTTTTCACATGTATTACTGCATCTGAATACTCATTCGTATCCTTGGGCACAGTCATCAGACAGTATCCAGCAGGCTGCATTATCCAGACCTTCCCCTCAATGCCGCTGCTCCTGAGCCCCACTGGAGAGAGGCAGTTCATTAGCCTTTGTGCATCCAAACACCATTAGCTAAGAAGGCTTCAGGCTCGAGACTCCTCTCCATCATGGCTTCTCTCTCACCCTTGCTATCCTCATGCTGTGTGGACTTGGTCTCTAGCTCTTGCCTTGCTCCCAGTCTCTAATGGTGACCCCATCATTTCCTGCCCTACTGCCACCTCCCCTCTGGCAGAGCCCCAGCCTTCCCTACATGACTTACCACAGCAGCTCCAAGTCCCATTCGCAGACTGTTGCACTCCCTGCACAGGAACCGGACAGACTGAAAATTTGAGCCAGCTTGTAACAGTCTTCCAGGTGTATTTCTACTGTTTTCCACTTCTCCAAGTTCTTTCCCTCTCTGCCTCCCAATTTCATGACTATGCTGGTGTGGGCAGGACCAGGAACATGGGGCATTTCAGGGTTCTTTTTAAATGGTATTGTTTGTTACTTGGAATCTGGTGCACCATGCCTATGGACAGGTAACGCTAAACAAAGGTTGGCCAAAGCTAGATAGTAAAGTTCCCAACTGCCTTTAAAAACAACAACAAAGAAACCCTATTTGACTTTGCAGCCCTCACCTACAGAGAAGTTCGGGAAATGAGGTGGCCTCTGTTTCTCCAGCCCCTGGTTGCAGAACTGAAGATGTTTTGGTACAAAAGCCACATCTAGCCCCTAGCAAGGGAGGAGCCAGCACAGTTGCTGGGACATCTACAGCTGTTGCAGGAATTAGGAAGGAGGGAGGCAGCTACGAGAGTGGGATGAGAGCCACCTGGAGCTCTGCAGATCAAAGTCATCGCATTACTCCTTACCAAGAGGCAACTGGCACAGGCATGCTGGCTGTAATTCCCAAAGACAGCTAGATATGTTGAAGGTGGATAGCGCTAGAGTCTCCTGACTTTGAAGCCAAAAGCTAAGTTACAGCTAATACCTGCAGCCCAGAGGTATGGAGCGAGCCTTCTTACAAGGAGCCCGCAGCAAGCATCCATGACTATAACAAAAAGTACGTGAAGAGCAGCAAGAGCCACTGTAGGTGTCCCCCTGCCCAACAGTAAGAGCTGCAAGTGCAACCTGTAAAGTGCATGGAGGCACACTCTGCCATGCCACCTTAGATGTGACAACAGGTATCTTGTCCCTGTGGGCGCTCCTCTCTGCCCTGGCACACCAGGCACGTCAGGAGCCACTGTGCCAGTGCACAGGCCAGCCCTTTCTTCCTGGCCACTCTGGGAGTCCCGTGCACTCAATCAATAAGCTAGAGCATGGAGGAGTCCTCAAGACAGAGGAATGTGTGTCTCAAAACCGTCATGCCAGGAAAGGCTATTTACCTTTCTGAGCCTTGGCTAGGCTATTACTAACCATGGCAAACTGTTACGGGACATAGATGCTAATGAGAAAGAGCATGGACAACTCATCCATGGTAAATCCAAGGAAGGAGAAGTCCCTCCAGACCAGCTGCTGCCATACACCCAAGCTGCAATGAATGCAGATCAGGCAAATCCCCGCATTGCTGGAGGCTCTAGGGTGCGAGCTCTCTCTCTCAAAATATCACAGAAAGCAAACTTCTGATGCTGCCTGTTCTGCTGTTCTCTATCCCCTGCGTGATCTAGCTCAAGGTTAGTTTCAAAAAGCAAAACACCGAGTGACAGAGCATTTGTCATTAAGTCATGGGAGAGAAATGGTGCTGGCTTCCCAGGATCAGTGCGCTAGAAGGACAAGGGAAGTACACAAGTACCGTAAGCAAAGACCTACTTTTAGCACAGCTTCACAGTTGTTTGTCATACCAATAGCGCTGTGCAACTAATACAGCTATTTTCTTCATCAATTATTAACTGGGCAAAGACTATTTGTTTGAAGAGCTGCACAGAAAGTCCAGAGAGGAAGCGAGCAGTTTCAAGCTCCACGTGCATGCCCTGCGATAGGCTTGGGATCCTCTCCAGATCAGATATGCCTTGCTCTTCAGGGGCTGATGGCTCAGCTTCCAGCAGCAGGGAAGGAGGCAGGCCTGGGTGCTTGCTGGAGCCAGGCATGAGTATTCCAGGCAGAAGCCCATCTCTCATGTGGGCATCACTGCCTTTGTGCCCAGGGGCAAGGCTGCGGTCAGCAGAAGGTATCTGAAGGCCATTGAGCAGTGCCCAAGGGGCTCTTCTCTCAAGGATCAGCACACAGACCCCACCGCGTGCTCGTTACATCAGCATCTGCTGAGCAAACTCCCTGTATGGCTTTTTCACTGTTCATGGGAACCAGCTCCTACCAGCCACACTCCTATTCCACCATCTTTCCTCCACCTCGCTCACCTCTATTGCCAGACCACACAAGAGTGTTGCACAAAGCCAACAGCAGGGAAGGTACGTCGGTGTAAGCCTTGAGGTAGCCTGCAGCTTTTGCGTGGCAGGAACTTTTCCAACATGAATTAGGAAATGTCTCTCCTGAACACTGAGGCATGTCAAGACAGCTGAAGGATCGGTGGTTCGGCAGCAATATTCCACCCCCAATTTGGAATAGAGCTGGAACAGTTTCAGATGAAGAAGAGCGCCAAGCTTGCTCCACAGGAGAGCTCAAAGGTGAAAACACAAGACTTAAACCATGAGCAGTGCTGGCAAAGAAGTGTCCCTAAACAAAACCACCAGCTTCAGAAGTTTCTGGGATTTGCTGACTGGTACTTCAAGGGGTATGAAGGCTTGAACACAATAGCAGAGAGATCTGTGTGTACACTGAGACTTTGTTGGTGGTCCATGTTCCTCTCCCATGCCAAACAGCCACTCTGCCAAAGTAGACCAGTACTACCAACAAGCCAGGCCTAAGATTTGGGAAATCCGTACCACTTCAACATCCTGCTTCAGCCTCACTCAAAACACATACAGGCTCTCCTTTAAGGGGAACCAGCTGTGCAGGAAGACAGGGCACACCAGGAACAAAAGCCAACCCAAAGTTTAAGCTACACCGATTAGAAAGAAGTTTGCAGGAACAGACCGCGTGACTCAAGATGGGAGGAAGACTTTGTGAGAGACAGAGGGGGGTAGAGGCCCACCAGGGTAGGTCACATCAGGTATTTGCTGCCATTGATCTGTGCCCCCATGCACTTGCTGGGATGACCCATCGAATTGGTGAGGAATGATGGAGGGATGCCTGAGCACACAATGGGCACCTCAAGGGTCAAGAGGAGGAAAGTATCTGCATAAGTGGTTGTCTAAGACCAGCCCCTTGATTTTTGCAAGTAAAACCAGCTCCACTGTCAGTTTCTTGAAAAAACTTGGGGTTTATTGATTTAAACTGCAAACAGTCGTTACAAAAGAGATTCTCTTTTAAATAAACTCACACAAAGAGGAAGAAAAAGCAATGTAGTGAACAGTAACAGGGGAAAAAAAATTACATTCATTTTTCTCTTTGTGCCAGTCCCATTCACCTTGGCAAGAAAAACTCCAAACTTGGAATACAGAAACGCAAAGACAAACTGTATTTGGAATGTCTTCAGATAGGCACTTTGAGCCCAAGGCTTTTCTCCTTGAAGAATCTATACAAAAAGAGGAAGGTCTTCCTTCCACACTGTCTCACAACAGAGCTCAGGTATGTACATTCTAAAGCCCAGGCAGGCAAGACCCAGGGGAGGAGAAGAGGAGAAGTGGAAAGGCAAAGAAGCACATTAACTCAATTTGCAGTCCAACACAAAACAAAAAAAAAAAAGGAGGGGGGAATTCTAAAATAAATAATCCAAACACAGTTTTTGCATTTTTTTAAATTAATTTTTCATTTTTTAAAATAAAATAACCAAAAAAAGTGTAAAGTTACAAAAAATGTCATTGTAGTATAATATATTAAACTGTGGGGAAAAAAGGAAAAAAGACACTTCACAATCTTAAGATTAATATGGAAGATCATAATTTAAACATAAAAGAATATATTCTATGGATTCATCATCCCGATAAATATGAACAAAATTAACAAAAAAGCATAGGTTTCGGCAATAAATACGTTTTGATAAGTTAAATAAGCTTTTTTATATTGTTGTGCAGTGACAAGCAAAATTTGCTCTCCAATTTCTGAAAAGTTATACAAAATTAAAAACCCAGAAAAAAAAAATAATAAAAAGCTTGGCGTGAGTGCTCTAAGATAGGTCTAAAGTACTCTAGAGCAAAACCATTAAAGCTATGTCTACTGGAACTTTGTTTACACGAACTTGTGTGTGTGTGGAATGACTTCCGTCGGCCCCACCCCCTCTATTTCTTTATTTAAGATGTCACATGAATACATGGGGAACTTTTAGCACCAAAATCAAGTCTCTCATAGTCCATCTTGGTTGTTTTCTTTTTTTTTTTTTTGCATGTTTTGTTTTCTTCCTCCCAGTCGAAGTCCCACTCATGTTACAATCTTTGTCCGTTCTCAGCTTTTCTTCCCGCAGACCTGAGCGGATCCAGGCAAGATTAGTCTTTAAGGGGAGGGGAAAAAGAGGACTGGATGTTAACACTCGCCCACATGCCTGCAGCCTAGCGGAAACTGGCCAGTCGGGAAGGGATTGGGAGAGGGCGATGCAGTACATGGCCAGTGGAGGGAGCTGGATCCGGACATTTCCTGCACATCTGGAAGTGCACATAGCTGCTGGTGCCCTCTGCAGCTGGAGAGGTAATACAGTCACAGTGAAAGTGTTAAAGGCACTAATTTTGTAAACGTTATTGCTTTTCATCGTAATTTGGCACTTAAGGTTTAAGCCAGTGGGTCTACGGCAGGCAGGTGGGCACGTTAACATCCATCTCAGACTACTGGGGACAGGGTGGGGGGAGTTCAGCTTAACATTGTAATAGAGGTGTGGGGGGAGGGAGCAAGAGGAAACCCCAGATTAGTCGTCAGAGATGGAGAGTCTGCTGAAGATGGGAAGACGTCTTGAGGTGTCCAGGATAGGGGAATCTGAGCCGCTGTGGCTGCTGCTGGAGCTGCTCAGATAGCCCTCCTGGTCAGAGAGGGAGTCCTGAGGACTGGGCGGCGAGTCAAACATGTTGGGAGACTCGGACATGGGCCTGAACAAGAAGGTGGTGGGGGAGCTCCCGCTGGGCACCTGCATCCCCATGCTGGGGGCGAAGAGACTGACCAGCTCCTGGCTGGAGAAGGTGAAGGGGTTGCTGGCGCAGTCAGGCAAGGTGGGGGAGCCCAGGAGGTCGTCGGCACTCAGCATGGGCGGCGGGGTGATGGAAGTGGGGCTGTCCAGCAGCCCGCTGGCAGCAGTGCTGGGGAAGCCGGCGAAGCTGAAGCTGTGCTGCAGGCGGGGTCTGTCAGTGACGGGGGGCTCCCGGCCGCCCGCCACGGCCCGCCGCTCCTCTGCGTTGTGGATGAAGTGGCAGCGCGGCCCGTACGGGCAGAAGCCGATGGTGTGGAAAGTGCGGCAGAGCTCGGTCTTGTATTTGGGGTGGCGAGTGAGGCTCCGCAGCTCGTGGATGCCGTGGGCGAACTGGCACTTGTCGCCGTACTTGCAGGCGCCGTTCTCCTCAAAGGGGCGGCACAGCTCCGTCTTGTAGCGGCTGGAGTTGACCTGTCCCCCGGGCTGCTTCTGCTGCAGCAGGCGCTCGCCACCCTCGGAGAAGGAGCGGTCCCGGAAGCGGCTTTCCCGGGGGCCCAACATGGGTGCCGGCTCCCCTTTCAGGCTGCTGAGGAGCTGGTTCTGGTGAAACTTGGAGTTGGGCAGGGTGACAGAGTGCCTCCTAGGGAAACCCCCGCCGGCCGGGGTGCCCACCGCCTTCCTGTCCAGCAGGCACCCGCCGACACCCGAGGGGCTGTAATTCAACATCTTGTTGCTCTGCGGGGAGAAAGCAAGGGCCGGTCACTGCCACCGTCTCCTCCGGCGTCCCCACGCCGCCCCGGGAGCCTCCAGCCGCACGGATCGGCACGGCGCGGCGCTCCGTCCGCTCCCACCGTCGGGCCGCCCGGGGAGTGGCGGCAGCCGCCCTGCCCCGACGGGCTCCCCCCTCCCCGGCGACCTCAGCCCCTTTCGCCGCTCCACCCGAGGGCCCCGGGCCGCCCGCTTAACCCCCGCGCAGACCTCCCGGAGGCCAGTAACGAAGCGAGCCGAGCGCCAGATGCCGGGGAGGGGGGGAGCCGCCGGTTGCATCCAAAAAATACTCCCGAGGCCGGAGCTCTGTTCTGGGAAAGCCCCGCCGGGAGACGGCGGCGAGCGGGAAGGGCAGCGCGCAGCCCCAGCGCCCGCCCCACCGCTCCCCCCGCAGAGCGGCGGCTCCCGCCCAGCCCCCGCCGCCCCGCTTCCCCCTCCGGCGGGGCTGGGGTGAGGGGCGGCTGAGTCCCGTGGGGAGGGAGCCAACCCGCCCGTCCGCCCGGCCCCGCGGCAGCGCCGCCGCCCGCCGCGCCGTGTCCGGGCGTGTTGCAGCGCGGCGGCCTCGGGGGCAAGGGGAAGGATCCGGCCCTCCCCCCCCGACGCGGCGGCTCAGCCCGCCGGGAGCACGGGGTGCTGCCCCCCGTCCTCCCCTCCTCCTCCTCCGCAGCGACCGGGGCGGGAAGGGCGGGCGGCGGTGGACCCCGCGCCCCGGGACGGGACGGCCCTGCGCCAAACTTAACTCCCGACCAGAGAACGAAACGAGGAGAAAAACAACACCCCACGCAAAACACGAACCCCCAAAGAAGCCCCGGAGCCGGAGGAGCAGCCCCCGACGGCGCCCTTACCTTGCATAAAACTTCGCTCAGGTCGAAGATGTTGGGCGACACCAGGGCTGTGGACATCTTCGGCCAGCGAGTGTGTGGGGGGGAAGCGGGTGGGGCAGCGGCACAGAGGGACACGAGGAGTCACGGCGTGGGTACGGCACAGCCTCCAGCGCCCCGGCGCGCAGCCTCCCCCCGCCGATGCCGCCACCCGCCCGGCCGCCGCGCCCGCTCGCCGCTTCCAGCGGGCTGGGGGAAAAGCTCAACTTATAAAGTTTCGGACTTACCCCGGGAGGAGGAGCCGGCGGCGGGAGGAAGGGGAGGAGGAGGAGGGCGGGCAGGGTGATTGACACCGCGACTGAATCACCCGGGCGGGCGAAGCCCAGAAAAAACTTTGGGGAGGAAGAAGGGGAGGGGGGAAAAGGGGAGGGACGGAGGGAGGGGAAAAAAAAAAAAAAAAGAAGAAAAAAAGAAAGAAAAGGGGAAAAAAGAGGCGCCCCGGGGTGCGTGTGCGTGTGTGCGCGCTGCCCGCCCTCCCCCGCTGTGGAGGAGAGGCAGTTGCGCGGGCCGCTGCGTGCGCGCGCGCTGTAACGCGAGGAGGGCGCGCGCGCGCACGGCAGGGGCTGGGTGCTTGGCGGGGGGGGGGGGGGGAGGGGGAGGCGGCGCGCGTGGCCCGGCCGGGAGCAGCGCCCGCGCCTCCTCGCGCCCCCTCTTCCCCCACCCCTCCGCGGTGCGCGGCTCGGCGGCGTCTCCTCGTGTGTGTGTGTCCGTCCCCGGGAAATGGAAGGTCCCGGGCGGGGGGTAGCGGGGGCCGCCCCCTCCCCAGCCGGGGCCACCGGGGTGTCAGTGGATGGGCTCGGCTTTCGGCGCGGCCGCTCGCCCTCGGGGGTTTTTGCGAGCCGAGAGTCTTTGTGTTGATTCACACCCGCCCCCCCCCCGCCCCGAGCCTTACTCCTTTTTTCCAGTTTTTATTGAAACCCGGCGGGCTCTGCGAGGGGAAAATCGCTCCCATCCACGTTAATTTAAACCGTTAAAATCTGTGTTCGGCCTTTAAAAGGGTGTTTGATAAATCCTGCCTTTCCTCCCCGTCCCCAGAGCTCCACGCTGTAAAACCGGGGGGGGAAAAAAAGAAATAATAATAATAAAAAAAAAAAAGAAATAAAATAAGGTCTCTGAGCAAGTAATGAGTTCCAGATTTTAGTAGGCAAAGTATGATTCATACTGATATGGATATGGCGGGGAGGAGGGGGGGGGACGGGATGGCGGCAGTTTCTGTGTTTATAAAGAAAAAAAAAAAAAAGGGTCAAAGTCTCCCAGGTTTGCCCATTCCCGGGCGCCTCAGCCTGGAATAAACCAAAACCCGCTGGGCCGAGGCCGGCCATCACGGCAACTTTAGTGGGTGCTTCATCTGAGGCCGAGCGACGGCATCCGCACTCTTCCTCCCGCCCCGGCTGGGCCGGGAGAGGAGGGAGCCCCTGCCTTGGGCGGCTCAAGGCCGAGCCGCGCGGCCACGGCTCCCAAAACTTCAAACGAACGAGCCGCTTCCTCTCCTGTTTGCGTTAGAGCGGCGGGATCCGGACTTTGAGCCGGCGACCGATCTTTCTCCCCTCCTTCGGTCTTCAAGAACAGCCAAAACAACCAACCCAGAGAAACGCCCACAGGCTCCGGCTATTCCAGATTTCTTTTTTTTTTTTTCTTTTCTTTTTTTTTTATATTATTATTATTTACTTTAGGAGAGCAATCAGGTTCCTCGAATTTCCGTCTCTTTCTAGTTTCTTTTTTTTTTTTTATTTATTTTTTTTTCCCCTCGCCGTGGCCAGCCGTGAGGAGGAACCAGGGCAGGGACCAGCCTATTATTTTCTGCAGTTGTTTACTCACTCTGTAGATGGTGCTTGTTCCCAGGGCTCCCAGCCTCTCTATAATTAAACCCGTTTTAATTGTTAGGTTAGAAACGTCGTCATTTCGGGGACTTTCCAAGAGTTACCGAGAAAGCCAGCCGCCGAGATAACTATTTCACTACTGCGCCGCTCCCGGCCCGGCTCCGGCCCCGGTTCCTCGGCCGCGCTGCGGGGCTGAGCGGAGGGGCTGGGTGCGGGGGAGCCCAGGGCCGGCACCCCTCGCCGCCCACCCAGCCGCCTTATTTTTTTGGCGTTATTCGCTCGCCCCGCGTGCGTTTGTTTTGGAAACTTTGGGGGGGGGGGTGTTGGAGGTGGCGCGTTTCCACGGATGGAGTGGCGGAGGCTGAAGCTGAGGAGGAATTTATTTTCTCCCAGCGAGTGAGCTTGGCAAAGCCCGACTCCATGGTGGTCTCCGCTTTGCGCTGGCGGCGCACATGCTCGGAGCAGGAATTTAGCTGCTCACCCCACCTCGTGGCTAAAAGTCAGAGCCCTCCGGGCCAGAGCGGGAATTTGTGTGGGCATGAATTCACACCGAGCCGCGGAATTAAAAAAATCGGAGCCTCGCACCTCCCGCCAGAGCCGTGCCGGAACTTTGATAGATGCAAACGAAGAAAGATAGGTAAACGAGTAAGTGGAAGTCAATTATTAAAGAAGGTTACTGAAAAAGTGAATGAATGCAGAGCCGTGCTCAACTGGCCTTCTTGGGCAGGTCAATCCGTCCAGGCCCACCACGTTCCAGTTGGGATACTACAGCTGGCCCTGGGAAGCAGGAATAAATGTCCAGGACTTCCCGAGCCCTTCTCAAGTCCTGCCGGAGGTCAGTCCTTCTTCAGGAGCAGCTTCTGGAGCATTCTTGTTCCGGTGCAAGCAGATGTTAAACTTGTCTCAAAGCACAGAGGGATAAGGTTCTTCATCAGGGCCGTGCACACATTTAAGGGAGCAAGTAAGAACCATGTTCCCAAATCAGAGCTGGCAGGGGCCAGAAAGGCCAGGAACCGGGAAAAGCGGGGGGCAGTGAATGGAATGATAAAGGCAGGGGGTTTAAAGCAGTACTTTTCCCAGTCGTCTGTGGGTGTATAAGACTGTGGGCTCGTTGGCACACGATGCTGTGGAGGTCAAAAGTATAAACGGGGTCAAAAAAGCAATTCAACAAATTTATGGAGGAAAAGTCCCTGGAGGTTTACTAAAAGCAAAGGCAGACCTCCACGGCACGGTGCTGGAAAATGCCCAGCGAAAAGTATCACTCTCTCATTCCCCCGTTTTTTCCCCCCAAGCAGTGACTGCTCGTGGAGGTAAGAAGGCGGCCGCAACAGGCCCAGCTCAGTTACTTTTGCATAGTTAGGGTCTACTTTTACCCTTTGTACTCTAACCCTGATGGGCTTGGAGGTGCACCTCACGTACTTGGGATGAGCCGTGCAATGTCAGAGAGTTCAGGCCAGGCGGGAGGAGGTCAGCAGTGGGAAGCACAATTCAGCACCCTCTCGTCCCCAAGCCGCTGGGCAGAGTTTCTCACGCTGGCCTTGGTTTCTCACGCTGGCCTCTGCTGAAGGCTGGACAACCGCCCCATGGCGGCGCTGCGCTCCTTGCCCAGTTTAACTCCCCATCAGGGTAATAAGAGGTTACTTCAAGCACCGAGTATAAACTGAATCCAAGTGCCACCTTTCCCACAAGTATATTTGGTGATGTTACAGCTCCCATAGCAACAGAAGAAGATTGCTGTCTTCAGACACCTCCGCTTTTCTTCACCTGGAGCCGTTCGGCAATAGGGAGCCTGCAGGTCCGCTTGTGTCAGTTAAGAGTTACTGGGCAAGAACCAAGTACAGAAAAGCCTGAATTGTTGAAAACAAGGGGTGGCAGGGTGTATGTTTTGGTTTGGTTTGTTTCCCCTCCCTTCTCCCCCCCAGTTTCCAAAGTCTCAAGCTATAAAAGGGAAGCACTATCGTCACGAGCAAGGTTTTCCCCTCTGAGATTCAAATGAGTTAGGCATTTTGCTCCCCCCACTCCCATGGGAATCTTAGAATCATAGAATCATTTGGGTTGGAAGAGACCTGTAAAGGTCATCCAGTCCAACCCCCTGCAATGAGCAGGGACATCTTCAACTAGATCAGGTTGCTCCGAGCCCCGAATCTTCAGGTAAATAGATGTGTCTTTTCTGCAGTGGTGCTCCAATGTACAGCGGCTGGCACAGAGGAAGGATAAACCTCCTGCCTTTATTTCTGCTGGGAGTGTAAAATGAGTTGAAGCCTTCTGCAGTCGCTACTCTATTATTATCTTTTGGGTCTGGTGCTATTTTTGTTGGCTGTGGCCCTGGAGGTGGAGGTGTGGAAGTGCCTTTCTGCTGGTCTCCGCAAGCGGGTGTAGATGTTTCCTCCATTCCAGCCGCCTCCTCAGACGCTGTGGCCTTTCAGGGGGCATAGGTGGATGTCAGCGTGGCTGTTCCCTGCCTGTCCCTAACTTTTTAATCCTTCCTTTTATTTCGGCCTTGCGCTCCTCCTTCCATGGAACATCTCTGGGTAGCCACTGGGAGGTGTGAATGGCTCGGGATGGAAACCACAGCTTGTAGGTGCGCCCTCTGCCAGGCTTTTCTGGCACCCGAGGAAGCCCAGCCTCCGCCTGCTCCCAAGCTGAAGGGATATTACCAGCTGCTCGGTGAGAAAACAAATTTGCAGAGATACAGGAAAGTGTGTTAAGGTGGTGGGAAGCAACGGGAGTGAGATTCCTGGCAGCTTGGGTATGTAAACATTCATAAAATAGAGAGTGTGTGCATGTGTGTACTTTGTGGTGGCAGGAAACCCAAGAAGCTAGCTCCATTATTTTTGCTGGAATTGGCAGCAACGGTGCCAGACAAATATTATAAGCCCTTAATCCTCCCGACTTTACACCTGTGAATGACCTAAAGACCATCTAGGGCGAGCTAAATTACGGGACATCTTTACTAATTAGTAAAGGGATTCGGGATCTGATTTCGTTGTTCATAAAGAGGGTTTTCTGTTTCTCAGTAGCTCAGATGCTGGGCTACCTCTGGCGGAAGTGAGGGGAGGGGGAGACTGGAGGTGGAGGTAGTGTGTGGCCTTTTCTGAAGTGTCACATGGATGTGACTAGGCTGCCGCAGATTGAGCACTGGTGGCACTGACAAGGTACTGCAGTGGAAAAAGCAGAGGTGTACTTTTAGCAGACACAGGGTAAGGAAACTGGCGGAACTTAATGGATCCAATTTATAATTTCCAGTGGAAATACTAATGCAATTAATATGTTTCCACATAGCAGGACAGCAAGCTGGTGCTAGCGTCTAGCTGCTTGTCACAACTGCTCAGGCGGCCGGCCCAGCCACGTCCCGGGGTCCATCCAGCTGCACCCAGACACCGCTGTGGAAAACAACAGGTTTGGGGGGCTGAAGGAAAAGAGCATCACCAGGACCAGCCGCTGCATGGTTGTGAAAAGTGAAGGTGCCTGAAGAGAAACCTCTGCCCCTCTACCCCTGGCCTGGGTGCAGGGCTGTCACTGTGTCCCGGCTGCCTGGCAGGACACCCACTAGCCTGCCCGGGGTCTGCACACCCCGGCCAGATGCGGGGCGCAGGGCTGGAAAGCCCAGCAGCCCCCTCCCACAGCAGAGCTCCCTGCCACCCACCCGCCCGCTGCTGGCACCCACCCCCTGCTGCAGAGAAACCTCCCTACTCTTATCGGGGTTTGCCTGTTCTCGGCAAAGTTGCAAACCCTTTAGGGCAAGGAGCAACTCCCATCTGATCTCTCCTCCCTGAGCGCGCCACAACTGCGCGGAGCGGCAGAAGGGATCTCCATCCTGCTGGTGCGGTGGCGGGAGCCGAGGAATCGCCCCAGCCTGGCTATGGCAAGGTGAGGGATGGAGCACGAGAGGTTCCCACCTGTGGCGGAGGGGAGCCATGAAGCAGCTGTCGGGGAGACTGGTGTGCTGTCCCGCTGCGGGTCCCCGGAGCAGCATCCTGGTCCCCTCCCTCTGGGAGCCCACCCGCGTGGGACAGCCTGCGCAGCCAGGTGCCGGCACGCTCTTTCCTCCAGGTCACAGCCGGGCACGTGGTGGTCCCGGGGTCCCCAGCATCCCAGCTGAGCCCAAATCCAGGTGCTGATTATGGTGTACAGCAAGGGCAGAGCTTCAAATAAGTACCTTTAACCTGGCTTAGTCTGCACAGGGCTCTGTGCCTGCCAGGGTGGAGAGAACTCAAATATGTCTCTCCTAAAAAAATTGTCATTCAGATTAAGGGAAGTGCCAGAAGCTCTGAAGAGGCTGTTGGCAGTTTCCATTAAAAAAAAAGCAGGTGGCACCTGCTGCACTCCGAAACAGCGATTGCTCCTGTATCGCTAGGGTGGTTAGTGCATGAAACAGAGGCGAGCAGGGAGATGGAAAGGCACAGATCTCAGAAACCAGCACAAATTCCACATTTTTTTCAAATCCTCCTTCCACACTGCCAAGCCCATACGCAGCCAGGCGATAACGCAGCACAGCGATTCCTGTTGGCCTCTGCCCGTTTCCAGCCAGATCAGCCCTGGCTGCTGATTTATTCAGCAGACGTCAACCACTGGAATGTTTCCATGATTTTTTCCCTCTGAAAGAATGTGCTAGGACTAAATGCTTTCACCTTTTCTTTTTTTTTTTTTTTTTTTTTTTTTTTTAAGGAGAAAGTGTAAAACTACTGGGGAGCCTCTTGGATTGTGACATTTGTCTGACATGCGGTGCTGGTGTCAGGAGGTGCTGCTCGCTGTGCTGGTGGCAGCTCACCTCCCACGGGCCCAGCTATAACCCTCTGAAAAATACCATTTTGGCCCTTCACAGTGGAACTTGTCATAACCTTGTTTCCAAACACACGGGTTGCACTCCACACATCTCACAGCTCCGTGAGATATTTGCATCAGGGAGGCAGCTTGCTTCCCCGCCTATCCCATCCCATCAAAACACACTTTTAGCACCAGGCAGGAAGCCAAGGTCAAGGCTCCTTTTACTTTTTTTTCTATTTTTTTTTTCTGTTCCCCCTGCCTGCTCTGAATACGTTATGATAAAGACTTGAGTTCCACTATTATATCTTTTCCCACAAGACCGTTGCCTCATTCAGACCACAGCAGGGAACATGCTTTCATTTCTGCCAGCTGGGCATGGCTGGAGCGCCCCATGCCCGTAGGAGCTGTGCAGGGAGGACACGGAGGCGAGGCTTTGCAGATTCCCATGCAGGGAGGACGGAGGGGTTTGGTCAGGTCCAAATCTGGGAGGGCATTTCCAGGGAGCCTCTCCCACTGCCTTCTTTGTCAGGCCAGTAGTGAAGGACGTTGATGAGGAAGGGATTCCTCTCACCTGGTATTAGGTGCCTAAAAGTTAGGTGTCTAAACCTAATTAGTCGGTCAGGCTTCCTGCATAGTCAATGGAGACAAACAGTCACCTCTAGTGTGTGATTCATCTCACCTATCTTGAACGTTTATCTTGAGAAGGGCTGACTCACTCGGCAGCCAAGCACCCCACTTCTCGGACTGTAAAGGCAGATCAGCAACTTGCTGAGGATTTGACAACTAAATTTTGGATGTCCCCAAGTTAGGCAAGGTGAGTCCTACCCCTGGCTGTGGCAGTGGCTGTGGGAAGCATCATCACAGCGCTCCAGCTTGGTGTCCCCTCTCTCCCCCATTTCCCTCAGAGGGTCCATTTCCAGCCCTCCCCACGCAGGGCTGGGTTTTAGTCTGTCCAAATCACATTATCAGTCCTTATCACGTTATCAGACCAAGTTAAATATTTATAAAGCACCTGGGGGCAGGGTCCATGTCTTGCTCCGTGTTTGTATATTCCCCCGCAGAGCAAAGCCAGTTGCAGCCCTTTGTGGACTGGTGCAATACGGCGCTGTGGGTCCCTGCACCAAGCTGCAGGTCTTGACGAAATGCAGCCGGGAACACAAAAAGAGCTCATGGACATTGGGAAATAAGCAGGAGTGAATCATAAGAGCCAGGAGAAGCTACTAACGTGTGGGAAAAAAGGCAAATGTGCTACCTCGGCACAAACATATAATAAGGAAGTATGTAATAATAATTATTGTTATTGTAATACGGTCTGGGTGAGCATTTGGGAAAAGATATCTAATAACTGACAAGCGACATGGCTCGGTTTGTTTTGATCTGAAATTCAAACAATGGTTGTGTTTATAAGGCAATAATACGCAGGGCGCAGAGCACTGGCACCGCACCAACTATGCACTCCCCAAGTCGGGTTTATATAGGTCATGCCAAAGAAATAATAGTGTTCTTCAATATAATTACTGATTCATTACGGAGAGAGAATGTGATTGAGTCTGTTTGGATTTCAGGGAGGCGTTAGATATGGTAAATTCATACATTTGAACTGGGATTGGGAAGGCTTTGTGTGCTCGCCTAGCTCTGCTCCTCCAGGAGTCAGTGGTAGAATTCCCACTGCAGCCTGCCCTGGCAGCACAGGAGCCTCCCGATGGATTCTGCAGGCGCTGGTGCTCCCACCACCCTTTGCAGACTCTCTCAGCGCCCTTTGAGGCAAGTCACGAGTAGACTGGGAAACTAAACTACTGTTAGACCGAGACCCAGATCCAAATGTGCTGGACCTGGCACTTGGCTCAGGCAATTGCACCCACCCCACCAGCTGCCCTCAATCCCAGGCGCTCTCTGGCCCCTCCACTTCTGAGTCTCCTGGTCCATGTCCCTCTTATGGATGTGTCTCTTTACACATGTCATTCCACTGTTATTTCAGGGGAAAGCAGCAAAACCCAAAGGACAGGATGGCCCAGTGGTGCCCACCAGTTCCCTGGCCTGATGCTTACACATTATGGGAGTTGAACTAGGGTGTCCTCGTCCCCTGACCTCTGTGGGGCTGGGCAGTGGTGCGGCTGTGCTGTCAGCTGCAGTGATGAGGAGGTGCCACCACCACTCGGGGCATCAAAGGAGAAGAGTCAGTGAGTGGTGAGGGAGGACTGGGTGGGCTGGCCCATGGGCTTTTGGACAGTTTTTCCACATGGTCTTTCCTGGGGCAGGGGGAGCTGGCATTTCGGCTGCAGCGCTCTGCTTTCCCCAGAAAGACCTGGACATCCCCTCACTGGTCTGAGGTGTTTCCCGCTGGCCTCTGCCCTGTGCAGACCCCGCATGTGGGGATGGATGATGGTGCCCACTGCAGCATCCTCAACACCTGGCACAGACGATGGTACCGGTGATGGGGCTTCGCTCTGTGTGGCAGCTGGACCCAAGGGTTTTACCCAGGAACACACCACGCGTGGTGGCACAGCCATGGAGTCGGCACCCCTCATCTCCAACAGCCTTGCTGCTGCTCCCCACGGTGCGAAGGGCAGAACCCCAGTGTCCCCCCTCCTGCCCCGCTCCAGGGAGCAGCTGCATTTTTAAAAAAGGCCAGACTGGGCACAGCACGAGGCTGTATGAAAACAGGGGCAATGCCAGCCCTGCCGGCAGAGCAGCACCCAGCGGAGGGAGCACCGATGGAGCACATTTTTTCAAACCTAAATAAAGCCCCGCTGGTCAGTTGACTTCTGTGAGCTTCTGAAAAAGCTGGCCAGGAACAAGTAGGGACTATAGTAAATATATGCTTTCAAAAGGTATTTTGATAAAGGCCTTTCCAAGAAAGAAACAAGCTTGGCAGCCATGGGATGAAAAGTCCCGTCATGGATTGAAAATTGAGTCAGAGCTGATAGGAGGGGGAAAAAATCCATTAAAAGTATATTGCCAGTGTTCCAGCGGGGGAAGAAAAGCTTACTGGGGTGAGAGGGGGCGGTGGGACTGTGCCTGGAGGAGATGAAAGCGGCCCTCCAAATACTGTTTCAAAAAACAGAAATGGGGGAAGAAGGATAACAAGGCAACAGCATTTGCTGTCAATAGAGAACCATGTATTGTAACTGCAGGCAAGGCTCAGCTGGGCTGGGAGGCACTCCAGAAGCTTCTAACTGAACTCGGCAACCAAACCACAATGACAGAGAAAAGCTCAGCACACACAAATGCCAAAGCGAGCCGTTTTAGAAGAAATTGGGCAAGCCTCTCGCTCTGAATTAGAAGTTGACTTGCAGGGGTCAGCCGTGGGCATGGGCAATGACTGCTCAAGCGTTGCATGTAAGAGACCTGCACCATGGGGGTGGATGAAAAACATGTCATCGTATAACCTGGTCACACATCACAGTCCGTGTCCGCTTGCCCACTTTGAAGCAGGACCTAAAGAAACATTGTAAGATGGACCATGCTGAGTCAAGATCAAAAGTCCACCAAAGGCAGCATGGAAGCACAGAAACAGGATCAAAGGCAGAGCTGGGTGGGGGACTTTTTTCGTGAAGGGAGATTGAGGAGTATGATATTATTTCGTTTGCACCAGGGAAGCAGAGGGCCGCAAAACAATGGTTCCCTTTAGTAACAACTGGCTCATGCTTATGGTTTATTTGTGCTGTGCAAGTTGAAAAGAAAGATGTAAAGGTGCTTTTAAAAATAGTTGCAAGGGACGTTTGTGCTTTGCCACCGGTTTGCCTTGCGGTCCTGTTCCCCGCTGGATACGATCTGCTGATAAGCTCCTACCCAGCATGAACTCGGCTCTGCGTGCCAAGCCACCCGTAGCAGTCTACCTGCTCTGCCTGGATCGCCGAGAACCCCTTTTGCAGAGGCTGGGTACAACTGCCGTGCGGGCAGCGTCCGGCCCTGGGCAGCAGCTGGAAAAGCCCAGCCCGTGCGCTGAAAGCCTGGTCAGCATCAGCGTCCGGCTGTCACGGAGCGGGGACGGCACGGCAGGGGCAAACGCGGTCCCTGGAAGGGCGCGGTGACACCAAGACCCATGCAGTAAGAAACGGAAGGGGGGTGTGCGTGTAAATAATTTACTAGTATGACCTAAATGCTACCGGGCCTTTGTTTATTTTTATGAAGTCAGTGAAGAACCACGCGGATTCTGAGACTGGAGTTCGGGGACCAGAGGCTGAGAGGTGACACAGAGCAAAGGCATCCGACCCCTCCATGCGGGAAGGCAGCCGGGCTGGGAGCAGAAGGCTGCCTTCCGAGTTTCCAACCTTTCTTGCATACAGAAAGCTTTGCAGAGAAACGAGAGAGGGAGAAATGCCACTTATCCACAGGTGGCTGCCCCAGAAAGGTGGGAGCTTCACCACGCACGCTGTGGAGGGACGAGGGAGGGGAGGTCGTTTGCTGGATGATTCCTGTCACATTATTTCAAGCAGGGTTTCTTGCTGCCCCCAGCCGCCAGTGCTGCACTGGGGCCCTGGGTCCACGGAGAGGCAGGTTTTTGGCTAAGAAACAGAAGTGGAGCCTGGATTAATTGTCATCAAAGAAGAGCTAATCATGCTGCTCACGAGAGCAGGGATGCTGGGCCTGGTGTCTGGGCTGCCGTGCAGTACAGGTGATGGGCACTGATGGGATACCGCGATGCCCTGCTCCATGGCACAGTTTCCTGGACATTGCCAAGCCCAGGTGGTCCTGGAGATAGACAGCAGGGTGCTTCCTCCTTAAAAATCCCTTGCTTTCTGTAAGGGGATGAGAGGTGTTGCACACACGTGAGACATTGATTGCTGGCTATTGGAGTTGTGAGAAGAGGAAGGCTACCGCTCCCACTTGTTCCTACCTTTTTTTTCTTTACGACTCTGCTCCATAGATTGTGTAGTTATAAAATAATCTCATTTTTCAGTTAAGAAAAGTCTGCTTTTCCTGCTAGCTAGTGCAGAGAAAAACATGAATACTCTGGAGTGTGAGCCAAAGACTAAAGAGTCAAAAGGCAAACATACAGGATTCAACGTTATTGTTTTTAATTTTTTAAATTATGTTCTTTAGGTGACTGACAATATTTTGGAACCCAACTCTCAAACGTTTGGGATTAGCTGTCCTAGAAAGGAGCTGACGTTGGCCCTTTAGGGCCACTTGGGAAATGCCGAGATGACAGCCCGTAGCTCTGCAGGGGAGGTGTTACTTGGCAAGTAACAAGAGCTTAATCAGAAGTTTGGGACCACCCTCAGGGGGGTCAGGGAGAAAAACAGATCAGTTTTTCTCTTTCAGCTCTGCTGCATGTGGCCGGTCCAGCTGGATAATCGTCGCAGCCATAACTCCTAGCAGCAGGAAATTCTCCCCTTCAATGGCTACCTGACATCCTGTGTGAAATGAGAGTTCAGTCAATGGTACAGGCACTTTTAGTGGACAAGTACCCACACAACATAATTTCTGCGGTAACTGGTGACTTTGTGTCTGCCATGACCAGTCTCCCTGCCAGCTCAGCAGAGAGGACTGAAATTACCTGGAAATAAATTTCTCCATCAAAGTGTCCTTCCAAATGAGGCTTTCACTGCTGTGCAGTAACAGCACGTGCACAGCCTGTGCTTCTTTATTTCTTGCTGTAGCGTGTCTGTGGATTGACAATCGCTACCTCCAGGCCTTCAGAGTGAGTACTGTTACACATATTAAAAAATAAAAAAAACAATGGCTTCTGACTCAAAAATTCACTGCCCTTCAGTTTGTGTACATCTAGCCATTATAGATGAGAAGTTGTACCCACTAATTGTTACTGGAGTTTGCAGTTGGATGACCCACCAGTATAGTGATGGGATGCAGGGTGGAGATGTGCAGCTCCTCCCAAGTTCAGATGTGTTCAAGGCGCGCGACTCAAAGGTCACCAGTCTGTCACCTTTAATATCATTGATGGATGTTGTGGTTTAACCCCGGCCAGCTACTAAGCACCACGCAGCCATTTGCTCACTCCTCCTGGTGGCATGGGGAGAGAATCAGAAGGGTAAAAGTGAGAAAACTCATGGGTTGAGATAAAGACAGTTTAATAGGAAAAGCAAAGGCCATGTACATGAACAAAGCAAAGCAGGGAATTCATACATTACTTCCCATGAGCAGGCAGGTCTTCAGCCATCGCCAGGAAAGCAGGGCTCCATCGCGTGTAATGGTTACTTGGGAAGACAAACACCATCACTCCAAACGTTCCCCTCTTCCTTCCTCCCCCAGCTTTACACTGCTGAGCAATGGCATGGCACAGAATACCCCTGGGGTCAGCTGGGGTCAGCTGTGCCAGCTGTGTCCCCTCACAACTCCTTGTGTACCCCCGTCCTGCTCGCTGGTGGCGGGGTGTGAGGAGCAGAAAAGGCCTTGACTCTGTGTAAGCCCTGCTCAGCAATAACGAAAACATCCTGTATTATCAACACTGTTCTCAGCACAAATCCAAAACACAGCCCCATACTAGCTACTGTGAAGAAAATTAACTCTCCCCCAGCCAAAACCAGCACAATGGATCAAAACGCCACAGATCCAAGCTGTGGTAGATATGACCGTGTCTGTTGCAAAACAAACCAGAATTTCTAGGTGCCACCAAAATGGTGAAGACCCACTGAAGGAGCAGGTGTGCAGGTGGCGGATGGCAAAAGCTCCTTTGGTGAAACTGTTCAAAAGAGCAATTCTGCTGATGAAAGGAGGGTCCCACATTTGCCTCCAGCAGCGTAAGTAGAATGGAAAGCAGCGGCAAAAGCCAGCAATGCACCAAAAGCTATGCCCAGGCTAAATCAGACCAATAAAAATAGCTGTGCTGGTGAATGAATATGCCAACCTAAACCACGTTTCCTGAAGCAGTTGAACCCTCAGCCACAAAGCTCATCCCAGGAAGAAGGGCTGTTGCAATGCTAATGCTATGGAGGGGGATAGCTCTACCTCGGAGCTGAGCTGTGTACAGTCACGGCCAGTTTACATTTGTGAAGTGCATGCTCTTCCATCTCTCTTTAGTACCAGAAAAAGCAAAAAAAAAAAAAAAAAAAAAAAAAAAAATTGGTGTTTCTGTGTGTGTGTGCACTGGTGAGTGCATGTACTAGACCAGGAAGAGCGTGCATGTCTGTGTGTGAGTGCTGGCTTAAGGAATGGTGTACGTGCATGAGGAGAAGCGCTGGTGAAGGTGTGAACAAGACCCGGGGTGGCCGTCACGGGGCTGTGTGTCAGCATCCTCGACTGCAGAAGGAGCGGCGTGTGCTGGGACAGTCGGAGTGCGGGTGACGCAAGGGCGGGCAGGGCTGCGCCAGTGCTGGCTGATGAGAGCCGTGGGGAGCATGGGTCTGCGCCGGCGGGGGGGCAGGGGACACCACACAAGCGCCCGTGCGTGGGATGGGAGGTGAGCACCAGTGCAGGGCAGGGGAGCAGAGGTGCAGGAAGGCTCTTTCCCCACTGCTTATACAACAGGGCTTGGCTCAGCAAAGAGTTAACGTGGTGAAGAAGAGTCTAGAAGGGCTCCTGCCTGCTATAAACAGAGCTATCAGCATACACAGGATGTGGCAAGCAGCTAAAGGCGTCCCGTTATTAACTTCACTTTTATTTCAAGGGGATTCACTTCTCTGTTCTGTTTCCCATTTGGGAAGTGAAACCTAAGATCATGGTACCATTAAAAAATATTTGGTCACGGCTCGTTTGTTTTTCTACTTTATTCTTTCTTTTCTTTTAAAAAGTTACTTTGCTTTTCCTTGAATGGAGTTTATTGAAATTCCTGGTAACACATTAAGTCTTCACTCTCTGTTTCTCTCCTGAGGAATTATCTCATTCGCCCTCATTGGAAACTGTTGACTCTGAGGGGAGTGTTTACACCTCACGGCGTGCTCACAGTATGGTGCAACCCGGAGCCGAGGGAACAGCACGGGTTCCTCCTAAGCACAGCCAGAGCCGGCCTCTGCACTGCTCACAAGGTGCTTTGTAAACATTTATTCATTCTTGCACACACGCTCCCTTCCCTCCCCCCATCAGGTGAGGAAATATTATTGTCACCATTTCACAGATGGAAGAAGTGAATGCAGATAGGTTTGGTGACTCACCCGTGGCCACTGAGGCAGATCTGAGCTGAGATGTTAAGCTCCCAGCCACCTAATTTAACCCAGCAGGTCACGTTCCCACCCAGGGCTGACAATATAGGTAGTGCCAGCTCCATCTACCTGCCACCCACTTGTCCTGTGAAGCACTAACACTCATCTCCACGTCTGCAGAATGAGATCAGATTGCCGTGGCTTACTCCATGCGATGGTGTCATCAGAGCGCGATATATTATTATGATATCATGATGTTATTATGCCTGAAACTAACGCAAGTCCTCGCACAGAACAGAGGTAGGCAGCTGAAAATCAGCGACCGTGTGCTCCTCAACCACATCACACACACACACACACACACACGCCCTGTACCAGGGTGTTGGTTGGTCTCACCACACCGCAAGGATCTGCAAAAGATCTGCATGCTGGGCAGGGTCCCCCCACCTTCTTTCTTGGGGCCTGGGTTCAGTTCTGCCCCATACAGTCCCGGTGCGAATGACTGAGGTAGGAAAGATGGCTCCGTGAGGCAGTGGAAGGAAACTGTTTGCCTCTCCAGTGGAAATGGCTCTCAAAGCATATGGTCAGTAGATAAAGATCATGGCCCCAGTCCTCCGGTGAGGCTGGTTGTTTTTGAGTGCTGAGCACTTACTGCAAACTGAGCCTCCTAAAGGTGGTTCAATACAAGCACTCTGGTGTCTCATCACGGCTGAACATCCAGGGCCACATGTTGCCACCGTTTGGTTCTGCTTGGCTATTTAAAATCCTCGCCAATATTGTTATCCTCTCCCACACAGAATCAAGAACAACAACAACAGCAGCAGCAATAATAAAAAAAAACAACCCTTTTCTTATCATCTTCGTTTGCTTTTCACACTGTTTACACGAGGCATGATTTCACTCATGTCCAACTCATGCCAGACGACTCAGATTAGTCAGTTCCACTTTCTGAGACGGGCTCGTCTGGCTGGCAGGATGCTGCTGCAACCAGCCTCACGCTGCTGGAGGGGAGGCCAGCCTTCCCTATATGAATCTTAACTTTCATTTTTAAATAAAACACTTGGTATTTTCTTCTTTTCAATATAACTTTTTTAACAGGTCACCCCAATGAAGTTGCTTTTGCCTTGCCAGGTGCAAAACCTGCTTCCATTGTCACAAAGAAGTTTGCAGAAAGATCCTCCTTGATTTCTGTGGGCTTTGGACCCATCTCTCAGGGGCTGTTACTGCCCCTGCTGAGAGCAACAACAAAACACCCATTAATTTCAAGGTGTGAGAGACTGGGGTTTCAGAAGTACTTTGGAATGGGAAGAGAATGCATTTGAGTGCCTGGACTGTTCAAAGGCTTCCCTGCATCCCATCCTACTGTGGTGTGTGGCTTTGGGGAGTGCTGGGACTTTACAGTTGTAGGGGAATTGAGAAGAGGAAGAGTCTTGAGCATCTGGAAGGAAGACGGCTCGCTCTTCTTCCTCTGGCCCTCCTTTAGGGACTAAGCACCACCCAAACTCTGCCAGAGACCTGGGATGTAGAACACGGTTAATCGTGAGAGTCACGACAACACCTTTCTGGAGTTGAGGTTTGCTTTCCTTACTAAGGGTGAAAGGGGAATTTTCAGGACATGGAGGACGGCAGGGTGGCCAGCACTGTGACCAGTGGCAGGACAGCGTGGGCTGGTGTGTGTATGGTAGAGCCTTGAGTCAGCACCTTTCTTCCACAGACACAAGACCCTCTGTTGATGAACTGGCAGAGAGTTAATCTCGTAGTTAAAATATTACTGGGCTCTACCTGCTCTTATCCTTCCACAGGGCAAGGGGCAAGGGGCTTAGTAGGTCAACTGGCTAGTACCTGACAGCAACTAAAGGGAGCCAGTCAAGGCCCAGAATTTGACCTGTGCCTTCTTGGTTAGATCCCTTTCCACAGTTCATGTCATTCCTTCATAACCCTTGTTCATCATTGTCTGGTTTGTGCTGAACAGAATAAAATAAAATCTCCCGCAGAGGAGAGAGCCCAGGCTGAAGCTAGGGATGCTCAGGGCAGGCTTCATCAGCTGTCCCACAGCAGCACGGGGGCACAGGCTGCTCGTCCGGGCAGCCTCGGCAGCACTGGCTGGTAAATCAAAGTTGAGTCCTTAGAACAGCGCGAAACACGGTGCATAAATTTTAGGAGTCCCCAGCGGGGAAGACAGATGTGCCAGCTGTGAGAGACAAATAAAACCACTAGTTGAGAAGGAGCCACAAATTCAGGGCAAACACCCAGGCAGTACCCCACCGCCTTCTCGTAAGAGGCATGTAGCCAACAGCCCCTGGCACTAGCAATCAGAGCCCTGGGTAGCATGGGGCTCGTTTGCTGCTGGCATTGCCACTGTGCCTACCCTCCGCACAGACCTCTGCTCCCAGACCAAAGCCACCAAGAGCGCAAGTTACAGTTTTGCTGGCTGAAAGCTTTCTAAAGGGGCGCAGGGAGCAATCCTCGCTATCTCCACAGGTCCCAGCTTGGCGATGCGTGCTACACCCATTCATCTAAATGCAGAATTAGCTCTGAAACTAATGATAAGGCTTTAAATGCCGTCCCACAGCTAATTTATTTCCCCACTGTCCCAAAGTGCTTCCCAGGTGCTGAAAAGCTTAGCTGCCAGAATCTCCATAGCCTCTGCTGACAACCTCAGCGTCGCAGCTCTGCATTGCGCCATATTTCCTATTCATGCAGGCCCCAAGTGCTTTCAGGCATTAACGTGCTCAGCCTCAGAGCCCCCAGCAGGGGCGGGGGTGGCCATTCTCCCCCTGACACAGCCAAGGAGACCTGAGGACCAGCGAGGAGAAGTGACTTGTCCCCTTTCATGGGGGAAGCAGGCACTGGAGCGCCACCACCAGCTGATCGATGCCTCCCATCTTCCACGCGTGTCTTCCCTCCTGAGAGCGACGTGCTTTGCCTTGGTGTCAGTGGAGTTACACAAGCGTCTGCAAGGCGTGAGCTCACACTCCAACACGTTGGTTGTGCTGAAGGCACAAGGTCATCTCACCCTTGCGAAGGAGAGGGAGGACACGGGTGGATATATGCACACAGGAGCACACCTCGGTGGTGGCTGTTTATAAACACAGATGGAGCCTCCATTTGGAGATGTGCCCCACGTGGCACGTGGCTGTGCGGGCAGAAAAACATCACTGCCCCAGTTCCTGCATCAGCATCTGTTTTGTTTTTCTCTCTTGGGTTCTGGAGTTACTTCTGGTTTGCAAAAATAGCACCACTCGAGGCAGCCTTCCTGATAGGTGGAATAGTTCCCCCTTGAGAAGAAACTGGTGGAAATCCCCTCTCTTGAGACATTTTTAACTTGGCCAAAAAACGCACAATGGGAGTGACTGCTTTAACTAGTGAGCTGGCTGGGATGAGCTAATGGGTTTTTCCATCTCTGGTGTCTAGTTCCAGGGATTTCCATGAATTGCTGTCAGGACAGAAGAAGGCAACAGATTGCAACTGTGGGATCTGCTGTTTCAGCTCCGCTGACACGTCATTCCCTCAGGACACCCAGTGACCTGGTTAATCTAGTTCTTTGCTTCTGACTTCTCCTTGTAAATGATTTATCAACTGGCGTGGATCCCTGTTTGCTTAAGGAGGCGTGTGACGACCTCTAGCAGACCGGCTGCACAAAGCTACAGCCCGCGTTTGGCACCTGGCTCCTGGCCCCAGCTCGTGCCCCTTGGCAGGGGGGGCAAGAGGACAGGGCCCCGGCACCGGAGCCCAGTGGGAAGGGCTGATCCGGGAACTGTGGGCAATGTTTACATGGCGCGGCGGAGAGCCCCGCTGACTAAGCCAACAGCTCATCATCGAGGGTGCTCGCTGGCCTGCCTCGGCCTGTCCTGACCCCCACGATATGGAGGTCCTGACTGGGCGGCCGGCCGGCCCCTGTGTTCCCTGTATACAGGCTGTGGGGTACGAGTCATGGGAAGCATCAGCTGTGACAGAGCCAGCCTTTGGGCCCGTGTGCTCCAGAGAGAAAACACCATGAAGGTCCACCACCTTGTCCATCCTCACAAAGTAGCACCGGTGGTGTTGATGCTGGTGTCTGAACCAGATTCTGCTCTGGAGGGCTTCGTCATGCCCACACATAGCTCAATACACAAGTCGCCACACAGCGAACACTGCAGCTAAAAAGAAGATGGTACAGATCTCAACTCAAGCAGTAAAGCCAGGGAGGTGAGGGATGATCCTGCAAGCTTTACACCCTGCCTTCGTACGTGAGGCTGAAGGAGTGTGGAAAGAGATGAGGTAGCACCCCCCTAAAAAATTGTCTGTGGGCAACTCCCTGCCTTCCCTCCAGGCCAGTTATTGCTGCTTCCTGCTCTGATTGTTTCAAATCTGGTTATCTTGAGTTATGCCTGTTGTGGCAAATATGGTGCAGCAGAGGGGAGGTCCTGTTCCGTCGATGCTGTATGCATGCCACAGATCACAGAGATTAGCATGGGAGGAATAGCTGAGATGAGTTGCTTCAGGCGGGTATTGGGAAGCTTACGACAGAGCTGTGTAACGATTAGAAATACAGAACTGTTTAACACAGTCTTCATTTTGGAAGATACAGGGCCATGCTGAATTTCCAGATGGCCGGAGGCTGTTTCATCGGGGCAGCACATAGGAAGCCCACTCCAGCACCGGCCCGGACAGCCCCCACGCCCAAGAAGCACGGTGTCACACCACTCAAGGGCCACACATCATCAGGGAGGGCTGGCTCAGGCTGTGGCAAGGGACCTGCAGCCACATGTAGGCAGAAGCATGGGGTGTGTTTTCTTCTAGCATAAGGGTGGATCTGAAGCAGCTTTCAGCTTCCTGGGGCCTGAGAGGTGGTTTTGTTCATAGCCCAAGAGGATGGAAGGTGCAGTTCCTGTTGCCTTTTTTGGGGGCACACCACGAGCTTCCTTTATTTGTGCTTCAAGAGGAACCTCTTGTGCTCACGCACCACATGCTCCCACTCTGCACCTTGTACAGCACAACGTCATAGAAGGACAGACAGCTGGTGGGATGTGTGAGGGTTAATCTTGCCTCACCAGAAGCAGCCATAGCTACCCTGTGGCTCAAAACCCAAAACCACGTCCCCAAGAACGTATTCAGCCTAGGCCGAGCCCACACGCCCTATGATATCCTAGCTGTAGTTACAGAGCAGAGAGGCAGGACAGGGAAAGAAAGGAAGGCTAGTGAGTTACCCCAAAATCATATTTCCAACCTTTTAATGTGGGTGGATATATTTTAGGTATAACCTTCAATATGAATTCTCAAGTGCTGGTAGATTTATATATGGGTAACTCAGGGTTCAGGCTTAGTTTCACGTCCAAACTCACTGAATGTTCACACCACCTCTTCTGTACACAGTTTTCCTCTCCAAACAGCAGAGAAGAGCCTGTTCCATGTAGAAACTATGTCCTTACCAGCAGCACGAGTACTGCTGGCTCAGACCTCTTGGCTTTGCAAACTCAAGCACGTTCACTGAGGACAGCACAGATGTAGACTGATGCAAGTGCAAAACTGCCCAAAAGCCTTCCCTGTCCCTAGGGCACTGAAACAAGAGCCGGGTTTTCTCATTGACCTCTTTTGTGGCAGGTGCACAGATTTAGCAAGAGCACGTTAAAAAGAGCACCCAGAAACTCTTTGGCAGAGCCAGGACTGGAACCTGCTTCCTGTCATCTCCAGTCTCCCAGGCTGAGGGAGAGACTTTTTCCCAGTATCTGGCTTTGTTCTGGTACTGGCAACACAAGGCCATTTTCTCGTCCATTCTCTGTGTCGCCCAAAGGGGTTTTAATTTGCATTTTTGACCACAGCCAAACAGATATTTTCATTGAGCTGTTCACGCAGAAACCATTTCATTGAGCTGTTCTGGTTTTGGTGTGCTAAAATCAGCCAGCTGGCAGAGCAGTTCGGTGCAAGACAGAGAGAAGTCACATATCTCTCAGCTGGGTCTTACCGTAGGCGATCCTACCAGGATGCCCCGGTTAAGGCTACAGTTAACTGCCGTGTAGTCAGGGCATCCTCCTTTACCACGACTGTTCTGGGAAGACTGGCTCAGAGTTAAGAGGCAGCTGATCCGAGTGTCTTATCCAGGTCCACCACTGATGAGGTTCACATTAAATCTGCTGGCAAGATCTGACAAGACTGCATGCAGAAGGGCACAGTTATGGATGAACAGAAGTTAAGGGAATAATAACCTGCTTTTCTTGGACCTGGTCCAGCATTCACTAAAGGGATTTCCATGAGCATTAGTAGGATTCAAATCAGACCATAAATTTCTTGCAAATTTTCTTCTCTTTATTAAAAAGAAAAAAAAAAACAGCAACCCAAACTAAAAAACTATTTTTAAAGTTGTTTCCCATTTTTCTTATATATTTTTCATAGAATCATAGAATGGTTAGAGTTGGAAGGGACCTTGAAGTTCCACCCCCCCTGCCATGGGCAGGAACACCTTCCACTAGACCAGGTTGCTTAAAGCCCCATCCAACCTGGCCTAAGGGACTTACTCTCCTGCTCCTTCTGAGGACTGGGAAGAGTATATCCCACCTCTGACAAGACCATGATCTGACAACTGCATTCCTGAGGCATTCCTGAGCCTCCCAGCTTTGCTGGCTGTGGAGAACAGTTGACTCAGCCCTCCTCCACTTCAAGGCTCGTCACTCGTACCGGGCACTGGCATCACAGAATTACACACCAAGAGGACATTCTTCCTATCTTATTATCACCTCCCCAACTATCAATTAAAAAATGTCACATTTCTTTACCCTGTGGACATCATCTGCCTCATTTGCGCACTTTGTTCGTGCAGGGTTGTGACACACGCTTCCTGCAAGTCGTCTGGGGAGGAGTATTACAGGTATCGAGGCACTTAAAGATGCCAGCAGAGTGCCTAATTGGATTTCAAAAGGGCATTCCTCCTGCCACCTTTTGATTTCTATGCAGGTTGCACATGTAAACCCCAGGTCCCATCTCTAGGTACCAAACACCTTTAAAGTCTGGTTGAAAACCTCAGTTCACTCTTAGACTGCAGCACTTAGCTCTCGGTGTTATGAGGATGGAAGAAGTAATGACTATTCCTGACTTCTCAGGAAATACAGAAATGGTGTCAACTAAGTAACTTTTAAGTCAATTAGAAAAACAGTCTACTAACACTTTCTGCTAATAGCCAGCTTTGATAGATTCCCGGGATTCCCACTGCCAGCATCTCCATTCACACAAGGAAATATTTATGGCCCTTCTCCCTTGAAAGGCTGGTTTATCTCATTTAAAATAGAGAGAGCATGAAGATACATCTATCAACATTAGGGACATTAACTGTCCCTTTTTTTCCCCATGCTTAAAAAAGAAAAGAAGCACTAAAACCTTAAAGGGGAAAGCTGAATCACACAGAGTGGCTGTGGATGGGAGCCATTAAATGCCTGGCTGCATTTTTTTATTGAAACAATAAAGCAATTTACCATACAAATAGCTTTGGCAAAGTGGGGTTTAGGTTCTGTCAAAGTTAAGAGCCCTGTGTCCCTAAAGGTCAAGTACAGTAGCAAAGCCTTTGACCCTCCTGAGGGCTGCAGAGGGGAGCCCTGGCTCTCACCCCAGGAGAGCTGCTGGCCCACCAGGCAAAGCACACACCAAATGGGTGCAAGCGCGAGGCCTGAAGGAGCTACCGCATCTCTGCTGTGATTTCCATGCAACTTCAGAAATGTCAGGGTGGGTTCCCAGATAACAATGCCTGGTCCATTACAGGCAAGTGAGGGCACCAGATGGAGGGCAAATCCACAGTCCTCATTTTGAACAAGAAGAGAGAAAAAAACAAATCCAGTTTGTTTTCAATGCAGTCTTGACTGCCTGTAGGTTTTGAGCTGAGCTACTAAAGTGTGAGGCCTGTCTTTCTGCCCCGTTTTGGAACGGAGCGCGTTTCTGTGTTTTTCAGCATTTCAGTGTGTGAGCAATAGGGCTGCCATCTAGAGGCCAGAGGGACTTTCCAGCACATTCCCTTGGAAAGCAATGGCACTGGCAATAACCTCCTCCTCTTGCTACCTCCTTGTAAAGGATTTCTCATTTCTAAATACAATGGCTATAGTACAAAGCACTTCTCCATCCACGCCTCTCATTCAAGAATCCTGCCTTAATCAATCCAGCTTAAGAATGGGCTATTTAATGAATGTATCTGCCATAGGGATGAAAGGACAGTATGAAATGTGAGATATGAAGCAGAGCCTTGCAGAGATATACAAGGGGCTCTGGGGAGCTCTAGGCTTCTGGGATTGGTGTTAAACGTGTTGTTTTGAAAGAGTTATAGCAGGGAGACTCGAGCATGGGGCAGGGCTTTGTGTTGCTGCCTTAGCAACATCAAGCTCTATAGCCACAAAGTGAGCATGATTTTCATCTGCTCATCCCATTACTGCTCCTCACCACTGCCAGGCTTGGGAAGGGTTCGCTCTGGAAATGCCCCATAACTGCATCTATTTTGGCTCTGAGTGTGCTTTTCTCCCATCCCTACAGCAATCTCATTCCTCTCTGACAACAAGCGGGGACCAGCAGCAAGCTCTGGCTACCTAGGCCTGGACACTGTCCTTCCCAGCCTGTCCCTGAACTCAATACTGTAAGTCAAACTGATCCAAACTTCCAGCAACTGGAACCAGTCTGGAACCTGTCTTGGTGGTTACAGCCTGAACAGAAAAGTCACATCTCAGCTCATGCTTCTTCCCTGTGGCTGCTCCTCTGCCTTGCTGCCTAATCTTCTCTTAGTCTGGCTTAGGAATGGCCTTTCCCTGCGCGTTTCTCTGCAGCAGGCGTAGGAGTCATTTAAAACTGACAAATGTTGAGAGGAACCAGGCAGAGGACATTCATGGCAACCTATTGCTCTCCACAATGCCCCGTGCTAATTTAAGGTGCGTTAAACCCTTCCACCTCCCACGCACCTCAGGTGGCTGGGCAGGTTGAAGTGGAGCGGGGAAGCGCGGGTCGCAGGGCGATGCTCCGGCCCTGCAGCTGGAGAGCCCTTGCAAAGCTCTTCACTTCTGCTGGCACGCCGCTGCCCTGTGCCCTGCACCCACTGCATTGCAAAATCCCCCCTCGGTGTGACTAAGAGTCACGCTCTGCAGCCTCAGCTTCAGTTTCTACCTCTCGCAGCCCTGAAATGGAGACAAGGAAGTGTTAGATGCTTTCTGTTCTCCTTACCTAGCACTCTCTGGCCATGGGTGTTTTCGCGCCCAAGGGGCTGGAGCACCCTTTCCGTCAATACCATGGTGTGAGTGGCTAAATAAAAACAGATCTGAGCCCAGCCAGCTCTGCTTACATCAAGGAAAGGGGAAGTGGCCATTGACTCCAGCAAGCCCTAGCAAAGCTCTGCAAGAGGTGGCTAAAAATAGGACTGCCCCCCTACAACACTTCCGTCCTGCCTTTGACACGCGCGCGGCTTTTGCATCCCATGGGCCCCGCTGTTTCCTCGCGGCGGGCTTGCCTCACCCCCCAGCGTCACCCGGCAGCCCGCTCCCACTCCGGTGTAAGCGGCCACTTCCCCTGCCCTCTTTACGTGCGCTTCAGTTGCAAATGAGAAGTGAGGCAAACCCCCAGTGATGGCCTGGCCCCAAGAAGACACTAAAAGTCCCAGAGATACTAAAGACTAGAAAAGCTTTCCACAGCGGCATGTTGTCTCAGTAAATGACACGATGGAAAGTGTTTGCTTGAATACCCTGGGACAACATTCCCAAACACTGCCTTTCGATTCTGGTGCTTATTCTTGGAGAACTCGTAGCTGAGTGGCCTGACCCTGCTTCTTAGAGTGAAAAGGAAAACAAGTGAACCCAGGATGCAGAGGAGGGGATGTGAAGGGGAACTCTTCGTGTGCTCTGAGGCTCAGAGCTGAGATGTCCTTGCCTCTGGAGCCAGGGAGATGGCTGTTAGCAGGCCAGTAATACTGGTTGAATGTTGGAAGGTGGCACATGGAAGATGGAGGCACATTAGCAATGTACTGTAGGAAGAGGGAAGAGCAAGAGCGTTCCCAGTCCTGCCAGTGCTGTTGGTGAGTACAGAGCTCAGAGTGGACAGCCGTCACTGTTAAGCTAAGGAGAAAGCAATGAAATGTGTTAACCCAAATGAAATGAACACTGTTGAAAATGGCCTGTGCTGTTTGCCCAAGGTTTTCCAAATCCTTGGAAAGCAATGCCCATGGGAAGTTGGGCTGATCGGAAGCTCATTAGCGTTTCTGTCTTCCCTGTGCTTCAGTGCAGCAGGTACCAGGAAGGGCAAGGCAGCACATGCTGAACTCCTGGTAAAGACAAATAGGATCAGGGAAATCCAAGACTAGGGCTTTGCTGCCTTCTCTGGACCACAAGATGATTAAACAACCTACCACCTTGTTGCCATGCTGCAAGGAGCAGGGGTCCAGGCACTCTGGGAGCTGATCCACTCCTCTAGAAGTTTGGAGTCTGACTGTTCTGGCCTCAAGCTCTCAAGCAGAGGGATCTGGTCTTGAAAGAGAAACACTTTGCAGGCCCTGATTCTGCTCCCAGATACCAGAGGTAAATCAAGAAAGCCAGTTGAGTCCGTGTGCTGTAAAAGGACTGATGACGAGGGAGAGCTGAGCCCCTTCACTAGAGGTGAGGGATGCTCTCTTAGGGTAGCCTCTATGGAGCCTTGATGTTGGCAGAGGACAGGATTGTGGAGCCTACGGGAGTTGGCTGGGTAAGTGCCAGAGGTCTCTGGAGTGGGCCAGTGAAAGGCACACATGGGGAAAGAGCCCCTAGCCATCTCACAGGGCATCCTCCAGGGAATAACAGCCCTGCTGCAAGAGGGCTGCTTCAGGGCACCAGGTGGTAAAACATAACAGAAAAGCAATCTGCTCAGAAGTCACACCCAGACAGCAAGAATTTGTCTCCAGACCAAGCCAAAAGCTATTTCCTGAACCTCTTTGCCACCAGACTCCTTTGGAGGAGTGGCAACATTTCAGCATATACCTAACGCTGGCTAGGAATAGGGCCATGGCAGGAGAAGGGTGCAGCACCAGTTCTGGGCAGCTCCTGCGGGCACACGTGTGTGTGGGAAGGAGGATGCTGGGGGTGGGGGTGGCTGGTTCCTCCGCAGACAGTTTTATATTCCTCAGTCTAGTGCAGAAGAGAAGCATTTGTAAGCTCTCGCGACCTCTAAGCCTTGCTAACCATTTGCCTCTCAAGACCAGCCCGTGAAGGTTTCCTGGGTGGTTGGTTTGTGGTTTTTACCATTGCAATTTAGTATCTGGATCTTAATTCAACCTCTCCATCTCCCTCCCCTGCCCCATCAGTGGTCACGAAGGCAGGCAACTGGGGCCTCTGTGTCCTTCAGAAGCTGTTGTGGAGGTCTGGGGAGCTACCCCAGGGTTGCAGCTGGCCTGGAGAAACAGGTCCACAGCCCTTTGGGTCAGTCTTAATGGTGGTCCTCACGACAGAGGGACTTCTGAAGGCTTGAGACAGTGCCAGAGAGTCAGAGGGGTGGAACACACAATATCTGCACACACAGGCATGGCTTCTAGCAGATCCTTTGAGAGAGCTGCACATGGCTCAGCTCCTCGGTTGATTTTTGAGGCCCCCCCTGCTCCCCCACCTCTTCCTTCTGCTCCCCTGGCAGGTGAGCATGCCGGAAACCACATGAGGGGAGGAAGACAGAGTTTCCAGTGCTCTAGTCAGGGGTGTTGTTATGGTTTGTGTGTGTGTGTGGTTTTTTTTTCCGCAAAGGCAATGGTTTGGGTCACCAGAGCTATTTTAAGATAGATTTTGCAAGTATCTTCTAGAAAGGGTATTTCCTTGAGGCAGTGTTACAGCACCATCTGGTGGGGTCCCAACCAACCTCCAGGAGAGCAGGCCAGGGGTTGCAAATGGTGTTAATGAAGGGGCTACTCAGAGCCCAGAGTGCAGTGGGAGGGGGTTGGGGGCCCTGCCTGCCTCCTGCCAGCAGGAACCTCGGTGGGAGCAGAGGTGAGGTTTTGTCCCTGTTCACAGTGCACTGGCCCTTGGCAAGAGCTCTCAGAGAGCTGAATATTCATTGAAAGCACCGCTGCTGCCATGCTGCGAACTGACCTGGGCCTTGTTTGCTTCATGTGATATTAAGCGTTGCCCTGTGACTGCATTGCAGCTGACATGCTGGTACCCCGAGATCTAATTGCCTATATACGGGACAGACTCCACTGCTATGTAAACCCCACAAACATGGTGAAGAAGCATGTGGGGCAGCTTTAGACCCAAAAGTCCAAGGCAGCACTGGCTGCTACCTAACACCGGAGCTTCTTCCCTGTGAGTACAAGCATAAACCACTCTCACCACACCCTTTTGCCACATACAGCTATTACTGTTGTTCAGGTAGTATAGACAAATAGAGGGTAGGAAAGTGCACAGTTCAGGTTTGCAAGGTCTTAGCTGAGCTAAGTAAATTCACTCATAGTTTGCAAGGAGTTTGCTCAGAAATCTGGGGTCTCAAACGTTACATACTGAGTATCATCCATTCTCACTGGGGAATACAGCACAGTGCGATCATTTTGATGTTCAAGGATGAGAGGTATGAGCTACTGGACTAAAAGAAGTTCAGGAGAGTATATACAATAAGCAGATGTGGATTCTAGACCATCGAACTGGGAAAAGGTAAAGCAAATTGAAACAAAGAGAGGGCAGGTGGGCAGAAAGCTTGCAGCAAGCATTTTGGCAAACCTGGAAGACCAGTCTATATGATCAGCAGTGTTCTTGAACAGGGCTAGAAATAGGTTGCGACAATTTGAAGGAAAAGAATGAGGAAGCTTTTTAAACATGTAAGAAAACTTGTTTTTTTGAGCACATCGCTTTTCAGTTAGGCATTCACAGGAACTGGCAGTGATGCAAAGAACATGGCAACAGCCATGTGTGTAAGAACAGCAGAGCTGCTTGCATATACCTTTTGCTAAAGATCCAATGTGATCTGAAGCTTTACTGGGAAAAAGACATAGAAGGAAAAAAGCCAAGTGCAATCAAAACCCAACACTTCAGGCTGAAGCACTAGATGCTGTGTTTAATTCCAGCTCTGGTAAATTCCATCTTTGGCTGGGGGCATGGAATGGCTGGGCTGTCTAGAGAGGCCAGATACTGATTCTCTGGTGGTCAGTACCAGCAGAAGGACAGACTGCTGCCCCTTTTGGAGAGCTCTGGCTAGTGGCTGGAATGCTGCTGGCCTGGACTCCTGATGTCCAGAGGCAGTTAGGAAAATCCCAACTGTGGGGCCCAGACCCACAGTCCCATTCACTGAGTCTGAGGAATAGTTATTTCACCTGCAGATGTGAAATGCAAAGATTTCATCCAGTTTCCTTTCTTTCCCTATATATCTTTTCCTTACTTCCCTTTCCTGTCATTGCAGTGCCAGCATCTGCTGCAACACCTCCACCCTACCTCCAACTAAAATCTGGCTCAAATGTTAGTATGAGTTTGGTGTACCTCTGCATTCAAGACCCTACAGTGGAAGCATTTTCAGATTTTAATGACTTCATCTATACCAATGGGTGCTCACTTCCTTTACAAGTGTGACCTGCTATGTCTTACCTCCGTGAACCATGAAGTAATATCCGCGGACCTCCGAGATGCAAGGAGAAATCAGCTGC
This sequence comes from Numenius arquata, assembly GCF_964106895.1. Lineage (NCBI taxonomy): Eukaryota > Metazoa > Chordata > Aves > Charadriiformes > Scolopacidae > Numenius > Numenius arquata. The sequence goes on along the minus strand of NC_133581.1, from coordinate 46,615,963 downwards.
CTTAGAACACCAGAAAGCTGGCTGTTGGGTAAAGCAAATCCAGTGTGGATGTAGGATCCTGCTGAGCCTGATCACGGGGTCTCTAGTGATGTATCACACCCACATACACAAATACAGAGCAATTCGTGGTCTGAAATGAAACATCCACTCTAAGCATATTGATTTGGATCTTTCCAGCTCAACCTAAATGCCCACAGAGTGCAACAGTTTTCTAGAGTGAAAAGGGAGAGAACAGGGAGAGAAGACATTCATCCCTGGTTACAGGAAAAAGCCATTACACAACACAAAAGTATCATTCATTACCGGTGAAACTGTCTTTTATTTTAAGTCCTTCGTTAATCTTGAAGAGCAGGTTTTACCATACACTCTTCTGCTCTCCCCCATCACTCCCTTTCACTGAATTTCACTGAATTTCCCTTATGGTCCTAGACCCAGCAAATCAATAGTAGTTATTGTCCTTTGAACATCTTGAGAATATGCAGACATACAGAGCTGCCATTAGCTAGTATTTCACTACAGCATATAATTTGGCCTTGTTTCTAACCCAGGCCCCCAGCCTGTTAACCCTTGCACTTTCCTCTTGGTGCTGACTCTGTCCAAGGCTTGAATGGCTCCCTTATGTGGAGTCAGTGTTTCTGCTGTATCCCCTCCTTTAAGATGCATAAGATGCATAGAGCACTCTGCGCTGCTCCCCCAGCTATAGCCCTCTGCCAGGCATAACTGTTAGCTAATCAGCGATATTGTCCTAGTAAATCACCCCCAGGGTGAAAGGCTAACAACTCTGCAGGTTTGCAAAGAGAGGGGGTGGCGGGGTAACTGATTGCAGGGCTGGTAAAATGGGAAACATGCCCCCAGGTACTGTGCACACAGTGCATTTAGTCTTCCAGCAAACAATGGCTAAGGAGGGGGAATGAAGGAAACAGACTCGAAGTTACATGCTTCCAAAACCCTTGTACGAAAACTAAAGCCACTTGGGAATTGTTCAGGACTCAGCTGTATGATCAGGGTGAAGCAGGAGAAGCAGGCAGAGCTGAGAACTTCCCACCTCAGAACTCATCATCCTTGACCCTCTCCACTAGAGCAATGGAAGAGCACTGCGGGTACAGATCCCGGGGCATTTCCTCCTGCCCGGAAGCACACTGCTACTTCACCTCGTTTTTGAAAGAGAAACTTTTCCTTATCTGAGAGGAACCAAACCCCTTCCGAGCCCGTTTCATGGCTCCACAGGCACCTACAGCCACTAGATGGCACGAGTCAGAGCCCAGCCCCTGAGGAATCCCAGCCTTCCTACGGGCACCTTCCTCCTCCTCACCTCCTTCTTTTGACACCACAGGTCAGCAACCCCATCACTTGCTTTAATTTTCTCCTCTGTAAAGCAGAGATGTGGCCAAGTATAATACAGTTTATTGTCACAAACTGCTGGGATACCCGTGGATGGAGAGCCCTGTGTTAAATTGACAAAAATGTAATTAGTAATAAAGAAGTGTCATTTGTATTGTCTTATGTCACCTCCATTTGCTGAGGAGAAATGTGTGCAAACCGCTCTTCAAGGCTCAGGTTGGCAGAGTAAGGGGAGGAGTAACAACACATTTACTTGTAGATGCATCATGACTTCAGCGCTTTGTTCCTTCAGCTTTGCAGGGCCGGGAGCAGAAGCTTTCTGCCAGTTGGAAGAGATGATTCCCAGCTTTCTCATGGAAAGTGTCAGATGTTGGAACATGCTGCCTGTAAAAGGTATGACTTTAATACATTAAAGAAGTCTATTTACGGTTATTTTAAAGTGGAGCTTACATTCCTGGGCTCTGTAAAGTTGGAACTAGGGCACCTGATATGGACAAATAATTTGTTCCAACGCAGTCTAAAGATGTTCTATTTTTAAAATAATCTGGTTTCTGAAATACATTAATAGTTCAGCCAACTTTCTGACTATAATCTGTTCCCTAAAGAGTCTACCAAGCAAGTCTATGTCTATCAAGATGCCTACCTGACTTACAGATACTATCTTCTCACAGGAGCACAGGTCCAACTTCAGTTTTCTTTAGACCCTTCACTCCTCAGCGAACACCAAATATTTTTAAACAAAACAAACAAGCACACCTTCCCCAATTTATCTCACAATCACCATGCTGGAGGAAACCTCTAAATTTGAACTGTTGTCATGACTATAAAGGTTGTATTCCTTCCTGTGGTCTATCTATACAAGTCTTTGACACCGAAACTGCCACCTGTCAAAACTTAAACTCCCCTCTTGTCCTGTTTTTTCCCTTCTTGGCTTCTATTTACCTCAGTCCTTCTTCTTCCTTCTCAAGGCTTTTCCACACTTGCTGACCACCAAGCAAGCATTTTATTCAGGCTGCTGAGCTGCCTTTTTAACCCCTCTAGCACCAACTCATATGCCTAAAACTACAAATTCCAGATTGGGTTTGCTCCAAGATGAGGTCAGACACAACCAACTTAAGAGTGGCACAAAGCATTAGTTGTCAAAGCAATTAATTAAGTGTACACAGTTGTAGCTCATTTTACAATGTCAGGTAAGGTCAAAACTTTGAATGCCAATGAAAAATGTAGCTTTCATTTCCAACTCTACTGTGAACCAAACAGCACTGTGCTGCTCTGAAACCTGCTCAAAATTGTTAGGACTTCCTGATATGATAGGCAAAAAAATCCAGTCTGCTATTCATAGTTTGTCCTCTAAGTAAAAATAATAATAAAAAAAAATAATGTGGTGACACAGCAGGAAATGGGGCGGGGAGTGGGGGGGCAGGAATCAGATCACCCTTCTGCCTTCTCCCTCACATACATTTTAGGGCATTAAGCTTTTTTGACATGGAAAAAGCCATGGAAAAGAGTCACACGCACAATAAAAATTTGGGCTTCAAAATCCATTATTTCTACAGGCATCTAAATTAATATACCAAAAGAAACAACTAAGAGCTGAGTAACCAGGGACTCAACTTCTCCTTTAAGGAAACTGTTTTTAGCTGCTAAAGATTCCTATCCTTGCCCTTCAAATAAATATTGAGAAAGCTGCCAAGTTCACATCTACCATAAACAGATCTTTCCCTAGAGAAAGACCAGATTTGATATTCTTAGTATTTCAAAAGCTCACCTTTTCCTCACCTAAACACCTTTGTGTATCTTAAGGGAACAAAGAGCCACTGCTTGCCACCTTGAGAAACATATAAGAAAATTAGCGAGAGGTCTATTTCCATCACGTCACATTGCACGGGTAACACCACCCTACAATCTGCAGTCCTCGGTTACCTGTTGCTACATTTAGAAACCAGTACTATAGTTTACTTGGATGCAGCTGTGCTGGCAAAGATGTTTAAACCACTACTACGCCAGCACAGAAAAGAAATACTGTCATAGGTGTTTCTACACTGAACCACTATCGCTTCAATCATACCATTTAAAATAAGTTAAAAAAAAAAAAAAGTACTTCTAACCAGTATTAATAGCAACACAAATCTATGGGTAGACCAGGCTTTAGGTTCAGAAATAAGCTGTATGCATTTATGGCTGCAATCACAACAATTATAAGCTTGCTTATAACCTCAAGGTATTTGGGGGGGGGTGGGAAGGAGAGGCTGGTTCTTTGGTCTATATTCATCTTACTCATGCCACTGCTGATTGAATCAACAAAAAATTATGGAAGGGAAATGACGTACAATAAAGAATCCATAATTAATAAAATTCACAAGATCTACATTAGCTCTATATTTAAACTATTTGCAAGGCAAGCATGCTGTGGTCAGAAGCATTCAAGGTCTCTGATATTGCACTTGCCAATTTCAAAGGTCCTAGGTATGCAGTGGACGTCCTTGGGAGTATTTTTGGTAGTGTAACAAATTTACCAAAGCAAGCTAGGCTGGCATTTAACACAGCTAAGCATACCCCAGCTTTCCCAACAGTCTGCTAAGATTCCTCTGCAAAGCTATTCCTGTTTGTTCCTGGTGTTCTTTCTAAATTGCCAGCATACTCAGATCACACCAAGCCATACATGCAAATAACATGATTATCAGTAATTTGTTCTAGAAAAGGTGTCAGCCTTGAAGTAGTGTGGGCAATATACGAATTTCTGGAACAGTATTTCCAGTGACAAATGATTTCACCTATAGGAAGATTCCAACACCTATAGCATTTGGTTGCTGGTTCTTCTGTTGAGCTGGTGGACAAGGAAGTGTCACACAAATCTTCTGCAAGGACCAGGGAAAGATTACTATCTGCCATCCGTGCAAACAGCCACCGATGGCCGTGAGAGTTAATCCTCTCCTATCCTCCTACTAGTCAGCATCTGGTTACTTACGTGTCATAACTGGTTTCTAGTTTACATTTTGCTTGCTTCCATATGGGTACACCTTCACATAAATCTTGTGATCATGTTTGCAAGACTGTACGAAGTGAACAACAGCAACAGTAACATTATGAAACAAAACTGCAAAGTAAGCCAGAAAAAGGTTTTATTTTATTAGGAATGGTACATTTAAACACGTGTAAGACTTTGGGATTAATTTACATATTTTTCCAAAAATGTTTCCCTTCTTTAACAATACAGAAGTTAAAAAAATGTAATTCCAATTATAAGAACAAACAGTATTTGCAGTGGAAATTTCTATTAATTAAAACAACTGTGCATTCAGGAGATTTAAAGAAATTATGCTCTTTATGCTTTAATATGATTAATGTTTCCTGTCACAACTGACTACACTTTTCCTGGGAATTTTGCTGCTGTGATTACTAAAATAACCTTCCTTTCCATCAAGACTATTGCTAGTCATACACGCATTATTCAGTATCATACTTTTGGGTATGAAAGCTATGTCACTTTTATGAACATCAAAAACATGGACATGCATATTGACATTTCTGTGCAGTTTTATGGAGTCACCTGTCAAATAAGGCCTCTACATACAATACCACATACTAGTGAATTACTGGAAAATTAGTATAATGGATTCCCAATAATCCTGACATCTGGATGGTACATCTCATTTTAACAGAAAATTCCAGCTTTCATTACTGGTTAACATTGTATTGATTCACTATCCAAATGAGCAATATTCAACTGACCAATGTGTATTCCTGAAAGTCTGTTGCAAATTAAGCATATTATCAAGGTCATTTAAAGCTGGAACTTAAAACAGCCTGTTAAGCCAAGCAAAGGGGAAAAAAAAAAGTGAACTCGAAATTTAGCTGGTCCATTCATTCTCACACAGAAAAGTAGCCACAGAACCTTAAAGGAATAAAATCTATACTTCCTTTTCTCAGGGACTTAATACCAAGGACAAAAGCTAACATAGTATTTTGGAAGTCAAAGGCCTTGGAGGTGGAGGGGAAAGTAGGGGCAAGAGAGGGAGAAAGCAGCGTATTGTCTCATCCCATTACCTCAGCATTATGTGTACGTAATATATCTATGATAGAAATGTTTACTAATAGCAGGGAAAAAACACAAAAAAAGACTTCCCACTCCAGACTTCGCTGAAAGGAGAAAGCTGACAGCCCCTCCTCTCAGAGATGGCCTATTTGATGACAGGCACTTTGGCAATGTAAGAGGAGGTTACCCTTTCATCATGTTAACTCTTCCCCTCCCACTTCTCATGTATAATTTGTCTCAAGTCTTCAAGAAACTTGAATCAAATTAAATGCATTAATACATCTCTAAGAGCAGGTTAACTACGGCTATGAGCAGAGCTCGACCTAGAACGAGATTTTCTTTTAGAAGAAGAGGGAGATGGGGAAGAAGCTATTAAGCTGGAGCGGTGGCTTTTCTGGGAGTAACTCTTTTTAGGTGTACGACTGCGAGAACGAGACCGGGATCGAGATCGGGACCGGGACCGGGATCGAGAGCGAGACCTGGACCTGGACCTTGATCGTGACCTGGACCTGGACCGGCTGTCCGATCTGGAAGATCCTGTAGACCTGGACCTGCTGCGAGATCTTGAGTAACTCCTTGATCGAGATCTGCTTCTAGAGAAACACAATTAAAAGCTGTAGTCTCACCTCCTACTAAATTAAAAAAACTCAATTTAAACACTCAACTACTTTGTATGCACAGCACGTCCATCTGAATGCACGATGAACAGCATTCAGTTATTTCAGAATACTGCTGGATTTCTGTTATGCTCCATCATATCTTGTTGGGCCAAGGAGAGCAGGAACTGCTAGCCTTGACATTCTCCACTAGCTTGGCAAAATAGGACTTACCTAATAAAATATGCCCACCTCAGTAGCAGACAAAAAAATTTTTAGCCAAATTTTTAGTCAAGAAAAGCACACAAATGAAAATTCATACCAGTTGTATTTATTCTCTCTAGAAACATGTAAATTAGTTAGGGTTTCTTTCAAGATGCTACAAATGTCTCTAAAGGCATGGAACACCAGTACGCTTTAAGGCCTGAGAGTTTAATGCCTTCTCTAGTTCTCTATCCCTTTTTTCATGAAAAGAAATTGATTTATTTTTAAGAGAGACAATGAAAGAGCTACAGCTAACATGTTTTTTTTTAATGACTAAATGGCAGAACTGCTTTGGGAATAACGCAAGCAAGCTGTTTTTATTTTATTCTCATAAAAAGGCTGGCTTCCACAGCTATTTGAGAGACATTTCACAGGACTGTGAAGCACTTTTCTATTAAATTAAAATTATTTTAATGCCGAAATTCCGATTTTTTCAAAAAAAGTCCTTTCATTTAGCTATAAAGTTATATCTTTACAAAAAAAATTATTCTTGCTGTCATTCAACAGTGTTCTATATGCCTTATTTTCAGCAAGTTAGTTCTTATCTAAATCTGTTTACACTGCTAGAAAGTAGTTCTGTGCTGTGATATTTAGCTTGGGGCCAAAGAATTAGATAATAAAACTTTGGCATCGATACTACCCAAATCCATGCCCTCAGCAAAATTTTATCGATCAGGTGACATACCTATGCCTTCTGTGATCTTCAGTCAGTTTAATTCTGCGTCCATTCAGCTCAGTGCCATCCAATTTTTCCAGTGCGCTCTTCATATCACTGTAAGATGCAAATTCCACAACCCTGTGTACCATCAGGAACGACAAAAAAACAAGTTTCAGAGAAACTGAAAAAGCAAGGAGAACAAGCTTGTGCCTTTTCAATCTGCTGATTCGCAGCTTCATGCTTTATCTTCCAAAAGCTAATTTTTAACTTGGTTAACAGGAAAACATGACACTAACAGTCCTAGCCATCCATACCTTTCACATTTTCTTAAACCTTCCCAAAACTCTCGTCTGCAACGAGATGGAAAAAATCCAGGAAGTTTTTTTGGTGCACAAAACTGCACCAGCTGAGGAAATATCTTCTAGTCCTCTGCTAAATTGCATTCTAAAGCTGTCCAAGAAACAAAATAAACTTGCAGACTCTCCTGCCCTATTTAGATTTTTAACAATGAATAGAAAAATCCTGTCTTTGTTTTTTTAATCTGTTTTCCCCTCAAAAAAAGTCTAAAGTTATATTTGCTTGCAGTGGCCCTAGAACACTGTTTGGCCAGCACAGATGCTCCATTCATAATTCCCTCTCTCCTGCTTTATTGTCCAGGACCTTTGTCGTCTGCGGAATTAAGAATGGAGAGCAGGCAGGTAGGTATTCCCTATGGAGACTGATTATATGTTCATTTCCCATGACTTTGTCTGTTGAACCAGTGCAAAGAAGCCACGGACAGGAATTATTCTAGCCTCAGAAGTCAAAATTAGATCATAAATTATTATACATAAATAACTCTAAGTTCAAGACAGCAGAACCCAACTGTGGAAAGGTTTTCCCCCTTCTACTTGCATCTAAGCTGCACCACAGATTTATGTTTCATTTCTTTTTGTATTAAAAGGATAATCTTGCCTTTAACAGTTTCAGTTATCATACAGATTTGGACCCAAAATTAACTTACCCTTCGTTCCTGTTGTTTCTGTGTGCATCCACATAGGTGACCTCCCCTGCCTTTCTCATTACATCTTTCAAGTCCTGCAGCAAAAGTTAACATTTTAGCCTTAAAAAGGACATGAACGACTCAGCTAGCAGTAGGTAATACCCACTAAAGCTTTCTCTGCTAAAACTGCTTAATGTTTTTATATTTTTCTATAAATATATGTAATTTAGAAAAAAGTTTCTGAAACTCATCCTATGTAATAGCAGCTGCATATAGAAAGAATCCCTCACTTTTAAAACAACAGTGAGTAAAATACTGCTTTTAAAATAATCCTGCATCCCCAAACCAGCTGTTATGAAAACACTGAAAATACATATACACTGAAATCATAACTATAATAGATGAAAAGCAACGCAGTATTAAATGGAAATTTTCATCACTGACTATAAGCATTACCACCCCAATTAAATACCAATCCAATATATGTAGACAAACTCATTCCATGTGCTCACCTCCCCCAACTTCACAGCAAAATTAAAAGCAAATAGGTGTAATTACTCTATATCTAATAACTTTACATGGGAAAAAATTTTCTTATATTTCACTTGAATATCTGTCACACTACAGTGCCACGTCAATAGACACCCTTGTATTTAACTTAATAGAGGCTAAACACGCAGACACTGTAAAATTACTTGCTCAGCAACAGGATAAAGTACAAACAAATAATATAAAAGGTCACTAAAATGCTAAACATTTGTGTAAGTTAAAGCAGTACTTTTACCAAACAGTATCTGGTATTTTATAATCCCAGACTACTTACCGCAACATGCCACAAGTGGCAGATGATAAAAGAAGGTACCTTAAGCAAAGAGTTGCTTGTCCAATACCTAGCTGGCCAAGAGGAACTCTCTTACATGAGAAAGGCAGAGTGATGGCTCATAGCAATATGCTTCACGGAGGTACCAGAGGCCCTGAAAGCACTGGACATAGTCTCCAGAAGTGGCTAAAGAACCCGAGGATGATCTGTGCTAGCCAATCGAGATCAAACCCAGGCAAACCAAGATCTAGATCGCCAAAAAACAGGAGTGTCATAGGAACCAAAAGGAAAATTCAGAACAGGCCAAACCCTAGAATTTCAGCCACTAGAAAACCCCCAAATCTTTGGTTCTTTTTCCTCCACACAAGAAAAATAAGGGTTAACCAAATCAAGGTTGTTAGAAGAGGTTCAAAATGCACTTGGTTAGAAATATGCTTAAGAAAGTAAAGACTACAAAACAAAAAGCCAAGAAAAACTTTAGAACATTTGCCACAGAATATAAGACGACTTAGTTTTATCTAATGTTTTAGTTAATCATTAATCTAATTATCTAATGTTTTAATTAAAATTCAGTATTTATTCTAAAAACTGGCATATGCAAACTCATAGGTATTTTCCTTGTTTCACATGTGTTTAACACAAAGAAACTTTAACAGCAAATGAAAAATGTGCCCTACAGCACCATTAAGAATAATACTTCAACTTCAGTATGTTAATCCCAATTCAGGATGAAGAACAAAATTTTGGCTCTGCTTAAGTCAATGAGAGCTTAACCAGACCAGGACCGTTAAGTCAAAAGGAAGTTACTTGCCACACTATACTAAGTATCATCATCATGAAATATCATTTGTGATAGCAATGCCATCATTATTAAGATGGCAACATTATTGCTCAAAAGAGAGTAAGTGTGCACATGTAATACAATAGGAAAAATGTATATTAAAAATTATATCTTGATGTAACACAGATCTACTTTCCCAACTGCTTGAAATTTCAATGATACTGAAGAACTAATTAGGGCGGTTGGAAAGCTCTGAACATGCAGAAATATGTTTGCTAAAATAAGGAGAATCCTGACAGTTCTGTTAACAATATAGTCAACAATTTAAGGAAACTGATCTCAATACAAATTTTATTTTTGGTGAAGGTTTTGCATTTTTTTGTTGTTGTTGTCATTTTTTTTACTGAAATATCTCAACACAATAACTTTTAAAGGAGCCAGAAGTTCTCAAAACATGAGGATCTGCACACACAAAGATGAAATTATGCATGCCAGTTTTAAAGCAAGGTTCCATGTTGATTGTGCTTGCTAGAAGCTCAGGGATTAGAAAGGAAGAATAATGCCACTACTGTTAATGTGTTAGACATTTTAATCTGTTGTGTAAGCAGCATAGTTAAAAGAAGTTAAAACACTATAGTCAGTACAGCTTCAAAACTAAAGGAGGCTTGCATATGGGTTTTAGCTTCAAACAATTTCTATTTATGCAGGTATCAAGAAGTAAAGTCTCTTATGCTAACTTAGCACATATTTAAGACAGTCATTAAAACATTGAATTAGTCCTAAAGATTCATCAGTATGAAATCTGAATTGGGTGGGCTTCAATCCAAAACAGCAAGTACACATAAAGCCATTATAAATATTTACAAGTTAAAAAAAAGTTACAGACGTTATTTTTTTTTTTCAAATTATGAATTTAACCGCATTATAAGATTTACTCTCCTTAATACTCCATTCTTGCTTACTTCTCTGGTCCCTACTGTAATTTCCAAGCGCTGTGTTTTAAAGCGATCTCTCCATATACATAATTGCATAGCATACCCAGAAGATAGATTAAATCCACTTGCTCATCGCATCAGCTCAGAACTTGTTTTTTCAGTTATTCAATAATTAATACAACCCTACAATTATGAACCTTTTGAACCTGTCATGCAGAAGATAAACAAACCTAGTTCAACCGTTTATCTGCATGGATTGTACCCAAGCCCTTATGAAACACATGAGCGGAGCTCCAGGCAAGCCAAACAGCCCCCTCATGCGGATTTAGCTGCAAAACCAACGCTTTGAACATTCAGCGTGTTCTACTGCATCTTTCAGTACAGTAATTAAAGTCTCTTTATTCAAAGAATATAAAGGTTAATGAACACGACTAAACTCCACTATTCACTCACATTTTGTAAATAGCATCTGTTGCTATGCCCTTAAAAAGTAAATTTTCTACAGACTGTATACTATGTAGAATACAACCAAAGGAACTGATTATGTAATTATTCTGTTAAAAGCCAGATAAAATCAGCAAAACATTAGCAAGAGGTGAAAAAAAATAAATAAAAAAAGTGGCAAGAAAACATCAAAATACAATTACTGAAAGTTTGAGGTTTTTAAAAAAATATCTAAAGTAAGCATATTTTACACAGTAGCTTTCTTAAGATTCCCTTTATTAATGAAATATTACCAGTCTTTCCAATCATGCATTGTGTCACAAAAGTATTTTGCCAAACATAAGAAATCAAAACAAAGGCATGCACTTCCAGGTGTAACAATACAAAAGGATGATGCTGTCTGAATGGATGCTATGCTTCAATAATTTAGAAACAATCTAGGGTCTTCAGAAGTTTCATCAGCTGGTAAACACAAGTAAGCAAGAATCAGTTCCCAACTACAAAATCTAGTTATAGAATTATTTGCACAGCTGTGAAACCAAACATTTCTTTAGGTGTTTGAATGCTAGTTTTTAGCAATCACTGAAGCTTTTTTGCTTAGTTTTTATTCAGGTTAAATACTTATGATGGCTTTATTAAGAAATTAGGCTGAGAGCAGTCTACTTACAGGGTAGGGAAATAAGGTGTAAAAACACAAAGACAAGATGTTAACTCACCTGCCAGCTAATACGGGATGAAAGGTTCTCAACTATGATCCTGTGTTCAGTACGAACAGGAGGTCCATACCGGCTACAAGAGTTCATAGGGGAAAAAAAAAAAAAAAAGGAAAAAGTCTCCAGTGTAAGGAATTTAGAATTTAAGAAAGATGATGTTTTCTATAGTTTGCTGAGAGATTTAAGTATTTTCCTTGTTGCTGGACTGCAGATTTGATTCTCCCTAGTCAAAAATATATTTAAGAGTCCACTAAGTCCACTACATGAAGGCAGCTGCTACAAGGGGGTTAGAAAGGATTTTGATGAAGAACTTTATATCAAGGCAGTCAATATAGCTGCCATTTTTTCTAGATACACTGAAACAAGTGCCTAGGAGAATGAAAAAAAATGTAAAGAGAATTAGTTTAATTCTGGTATTTGATAGGCTTGGCTCACACATACAGTTTTGGAGGATATTCATGGAAGGGGCAATTTTTACAATTTTTTTTTAGTTGGTAGGATAAATTCTGCTTCATGTCAGAGAGATGGAAGGCACAATTTAAAGGCATCTCAATTCATGCTTCTAAATTCCAAATAACTTGTTAATATTTATAAATGCCACCACAACCTATATTAGATATTTTTGTGGGTAGAAATATTCTTATTTTAATAAAATGAGAGCTAGATAACTGGTTGCCCTGAAATAACTGTGGCAATTTACAGTTCCTGAACAAAACCCATTTTTTTCACTTCACCAAAAATTAAAGCCTCTCTAAAAATGAAAATGTGGCTTAAAAACGTTCATACAGAAAAGTAAGACATCTGGAAAGAATACTGCCCTTGCAGGTCATTTCTGTTCTCAATCCTTGTTACCCTGAATCCAAGTGGATCTGAAAACTACAGAAAAAGGTATGCCAGCCTTTTAAAAAGTAATGCAGGATTCTAACTATGGCACTACTTTGTATTACTACGGAAAGATTCAAGAATCAAGAACACTGATCTTAAGAGAAAATTATTCTCATCATCTCCTCCCATAGAAACATAATCCTAAATTGTGTGTATTGATTTGTACACTGAAGCATAGGCAATTTCATTTCAGTGCATACCTCAAAGTGTCCCAATTTTTTTCAGAACATCCAGATCTTCCAGGCATTTAAACAGAGGTCCCAGAGTCCCAAAACAGGCAGGCTCAGTCTCATTTTTCCATTATTGCAAACGGCAGTCTCTTCCTGTCTGGCATCGGCAGTCTGACGTCATGAACATGACTACAACGTCAGATGCCCACGACCTTCAATCACACTTCCTACTTTAAAAGTCCACTTTTAGCCTGGACCTCGGACCAATTATACCGCATCAAGGTTACTGCCACTAAAGAAAAAATAATCTAATTAGCATACTTGCATATGCAAATTAGATGTTCCAGACAGTGGTTTGTAACTGGCAGCAATTCTGACTTTGAAACAAATGCAGAGGTTTATGTCAGTTAAGTCTTTGTCTTTCTTCCAAACTGTATTCTGAATAGGCCATGGCTATAAATGTCCCTACAGAGTAAATTATTCCATACATATTTACATCACACAGGTAGATGTACAACGCATAGTACAAAGACACAATGTGTAGTTGTTTAGTGGAATATATGCAAATCTGCAGAACTTTCACAAACTCCACCAAGTTGGCGCAACATTCACCACTCAAATCAATGAAAGTGAACACCTCCACAAATACTGCGTGTCCACTACAGGTATTCTAGAGATGAGCTACGTCCTGTTTTTCAGATTCCAGCATCAGACAGAGGCTCTCCTTCTGCAAGGCACCTGCTTGGTCAGCAAACTTAGTCAATTGGTATTTAAACACTTCTGCACATGCTAGTGTCTTGTGCCCTAGCAGTGTTTCTCCAATACAGTTCCTTTTGTATTGGAGAAATCCTTTTTGTATTCCTTTTGTATTTCCTTTTGAAGAAAACATTTTTGTCACCATACAACTGGAAATGTGAAAGCTTGGTTAGAAAGTAAATACCTTGAACTACTGCTCTACAATAATTCTACATAGCCTGTAAGTTCAGTTTAATGACAAAAGGCTCAATAAAGAAGCTCTGGCATTTTTCTTGATTTTGTGTTGAAAACAGCCAATTCAACTGCACCATTACTCCTTCACATCATTTATACAACAGTAGGAAGCAAGACCAATGTAGTGCCTACAAGAAGGAGAGGGAGCATTTCACAACAGGTTTGTGAACTCTGTGAGTCAGTTAAAACTGCTTTAAAATCCACGTTCTCCCAGCCAGAGGAGGTAAACAACAGTAATGGACCTCCACGGTTTGAGAACATAAAGCTATACAAGGAAACAGAGCTGGATCCCTAACTCCAACCACAAGAAGAAAACAATATTTCAGTACAGTTCTGTAGTTATTCTGTTTGTAGGAAACAGAGACCAGACCACCTACCTAGATCCACTCTGTGACTGGTAATAACTGAACCGTTGTGGGAATCTGCCCCTTCCTCTTCGGGCTCGAGCATGCTCAATTGTAACCCTTATGATAGGAACAAAACAAAACAAATAAACAAAAATTAAAACAAAACACAAACTTGAAGTATTTGACATTGACTTAAATCTTTTGCAACTGGAAGCACGTGCACAAACAAGAATTATCTTGCCCTTGCAAGCAATGATTTATAACACAGTCACTGGCATTTCTTAAAGAGCCAGAACCATGGTATTCTCTTGCCTCATTCATCTCCCTCAGACTTTAATGAAAATTGTCATGGGTCTGTAATTCAGACTGAAACAAATTTGCTCAACCAGAGCCCAAGATTAATCACAGAGGGAAAAGAGTACCAAAATAAGTAACAATAACCTAACGACCTAAACCCACTTGCACAATCAAAAAAAAATTACTGTAACATACAATGACTATAGTCCATGTTGTTGTAAACTGAAGGGCAACACTCCAACAAATAAATAAGTTCAATTCACTTTTATTCATATTTCTGGTGACAAGACCTTGAGTCAGATTTGAAGGAGAAATAAGTGCAAGTGGAGAACCAGTCAGCCCTGCTCCAAAACACCGCTCCCTTCAGTCCCCAACTATCTTTCCCTTATGTAAGACTTTAGCCAGGATCCCAATGATTCTCTTTATCTAGAGTTCTGAAAGGTGTATCCCACCACAGAGCCACAAGAAGCAGGTATCAGAGCACAAGCTAATGCACCGTATTTGAATGCAAAGCACTTTTGCTGTTAGTAAGTGAAATTATGATATCAAGCTTACCTTTCATCACACAACTCTTTACCATTTAATTCATAAATTGCATCATCAGCATCCCTGTGGTCTTCGAATTCCTAGAAAGAAAATAGGAATAAGAATGTATTTTTCCTCACAGTGCATTCAAACACCAGAAAACAGGTCTTCTTTATAAATTTTATAATTCTGCAGCAAGTATCAGCCAGAACTTTGAACAAGGAAGTGAATTCCTAATACATTTATGACTGAAAACCAAATGTTCCCATTCATGACCATTTCTTCTCCCTCCACGCCGCAAAATCCTTTTGCTTCCCTCAGTTGTTTCAGTATAACTATTTGCAGGACATATAAAATAAGCTAACTAAATGATCTGATTTATTACAGAAACTTTGTTGGTTTTTTTTGGGGGGCAGGGGGGGTGGTGGGGAAGGAGGAAATTACTTCAGTTTAAAACACAATCCTACATACAGGGAAATCCATGTAACAACCTGCAAACAAAAGCAGGAGAGCTGTGCACTCCCAAAAGCCTCTGAAGAGTTCTGGGGCTGATTCAGTTCTTACTGAATTGGCAACAAAAGAGTAAAGTAGAAAAAAAAGCCATTTCTGATTTTTTCGTGAACGAATTCAGCTCACTTGTTTGGCAAAAAGGTGCCTGTGTAAGAAGAGTAAGAAACATAAGCATCTCTTCAACATTGGCCACCTGTGGGTCTGGATCAGCTATAATATGCAACTCCGTATACTGTTGCAATGGAATCTGCTGCTTCGCTCTTGGCAGCAATGCTGCTTTAGTCAGCCCGAGTAGCCACTGCCCACTATCCAGCCCACTGGCTCTTGGCAAAGCTGTTTGTACAGCTCTGCAGGAAACTAGGTCAAGAAACCTATCCAGATGAAAAACAGCACACTTTGTGCAGAAGGTGGGGTGAAAAAAACTTATTTTTCAACTAGATCAGCTTCCCAGGTAGGTTCATTATGTGGCTGAACAACCATATGCAGCCAGGGGAGAAAGGAAAGGAAGAAAGCAGTGAGAACAAGCAGCTGGGTAGGGACTGCTTGAACCAACAGTGTGGATGGAGAAAAAAACACAACTGTGGAAATGCAGGTTGAGAGCAATGAACAACAGAGAAGAGGCTTCTCAAGTTGAGGAAAGCGTTTGCATAACTATAAACAGCTTTTCAGAAGCAATGCAGTGTTGCTTAAGCAATCTTACCCCTTCTGCACTGAAATCTCACTACTGAGTGAAATATCACACATCTTTGCATGATGATGCATAGACTATCTTGAGAAAATTCATTTAGGCCCAGCATTTAAGAATATCAATAGGTAGCACCTACAACTCCCATGATTTCAGCTAGTTTCTAACAAACTGAATGTCTGCAAGTCTATCTAGCTTTACCAACTAGCTCTAAAGCCTGAAGTTTGAAAACATTCTGCACTGAAATCTACAAAATTTAAGTAAATATAATTAATTTCAAAGATCAAGCAATGACTTCAATCAAGCACAAAGAAACATGCTTTTAACACTACAACAATGTTCAATCAAAATCACTTGGTTTTGTAAGAGGTTTTATAAATACAGATTTTAAATAACCAAAACCAAAGATGAACTGACAGCCCATCACAAGTGAGGTACCGCAAAGGATAATGCTATTCAATGTATTTATAAATGATCTGGATGACAGGGCCGAATGCACCCTCAACAGTTTTGTGGCTGACACTAAAGTGGGAGGAGAAATAGATATACCAGGACAAAAAAACACCACACAGAGAGACCTTGGTAGCTGAAAGATTAGGTCAAGAAGAATCTCAAGTTTTAACAAAGGATACATGTGAAGTCCTGCACCTGGGATAGAAAAATCCCAATCAGCAGAACAGACCAGGATCCGAGTGGCTGGAGTGTAGCTCTGCTGAAAAGGACGTGGAAATCCTTGTGGACAGTCAGCTAAGTGTGAGTCAGCAGTGTGGCCTTGCTGCAATGAAAGCAAACTGCCTCCTGGGTTGCCTCTGTAAGAGTAGCTTACTGGGCTGTACCCCGTAGGAGTACAGCCACAAGACTAAGGGATGTGATTATTCCACCCTATTTGGCATTTGTTTGGCCACGCCTGGAACACTGTGTCCAGTTTTGGTCCCTTCAGCTCAAGACAGACATTGAGAAATTGGAGCGGGACCAGCAGAGGGTTACCAAAACTGATCAGAAGGTAGGTGAAAAAAGAAAGGTTGAGAGCCATGTTTGGTCATCCTGAAGAAAAGGCAGCTCAAAGGGGATCTAGTCAGTCTTCCAAAACCTAAAATCACAGTTACAGAGCTGATGGAAGCGCTTTCCTCATGTGGGTGCACAGTGACGGGATGACAGGTAAAGGCGGGGAAAATTTTGTTCAGAGGTAAGGAAAAAATTCTTCATAACGAGAACAATTAGATTTTTTAGACAGTCATGGGACAATTATTCAAGCTTATTAGTGAGCTTTGAAAAGAAAATGCTTCTGCCCAGGAACTGGAGAAGAGAGGAAGGAAGGTTGGCTGACTCACATACAGGAGGCTGAACAGAAGTTGTTCCTGAATGAGTCAACAGCCCTGCCCAAGAGAAGAGCAATGCTCTGGGAAAGGTAATTGAGAAATAGCAGCAATTGGAAAGGACACGCTAAATAAACTCAGGCTCACGTCTAGATTGACCATTTACCTCCAGCAGGTATTTACCTACTGGCAGTCAACAAGAAGTAGATCATATTCCAGGGCAATCAGGAACTGGCACATGTAGGAGTCAAGAAATAATACTTGTATGAAACTGAAGTAGGCAAAACCTGTTTTTTTGTTCTTTTCCCATAGCTTCACCCAAGGGATTGATCTTGGCAGAACAAATGGTATATAAGCCTGCCTGCCATAGTGCAAGGGCAATATCAACCTTTCCAGTTTGGACTCAGTGCAGCAGAACAGCTAATTATCAGTTCTCAGGAGATAATAGTTAAGAAACAGGCTGATCCTGAGTCAACTTGGGAACGCGTAAAGCTGTAAAAATTTGGACAACAGTTTAGGAGTAGAGAGCTCTAGAAAGCACCGGTAGAAAACTAAGATCCAACAAACTGTATTTCATTTAATAGTCTGACAGACACATAGGCCCTGTGAACACATTTTAGTGGTGAATATGCCTAACTTTAGCTGCACAAGAATTCAAAGCTGTGCTACTTAAATCCAACAGCAAGTACCTATTACACTTGTTGTCTCAGCCAACTGCTTTGCTTTTATGTCGGGCTATTATTTAGAGATGTGACCAAGCAGACGAGAAGGAGTGAGAGAGGAACATAAGTCGCTCTGCATAAACTTTTCTTTAGGTCAAGACTTTGTCAAGTTTTGAAATGCCATTACAGGATATTTATAGTCATCAGAAATAAGGGATACAATTTAAATCCATGGAAGACTATGATTAGGCAATGTATTTAATGTAGCTAGAATACTATCAAGATTTTGAGCAAAACCTGGAAAAACCCAGTTAAAACTGTAATCCCAACATTTGAAAAGCAGTCTGAAATGTATAGTAATACTACCCATTTCCCATTAGAACTAATATTCTCTAGAGCATCTTGCTCTCCTTGACATGGGAAGGGAAGATGCTCTAGAGAATATTAATGTGGCTGGTACCTGCAAATAAGAGAAAGAAAAATAAGGTACTACTTACCACAAATCCAAAACCATTTTTTAGATGGATTTCTCGTATACGTCCATATCCTTTGAAGAATTTCTCCACATCCCGTTCCCGAGCACGTGAGCTTAAGTGTCCAACAA
Source organism: Numenius arquata (assembly GCF_964106895.1). NCBI lineage: Eukaryota > Metazoa > Chordata > Aves > Charadriiformes > Scolopacidae > Numenius > Numenius arquata. Next base: position 46,597,402 of record NC_133581.1, on the reverse strand, counting down.
AGACACGGCAGCCACTCATCTTAAGGTTGATGCTAAGAAAGAGAACAGCACTGTTTAGCAGATCAACAAACTTAAAATAGGGTAATTAAGACCACTTTTACATCTCAGAAATCTTGGTTAAATAGGATTTGATTTTATTGTCCTCCTGGTATATAAGTTAAAAACTCAATTCTCTATAGCCAGAGAAGTGAGAAAATCCTGTCTTACTGCCTTCTATTGGAACCTAGACAGAACTCCCAGTTTGTCCTTTTTAGTCATATAATTTAAAGACTGCTTGTATTTGAAACAATGTTTTTGTTTGCTGTTACATTAATAAGGCTTTTGTACCGCAGAGCATGAAAAAACCCACTCTATAAACTCCAAGATGAATCTACTAGGCTAAGAGCTGTTAACAAAAAAAAGAACAAAAGTGTTATGCTAATCATTGGAATAACAACATAAAACGTTCTCAAACTTTTGCTTTCACCTGAAAGAATTGCTGCAATAAGTTACATTAACATGCAAAAGATAAAAGATAGTCATCAAATTATTTCGATTAGCACTAACCATAAAATACCTTATTTTAATAGTCTATTCAAGTTATGAAGAAGAAACATTTTGTTATTGGAAGATTTCAACAATGGCAAAAGCAAAGGCCATCTCAACTATTCAGATTTTTCAAACTATCTACTGATCCAGGATATAAAATCCGAGATATTTTATGGAAGCTCCATTGTTTACCCTATGTCACTTTTCCAGTTTATGTGATTTCAAAATTTTTAAGTTCCTGTCACTGGAAAATATTATTTATTTGGCTTACTCTGACAGCTTGCTGTCATACAAAAAACAAAGAATCCAGGCCCTGAGGAGTGGAAATACAATGTGATCTTATATTACAATACTGGGCTGTAAAGCAGACAGAGTAAACAGACAACATACCACAATAGCTGTTAAAGTAGTTCGAGACAACTTGGATGCAGTATTTTGAATTAGCATGATTTACCTTGTGTGTTAACACCCATTAGGTTTCTGCTGATTAACGTCTTTACTTGGGCTCACTGTGCCACCAGAGAAGTGCCAGAACTTTCGGAAGCAGGTTATAGGGCTTCTTATGGGCCGAGGGGTAGAAATGTGACAGCACGCACTTCGCACTTAGCCTAAACTGTCGCTGAACCACGACCTGAGGCGATAGCTATTTAATCGCTTTCACGTGAAAAGTTTTGTGCTTCCCCTACAAGAGCTTAAGCTGCCCTTTGTGACCGTTCCCTCCTTTGTGCTCACACTTGCATCTTTATGCCCACACGCAAATCCAGCTCAGAGGACTGATTCAGCTCCCTCGCAGAGTATCTAGTCTTCCAGCAGACTGTTTCCCCGAAGCACCCTTACCACACAAACACCGGCAAGGCCAGCAGCGAGTATTAAGGGAAAGCCAGGTCTTTGCAGAGGAAGGACAGACTTACATAACTATGTGCTTTAAAACACAGCAAGAACAGTCACTCTGGCAACAGCACTCATTTTTGGGAACAACATAGATTTGACAGATTAAAACGACTGCATAACTGCTGTCTGGAACTTTCAGTTCTTCGTTCTAGAAAAACAAAGTGGGGAAGAGAGAAGAATCGCAGATGGAAGCGAACATGGGGTGGATGGAACTGACTGCCGAACTGACTGCCTGAGAAACTCATAGATACAGCGGAGGACGTGCAAACCACCTGTCCATGAATGACTTAGTCAAAAATCAGGGAGCACAATGGATTTGAGATCTCTATCGACACCTGCAAGTCGCAGAGCTTCACACGTTGTTCCTAGCACAATGCCTTTGCTGACTAGTGGCTCACAGGAGCAAACACGCTGGCCTACAAGCACTCGGCAAGCACGGGGCCGCAGCGAAAGGCCATCTGCTCCTTCGCCTTTCTGAGCGAGTCGAGACGGGACGGGATTGCGCCAGACTCTCCGCCTCCCCAAGGCAGGAGGGCCCTCTCCATGGGTGCCCCCGTCACCGAGGCGTCGGCCCACCCAGCGGCGGTCGCCCCTCGCGGCTTTACGCTCACCTTCCAGCCCCGGCGGCTCCCAGCCATCCCTCCGAGCAAAACCGCCGGCATCAGCCCTCCCCTCCGCAAAGCCGCGATGCGGAGCCGCGTCCTCCTGCCGTCGGGCCTCCATTACCCACGGGCCGGCGTCCGCGCCCACGGCGCCAGCGAGGCCTTCCCAGCGCAGCTTCCTTCCCCTCAGCCCGGCGCCGCCACAAGAAAGGCCGGGCCCGTCCCCGCCCCACAGCAGGGCCCGGCTGCACGAAGCCCTGCTCGCAACTCGACGCCCGATCCCCTCCCCTCCTCTCCCTCCCCCCAGCCCTCCCGCCACCGAGCGAGCCGAGGAAGGGCGGCCGCTCACCGTAGCCGAGCGCTGAGTCCTGCGGGCCGTGAGGGAAACGGCTCTTCCCGGCGGCGGCAATGGCTGCCGTGTTCCGACCAGAAACCAACGCCGCCGCGCGCCCCCAACCGGCGCTGCGCAGCCGCCAACGCCCGACTACCACTCCCAGCGTGCCGCGCGGCAGCCCGGCCACGCCCCACGCCCCCGGGGCGGCCCCGTTGCACGCTGGGAGGTGTAGGCGCCGGGGGCGGGGCGCTGCGGGGGCTTTGGACGGGGGGGACGGGGTTTGCGGGGGAGTTTTGTGGGGATGAGGGGGCCCCAGGGGGGCGGCTTCTGGCCGGGAGGAGAGGGGTGCCGGAGGGGGCCGGCGGGCGGGCGCAGGCTGCGGCTCGGTCAGGGCGAGCGGCGAGGCTGGGGGCCGTTGGGTCGGGGGGAGGCCCAGGGGTCTCCTGCCACCACCAGGCCCACGCTGAGGGGTAGGAGGCCGCTGCCAGCCAGCGCCTGCCCTGGGGCACCCTGAAATCAGTCAGTCCCACGCCTTTACCTGTGGAGTGATGCTGTGCCGGTGTGTCCCTGCCAACCTGCTGCTGTGAACCTGCCATGCCACTCTGTGCCGAACTGCCCGTGACTTTTGACCAAGACATAGCAAAAAAGGTGGGTATCTGTACTGGTTAACAGGCGGAGGGACAAAGGCCCACGTCCGAAGAGGTCATCCGAAGTGTTACACGTTAGCTCAGCAACTACAGTTAACTCAGCAACTACAGTTCTCCTGCCAACAAAAGTTTGCTGCAGCCAGCCCTTAACTACCATATTCTCCTCTTCAGCACGCACAATTAGGCAGCTTTGGATAAAACTGCAAGACGGTTACTGTCGCTGACACCAGGGGGAAACCTGGGTGAAGAGACAGGCTTGTACGGAGCTGCTAGGCAGAAGCGGTTTTCCCATGTGTATACATATGCAGCACACTACTTTTCTGGTTTGTCTGTGTCAGATGTACTCATTTTATGGAATTCTTACAGTGTAATTCATGACAGTTCACAGTATGATGATCAAGATAAAAATTGTTATCCATTTCTTCAGTATAGCATAGCTTGTTAAATCTTTACCATCCCGACACTTAAATATAGCTACAGTTTGTTTTGCTCTTTTTTTCCCCTCGTCTGGTAGCATCATGTCTGGCATCATTCAAATTTCTTGCCCTCTAATTATTCTTTAGAGTGGAGATAACCTATACATTCAACATCCACAATAAACACAATCATTTAGGTTGGAAGAAACCCCTTGAGATCATCTGGCTCAACCCTCTAGGTTGCCCAGGACCCTGTGCAGTCAGCTTTTGAATATCTCCACAGATGGAGGCTCCATAACCTCTCTGGACAACCCAATCCAGTGTTTGACAGCCCTTACAGTAAAAAAAGTGTTTTCTGGTGTTCAGATGAAATTTTGTGGTTTTTTCTCGAGTAAGTCCATATCTCCTTTTACTGGGGAGCCCAGCAGAGGACACAGTGCTCCAGGTGTGGCCTCACCAGTGCTGAGTAGAGGAGAAAGATCACCTCCCTTGACCTTCCAGCAAGGCTCTGCCTAATGCAGCCCAGGATGCTGTTGGCTCTGGCCACAAGGCAACTGATATGAACTCTTTTTGGTAAGAAAATGGAATAACGCGACAGCTTAACACAGCTAACTGTGGTTAAAAAAGAAAAAGTGGGTAGCTGTAGCTGGGGCAAGTACGTCTTACAATGTTGAATCATAGAATCATAGAATGGTTAGGGTTGGAAGGGTTCTTAAAGATCATTAAGTTCCAACCCCCCTGCCATGGGCAGGGATACCTCCACTAGAGCAGGTTGCTCAAAGCCCCATCCAGCCTGGTCTTGAACACTTGGAGGGATGGGGCATCCACAGCTTCTCTGGGCAACCTGTTCCAGTGTCTCACCACCCCCATAGTGAAGAATTTCTTCCTTATATTTAATCTAAATCTCCCCTCTTTCAGTTTAGAACCATTACCCCTTGCCCTATCACTACAGTCCTTCATACAGAGTCCCTCCCCATCTCTCCTGTAGGATCCCTTCAGGTACTGGAAGGCCACTAAAAGGTCTCCCCAGAGTCCTCTCTTCTCCAGGCTGAATAACCCCATCTCTCTTAGCCTGTACTCAAAGGAGAAGTGCTCAAGCACCTCTGAATACAATGTTCAGTTGTAAGGCTGTTTTACTTCTTAATTTGATAAGACCTTCCAGGACACTCAAAATGGAAGACTTGTCACTCTTTCTATGCGGATTCTGGGTAGGTAGCAGAGCTGGACTATTACAGGAGCAGCACCAGAGTCTGTGTGTGCCTGTGGGCTTGAATTGCTGCATAAGAAGCTCAGAAGCAGAAAAAAAAGCTCCTTAGGTGGCAATCTTGGCATGGTATGCAAGTAATAAGGATTTGAGTTACTGGCAATAATGAAGGTAAGTCATGCCGGAAGCCCAATTAAATCTTTTTCAGTTTTATCCTGTATCTCTGCAGCCTCTGGGATCGTGTCAGTGGGGAAGAATGTGCTGTACGTCTGGAACACAGCTCCGGCTGCTCTGGCGGAGCTTGAATGAGGGTGGAGTCCCGCTTTCCCTTTCTTGGTTATGGACACTCTGCATGGGTGGTAAAAGGCATGAAATATATCATTAGAAGAATCTGCAGTGTTGCCTCTAGTGTGTGGGTAGCGTTTCTGGAAGCTATCATGTGCACAATCAACTTTCATAATAAAGCTGTATTTTAGTTTCCTCATTATTTTGGTTGCACAAAAAGATTGGTCTCTCAGAAGAACATCTGAAGGCCCACTGGGAACTATTAGCATCCTGACTGCACACCTACAAATGTAAACAAATACTCAGCTGGAATAAGGATACTTAAAAAACACAATCTGCTTATTGCTGGGGTAAACAAGCTGCTTTCTTGCTTCCCTGAAGAAGACATTTTATTTTTGCTGTGGTAGAGAGCAGGATGGTGTGGTTCAGTACCACAAATTAGAGATTATGCCCTATTCAAGTAAGAAGTAGCAGGAGAGAAATTCTTCATTAAAGTGATGGTGGTGGTGTTTCAATGTGCTTAATAACAAAGAAGGTATAAAATGCTTTCTTAACTCTGCAGTTTAAAGAAGTCCTTGGTTTTAGGCACATCTGTACATCAAAAGCCACAGGGTTCATACAAAAAGCAACGACAGCAATTAAGGCACTGGGGGGAATGGTCTGGGAGAAGGTTTGAAATACTTGTAGGATGACTGCGGCACTTGGGCTGGAATGCGAGGGAGCTGGGCTCTGTTCTCTGCTCTGCCCCAGGCCTCCCCCAGGACCACAGACAAATCCCTTCTGGCTGGAGACAGTAACCACTCATTTGCCTTCCCTGCAGCACCTAACTCAGGGGTGACAGCCACCCAGAAGGCATCCACGACCTAGAGCTCCATTCCCACTCTCCCTGCATGGGAGACAGGGGAAGGTAGTGACCAAAACTGTCTGCGTGCCAGTGAGTGAGCGAGTGAGGAGCTGCTACGAAGATGATGAGATAGGTGAGAGATGTAGGTCTCAACGTCCTGCCCCTGCTCAGCACGTACGCACCTGCCTGCTGCCGGGAAACCAGAGCCTTGTTCCACTTGGGATCCACAGCTTGGAGTTGTCTCGGAGAAAAGTGCCAACATCTGTTTCTAGTGAGGACTAAGACTAAGCTGCCAAATGACATGTTGAGACCAACATTTTGTAAAATGGCCTATTGTTTAAAATAGCCATCACTCTGGAGGCTTGGGCCTGCTCTCTTCCTCAGGCTGAAGGTTCAGGCTCCCACCTGCCCTAACCACCATGTGAGCCCGCAGTGGTGGAGGAGGGAGGCTCCTCTCATTCAAGCTGTGCCATTATGGAGCAGGCAGTGGAGGGAAAGCAAGTGTAAGGGCAGACCTAGTGGTTGGGGTCCTGGGAGGGGTGTCCTAGGGCCTGTTTCCCACCCTGGGGCTTTGTTCTGTATTTTATCCTTTGACTGTTTAATGGAAAATACCTAAAAAATGTCTCAGTTTTGAGAGATGCAGCAATGAGATGCAGCATTCCTTCTGCAAACTGGTTTCCTGAACCATGGGGATATGGGTTCATGCCTTCTCTCCTATTGCTTGGGTGCGCATTCTTTATTTCAGAGAGATGGAGAGAGTAAGGCTGGGGAGATGCTCCCTGGCCCAGCCGATTGGGTTTCCCACTGGTTATGGGGTAGTGCTGGGAGGGGGGTGGATCCGCTGAGGAGGGGTGAAGTGTTGAGCTTGTGCTGCTCTCCTTATGTGAAGCTATTTTTACCAATTAGGCTCTGTTGGAGCAAATGGGTGGCAGACCCAGCTAGAGGCTTTGCAAAGGGAGCAGCCAGTCTTGCTGGTTCGTACGGCTCTTTGTACACGGAGCGAGGTTTGCAGCCCCTGGTGAAGTTTGTGAGGGGAATGCTCAGGCCCTGATGGGGACTGTCACAGGGGACCAGGTGCCAATGCCCTGTTCCAGGCCTGCCCTGAAACAGAAATGTAGGCGTGCAGAGAAGACTTAGGTGCAACAGGGAAAAGCCTAGTGAGCAATACCTCCAGATTTGGGCAGCAGCTCAACAGAGACTGTTTGAATTGCAATTTTAAATACAGGCTTTGCATTTCTGCCTTCTAGTGACATCTAGCCCCTTTTCCCCATGTGCCTTCTTCATCTGCACAGTGGGAATAATACTAGATGTTTCCCACAGCAGTAGTGAGAGATGACGTTTTTCCAGACAGTATGAGGATCAGGGTCACTGAGGTGTTGGAACAGCTACAGGTCCTTCTTGATATTTTGCTTGAATGCTTGCTAGGTCACCAGCATGGCAAGAAGGTGAAACAAACTTGCTGAGAAAAGAGTGACGGGATATAGTGCAGTTTCTACCAACATATTGTCATGCGTGTATGTCCCAGAAATCAAAGCAGAGAACAGAAGTGAGGAGCTGTGACTGATTGAGTGGTGTCTCAAGGCAGGGCAGGAATCCATTTTAATGTGTTATTGGTGAGATGTCCATAGTGGTCTGTAGTGGCTGTAAATTCTCAGAATACAGAAAAGATTAATTTTCTTCTTAATTTTCAGTGGGTTTAAGTTGCTGAGATTTAAGTCTACCTAAAATAGCCTTATAGAGCGTCCTTCCCTGTACCAGAGCTAATCACCCAACTTTACCCCTCACAGTGACTGACTTCTCTCCTGACTGCAGCCCTGAACACATTTTCTCAGCGCACGCTGGGGAATGTTCCGATTACCTGTTTGTCTCAGGATATGCCCTAGACTTTGTTAATCTAGGTTTATTATGCTAGGACTTTCCCAGCAGCTTAGAGCTAATGCAATGGATTTTAAGGGTTTACACAGTAGCAACTCCTTCAGTAGCCAGAGTCAGCCTGGTGGTTTGATTAATTCAACAGGATTAAGCTTTCTTAGTACGTGGCTACTGTAGGGGTGGGCGGGAATCTGCTCTACCCCAGCACCTGTAGCCCAAGTAATGTTGTGCAAATACTTTTCTTGCCTTGGTCTGAAAATCATACCTGCATTCTGGTTCCTTAACAAAGTCATTTTAATTTGTGCTCTTCTTTTTCCCCAGCCATTAGGGTCATCCTCTCTTTATTTCTCGCCCTCTCCATTATTTCCCTGATAAAACCAGTCAATCTGATTTGGATCCTCCGTGGATGTATGAACACTTCTTTGAAACCAAGTTAATCCAAAGTTGCAGACCAGTTTCATGGAATCACGGAATCACAGAATTGTCAGCGTTGGAAGGGACCTCTAGAGATCATCTGGTCCAACTCCCCTGCTGAAGCAGGATTGCCTAGAGCACATTACACAGGACTGCATCCAGGTGGGTCTTGAAAATCTCCAGAGAAGGGGACTCCATGACCTCCCTGGGCAGCCTGTTCCAGGGCTCTGTCACCCTCACTGTAAAGAAATTTCTCCTCATATTTAAATGGAACTTCCTATGTTCCAGCTTCTGCCTCTTGCCCCTCGTCCAATTGCTGGAAACCACTGAAAAGAGCCCAGTTTCCTTTCATTGTCTTCTGAGACTCCTGGCTCCGCTCCTCTGCTCCAAAAGCAGATGCTGGCAGCGCTGAAGACATGCAGCAGTCACAAGATGGACTTGAGAGGCTTTTGGAAATGCGGTTGACATTCTGGCAGGCAAGACAGACCCACGTTGCCTGGGGACTGATGTGCTTTTTGCCCCTGTACTGACAGACAGTTGTCTCAGCATCCAAAGATATCAACAGCCATGAAAGGAGGATCGTTAATTTCTTGGAAAAACATTATTTCAATTTCTGTGCCTGAAAACAGTGAGCATGGCAGACTGACGGGAAGAGTTTACCCCTGAATGGGAGATGTGAGCTCGAAGTGGATTGTCCGCTGCTTCTGTTCTTGGCAGGGGAAGGGGCAGTCACTGAGCTGCAAACACCTGCTTCCAGAGACAAATTTCATCAAGGCTGATGTCAGGACCTGGCTAACGAACGTCACGTTAGCTGCAAAACCATAACCCTAATGCAAAAAACTGTTTTCAAATTTAGCGTACCAACTGCCAGAGACTGTTAGGCCACACGATTGCAAGATACGTCTTGTGCTGCGTAAGAGGAAGAGGAACGTGTTGCAGCATCCTAGTGCCCCTCCTCGGGTGGGGTGGCAATGCTGGGGACGCATCTACAGGAGCGAAAGACCAGGTCACGTAAGCTTTTGCCGTTTGTCAAAGGCCCTGCCACCTAAGCAGGTAAAATACCAGTACATGTGCCTAAAATTTTAGACACCCCTCCTGCCAATATCTGGAACTCTATCCAACTACTCAGAAGCACAGGCGAGGCCTTTCTGGCGCTGGTAACACCTCAGCTTCACCAAGGGATGCAGCGATGTTGGTGCCGACGGACCAACATCAGCAAGGCTGGAGCCCACCCGCTGCCACCCGTTCCTGGTGCGAGCAGGGACGAGCCACCCGTTTCCTTTCTCTCTCATAAAACCAGGAATACTTACACCCAGCTGGGGCTTTGTGGAACCTGGTGACAGAGTGCAACATTACCACAGCTCACCAAAAGGCTTTTCTAAGGACTTCTGGACTCTCCAAGCATGGACTCACAGGCTGTTGTCACCAGAATCATTCCAAATAATTTGGCTCCACTCTCAGAGTGGCAGCAGGCATGGGCACAAGGTGATCGCCCAAGGTGTACCTATACTCTTTTTCCAACCTTATTTCAAAATAACACCAGTCTTTTCCCCAGACCGTGGTCATTTAATACCCCAATGTATTTTCCCTCCACCCCCTGGTATTACTGTTTAAATAAAAAGATTAAAAAGTGCATGTATAAAAGAAAGTATATCATTACATTTTCTATGAATGGGTACGACCCACAGAGAACCTCAGTCTGTTTGACAATGGAAACGTCCTTCCCCAGGTGAAGCAGACCAAGGCCGGGGCAGCTACGGAGGCAGAGGAAAGAGGATTATCAAAGCAATGGCAATGGGCGCTCTGCGGCAAACTTAAGTACAGGTCATCTGCTCGTGCCTGTAGTCACCCTCTCCGCTGTTTCAGTTTTCAAACAGCCAGCCTGTGTCACGTACAATAAAACATGGCAATGGAATCAGCACTCCACGTCTTTGCAGAGGACAGTCCCATTTGCAGCAACACAGCAGTGACGTAGCTGAAAATGGGCCCACAGAAGAACTCGCAAGGGGATGAAATACTGATGCAGCCGCAAGTCCTACGTTACTGACAATTCCTATCCACCCCCCCAGGCCCCACGGGTGTCATGGGTTAGCACACGGGGAACAGCTTCAGCTCAACTCCAGCGCTCGTTAACAATGCAGCTACAGGTAAGTTACACGAACCACCTCTGCTTCAACCTCTGAAGACAAACTATGGTGAGTACTGTCTGGCCGTGCCTGTGTACAGAGCTAAATGGTGCTCAACTGCATGCCCTCTGTGAACACGTTATCCAGCCCACAGGAAAACGGCGGGTCTTGGTGTCTCCTGAAGAAGTGCGGTAGCAGACATTAGCATCCCCTCTCCCAGATGCTGTCAGCTCGGCATACATCACAACACGCTGCTGTGGTTTTTATTGTGTTCTCCTCAAGGTCAGGAATTAACCAGAAAGCTGTGCTGAATCCCAACCCATCCTGTACAACGTCCTCCTCGGGACTTGGCCCTGCCCTGGAGAGCAGAGGACAACGCTACCGAGAGTGCAGGAGCTCCTGGTGAACCTGTGCATGAATTATCCACTCTCACAGTCATTACTTCAAAATAAAAACTGCTTTTGGGACTGCAGAGTATATGGTTATACCTACAAAACACTTGAAACACACCATGAAGCACTAATGAACATTTTTGCTTCTAACTCCTTTTTCCCCAAAAAAGTTGTGGGAGGGCAGGAAATGCACCTGGAATATGAGATGGCTGGGAAGGGATTAGCTGCTTCCCTTTGCTGATTTTCAGGCACGTGTGTGTGTGTGGTGTGTGTGTGTGTGTGTGTGTGTGTGTGTGTGTACTTCACGATTTATTAAAGCTCCCAAAGGAGCTGATCTGAAAGCTGGTTTCTTTTGACTGTCCAATACAAAGACAGCCTCGAGGTCTCTGGAAGAATTTATGACGTCAGAAGATGTGCTATCAAAAGCAGCGAGATATTCAATGCTGAGCATGGGAACAGTGGAGGAATTTTTCAGAGATGGTTCAAAATACAGTGCTTCTTTGTATAGCAATAGCAACTAATTTTGTGCCGTTTTTCAAGGAATAACAAGAATACTATTCCTAGAGATGTGGGTGTACCAGGGATGGTTAAAAATTATATAAGTCATTAAAGTGGTCAGAAAGCTGTGAAAATTCCAACATCATTCAACAAGAATGAAAAGGTTAAGGGTGAGGAAAATTTACCTTTAAAAGTATAGTAATTTCAATTAAAACACCACATTAATTTTGGATTCTCTTTGTTGTGTTTGTTGTTTTAACTAAATAGGATTAAACGGTTTTACTATACAAATGAATAAAGTCTAGAGTTGTTATCACAAGAAATTTTTAATATGGTTTGTGACAAGCAATATCAAAGTTATCAACTCTCAAGCTTCATGGTCTGAAACCAGACAACTCTCAGCAACAAAAAAAGTTGTGCACTGATAAACATAGGAGGCATATTGTATTTTTTAATTAAATATGAAAACATGAGCTGTGTACATTATTTTTTCCCTAGAAAACACAGCAATTTCAAAAGTTTATCATAAAATATTTTCATGAAATGAGTGAACCAGCAAACACATGCGCTTGTGTGCCTTCCCCCCTCCCAAGATAAACGTGATAAAAGAGACATACGCAAATGTAAAAGTTAACAGAACAAGTGGCATTTTGTTGCTGTTTGGTTCTTTTTGGAAAGGATGGAATGTAACATTGTGCTCGACCTTCTATGTCACAACAAAAAATATTTGGTGCAATATTTTAACATGTTCTTTTTAAGTTTTGATCTGGTGGAGAAAAATACCTTTTTCTATAATAAAATATGTCTGTTTTTTTTAAAACGTAACTTTTTTTGCACAAAATAATTTTGTAAACTGTCATTTCAAGGGCAAGGTAGGTGGTGCCATGTCAATGTCCCCCCCCCCACTTAAAAATGTGATCTGTTATCTGAAGCAAAACAGGGAAACACAAAAAAGAGCGGAGCAGAGGCTGCTTTGCAAAGAGAAAGAAGGGCGTGTGGGACGGGGGAGAGGGGAGGGAGCGTGTGGTGGGACAGAAAGAAGTTAAAGGTCACTTTCGCCATAGAGTGCCGTGGAGAAGGACATGTAGTCCAGGGCCCCGGGTACAGCGTCACGGCCGTTGTAGGGTGCCATTCTAGCAATACAATATTCCGCCTGGTCAGGAGGCAGCTCCCGCCGTAACTCATCCACAGTGATGTAGTTCTGCAATGAGGACAAACGATAAGGTCATTGTTACATTCAACAAACTGACCTTCCTCAGAGGGACAAACACCTCCTGCCCCTCCAGAGCAGAAGACAACAGTCAGGGAGAGGACCCAACAAGTAGACTGGTAATGTGCACCCACACAGGGAGCTCTCTGCCTCGGGAGGAAATGCAGTCACCCTCCCTACCATTTGTCCAAGAAAAAGTTGTTACAACAGAGAGAAATGTTGTTTTTATAGGAGAGAAGATGGTGGCACACCTAAAGAAAAGACCTGGAGGTAAGTAAGGAGGTAAGTAAATTGTTAGTGTAAGACTGCGCCTTCCCAGTGACAGTGGAGGTCCTGCTGAAAGCAAACAGGAGGAAGAAGGAATTTCATTTGGATCCTGTCGCTCACCGGCAGGAGGTAACAGCTGCTGGTGCTGCTTGGGAGTTGCTGTTCCCACTCTTCAGAGGAAAGACAGGAGCCATCCCCACCGGCTCTGGCTGGTGGCAGCAATGCAGGCAGCAGACAAGCCAGCACTTTGTATGGCTTCCACGGTTCCCCCAACAATCCTTGCCTTTCACAGCAGGCATTTTTAATAAGCAAGCAAAACTGCTTATGTAAATTCAGCCTCTGGAGACTGGCCGAGCTGAGGTAGGCTGGCTTCTCTCCACGCAGGAGGTAACAGTAGCTGCCTGTTTGCTAAGCAGTATGTTGTCTTGAGCAGACTGACTCATGGGCATTTGCAGTCATCTAAATAATGGTTCAGGTTTCACACCTCTCTCTCTCCTGTGAGTTTTTATTCTACCCCCCACCCCCCCCGCCATTCAGTTTAACGATTGGAGTGAATAAGAAGTATTTTTCTTCATAATGAAATACTGCCTGATTCATGTTATAGTCACTAGAGCATATTCAACACTGACAAGTATATTTAACATACTGTAAAGAGTAAACGAGTTAATAAGCATTACTGTATCCAAAAGTACCTATTTATTCAGTGATTAGCTTGGCTGAATAATGTGGAATTTTCAGGCCTTGAAAGACAATAGGACGGGCTTCAGTCAGGCAGATGCCTTAAGGATGGATATCATGGCTTTCTGCATTACAGATTATGAAAAGGTTATTAGTGAACCATGCAAACCAGTACTGAATTTAAGGGTAACTCATTACCATGTGAGAGATGGTATCCCACATTTCAAGTGAGATGAATAAAATCATTAGCAAATATAGTGATATATTAATATTACATGTATGTATTATTTGCTCAATTACATAAAAGATTAGTGGGGAGTGTTATATAAGAAAACTAAGATTACATAATTTTTTTTATCAGCTGGTTCTGCTGATGATGCAAATTTAGAAAATTAATACTTTTAGTACTATCCTGTGAGTTTTCCTACTTTCCATTAATTTCTATGATTAAAAGATACTCCTCTTGCAGATACAGCACATCCTCAATGAAAATCTACTATTGATTGTGTAACAACTGATAGTGACACATGCATGTCTGAGAAAGATCATCTCAAGTTTACAGCTGTCAGTAACCAATAGTTTTTCAAGCCCAGCCAAGAACCATCTGTTGAATTTGTTCATACATTTTTAAATAACAAATCACGACCAAGCTCTTAATTAAATTTTTAAAGCAAGAGTGGGCAGCATAGTTCTGACTGACAGCTGAACAGGACTTCCAAGTGCCTTGGCAGGCTGCTCATTAACCCCCACTTAGGCCTCACACTCCTCCAGCACGGCACAGCCCTCCCATGAAAATACCCTCCACATTTTCTCTCGGAGAAAGAGGAAAAGGAAAGCAGGAGCCATGCTGATGCAGGAAAGGAAGGTGTGGAGCCTCACCTTATCTCCAGCCAGGATCTTGAAGGAAGCCATAACCTGGTCAGCAGTATCTGTATCTGCTGTTTCCCGGGACATGAAGTCGATGAAGGCCTGGAAGGTCACTACACCCAAGCGGTTAGGGTCCACGATGCTCATAATGCGGGCAAACTCTGCCTCTCCCTGCAGAACAAGAGAGTCACGTAAGCCTGGACATTTGGGCAGCAGTGCTATGAAAGCAGGGAGAAACTGTTCAGCAGCACATCTCACAGCTAGAAAAACAAAGCCAAATAGAAACCACTTCTGTTTTTTTAATCAGGATACTCCGTTTTAGCTTGCTGTTATGTACAAATGCTTCCCACACATCTGTCCTTTGGAATAAAATATTCTCAGCTCTGCCCTAGGATAACATCCAGCTCCATCTAACTCTAGGACAATGCTCCTATCACACAGACTGTGATATCACAATATCACACAGACTCCAGGGGAAGATGCAAATTTCTCTGTAATATAGGTTATGCTAGGTGTCTGTAGGATTGGCATTCCTCAAATCCTTTTACTTTCATTTACTAAACGAGAACTTTTACAGTTCTCTTCAGCTGCCAGAACAGAAACCACCAGAAGAAGTATCTCTGGGGTCTTTAATAGTATCTGGTTCATCTTACCTAGACAGGCTTTGGAAAGAAGGCCTTGCATATCTGGAGTGGCCCAAGGAAGTAGCCCTACTAGGGAAGATCCTACAGAGAAGCTTGCTACAGAAGCCAAAACCTTGTAGTGTAGTTTTCTTCAATTTTTTTTTTTTTTTGCATATAAACAGAAGAGCAGCATCTATTCTCATCTCTGGGACTCCTTCCTCCCCAGGTAAGGAGGAGGGGAGAGCAGAGCTGAGTCTTCTCCTGGGAACAGGCTCTTCTAACACATCTAGAACAGTATGACTTCAAGAGTAATTAAGGTACCTAATCAAATGTTACCGCGGCTTGGCACGCTACACTAAAGAGTCTGTATTTACACTGGGCTGATGAGTAAGATGAATAAACACTGCTTTGCCTGACATCAGGAGCAAAGATACTGAGAGCACAGCTGAATATTTTAGCACTACAGTCTTCTGCCCTTTGATGAGCATCAGTCTTTGGTGAAGCTCTTCCTATTAGTTATCGAGCCTCTCGAGGTGCCACATGTTCTGAATAAGCAGGTACTCTGTTGAAGGAAAAGCTACAGGGAGGATGACTGGAACTTGAACTTACTTACATGTACAGGAAAAGAGATGTGAAATAAATGGTAGGAATAAAGGAGCGGCGTTTGAGTGTATTCAGAGCTCAGGCCGTGATACTTCCAAATGAGTTCAGCTGATGCTTAGGGCTGGGGAGGGTGTGTGTGCTGTGCCAAGCACAGGTACTGGTAAGAGGAAATTTACTGTTTCTTCCACTTGTAGCTAAACAGTTTGATAAATATAATTCTTATTTGAAATACAAAGGAAGTAGACAATGATTGCCATTTTTTAACCCTCAGCTACCGCTGCAAGACAAGAATTCTACATGTACAACTAATACTAGATTTAACATCCATTGCTGATAATTCTGGAAAATAAGGCTGTATTTACCTTGATTTACTACACATTCTCCCCTTATTTTTGAAGGTGCCTACCAGAATCACTTTGAACAGGAGTGACAGAGGGCTCTACATTACCATATTGTAACCCATGGAGATAAGGCAGGCTCGGAAATCTTCACAATCCATCATACCAGTCTTCTTCTACAGGGAATGACGCAAAGATGGAAAAAGCCAAGAGAGAAAAAGGAGACCAATCCAGGGAGAAATGAGCCCACAGAAGACATTACAGAGAATGAATTTCAGGGGGGATGAGATAGAAGGAAGGATTTACAGGACAATAAGAAACAATAGAGGAAAGGCAGTTTGTGAAACCATGAAGAAGCGGTTTTGGACATGGAATAGTTTACACAAAAGGAACATATTGATGACGAAAAAAAGGAATGAAGACAGGAAGGAAGACAGATTGAGGGATGGACAAGAAAAGGTGTTAAGTGACATAGAAGTAAATGGAATAGTTTGAAGACATAAAGGAATTCTCCCAAGACAAACAATTAGGGAATTAAGAAGGCATAGATACCAAAGTACATTTAGAGAGGAAGTAGTATAGAAAAGTGAGAGATATATATATAGTCAAACACAAGAGCAGCAATGACAGATGGATTAAGACAAACAAGAAAAGAAAGGAAAAAACTGTTATTTTTTCACAGTTTAATATCTGGCTGTGTTCACCACTAGCATTCAGTACCTGTGCATCGTTTCCAATATCGTAACCCAAGCTGATGAGACAGGCTTTGAATTCCTCAGGGCCAAGTGTGCCGGAGTGGTCCTGGTTATGCAGTGTGCCAGGCAGCAGGACATGCAGTGCCAGTGGGGTGACGGTGTGGGGCAGAAGGAAGGGAGACACAGAGGAGATCAAAGGGAGGTGGAAGGACAACAAAGGGGTGCACCATGCAGTGGGTGAGGAGAGAGGGAGAGGAAGAATGACATGCAGATGGAAAGATGGGGAAGAAAAAAAGTGCACAACATTAGATATCACAATGACATTTCAGGATGTGCTAAAAATGCTCTTGGAACAGTTCCTTCTCAGAGAGTCACATCTTGAGAGCATTTGAATGACAAAAACAGTTGATGCTCAGAAGCCTCAAGATCTCCATCTCCCAAGTGAATTACTTGCATCACTGCTTGTTATCCATAGTGCCAGAAGCCCTGTGTTTCACTAGTAACTCGGAGTGCAGGTAAGCAGGCAGAGGCAGTGGGAAGCATTACCTTAATCTTCTAGTCAAAAGTCCCACTAAAGGAGTAGGTGAGGGCAGGTGTGTTTGGCAACACACCCAAGGAAGCTTAGCTGTCAGGGCATCCCAGGAACAGACAAGGAAAAACAGCTGAAGCTCAGGGGAGCAGTGTTATGGCTGTATTTTCACCTGCACATGAGGTGGAGCTTTGACCAGTAAAGCTATTTCAAGTGCTCAGCTCTGCAGACAGCACTGCTGTACAGCGCAGCACAATGCGGCTTGGCAGCTGCTTTCCCCTTTGCTCATTCCCCATCCCCCCAGTGTTTGGATGTACCCATCAAACTATATACAAGCTACCACGGGACCTGAGATTCCCCATCCATCCCGCCGAATTTTAGCTCAGGACAAGCACTGAAGAGCCCCTGTCTGCCACCACCATCTCTGGCCAGATCAAGGAAACTACAGACAGGATGGTGGGGCCAATTCCAAGTGACTTTCCTTTCCAAAAAAATCACATTTTAAAGTCAGCATTAAGCCATCATAAATCAAATACACAGTTGGAGATGGGAAACCCATGTTCTTTCTGCATTATCATTCAGACCGTTGTAGAGGGAGGGGCAAACAATATGAACGCCAAAATATAAAATCTACAGGGCTTTATTGGTTCCCCTGCTAAGAAAAGAAGCCATGGGCTTAGTTTTTCTCAGGCTGCTAGAGAAGATCTGAAATAGCCAGTGTTCAGCAATCTAAAAGCATTGCCAATCTCCGAGGGCAGGCTGCAGTCCCGTTCTCTGGAGACCTTTCAAACAGCCTAGCTGCTGCAGCAAGTGGAGGAGAGCAACCTCTATTTGCAGCACTGAGACAGTATCTCTGCAGGCTGCTTGGGGACTTCCAGACAACACTGAAGGTGTTGATAATGGAGCCAGTTTCAGGCTTGGGCTGCTGTCTCTGCTTCCCTGCGTGACACCTTTGTGATTTGGGCTGTAGAAGGAAGAGCTGCAGACTGGCTGGCAAATTGAGGGGAGGAGAACTTCTTTTAAGGAATTCCTCTTATGGCACCCATGAGTGCCTTGCCATGTATTTCCACAGTAAGGCAAGGCAGGCTTTACATCAGGGTTATTTACGTCATGCAATGCCATGGTGTGTATAGATCCTCCTGTTTGCTCCACACAAGCAATACTCGTTTCTTCAGTACAGGTTTATGCGATGGCGTGTCAGGGTGGAGGACAGCTGCTCCAAAGAATTTTATAAATCAAGATAATAATCTGCTCTGCAGAGAAGATGGGGTAAAAGTCTGATTTCCAAAATAAGCCTTCAAACTTTTCCATACTTTAGCTTTATCAGGAAACTCAGCAGTTTCCTGTGAAGACATACTTCTCCTGTCAGCCTAACGATCACCTAGCAGTCTTCACAGAAATGACTGCTCCACAGAAGTGGCGTTTTTAAGAACGAAAGCTATTGTTCTAGTTTTATCACAGTGACTATTTGGTTTTTATTGCACCGCACAGTCTATGTGGAAGCTTGTAGCTTACCAAGCTGCAGTCAGCACTGACTTACCCTGTCGAAATGGTTGAAAGAAGCCCGGAACTCGTTCATTTGTTCCTGGCTGATTCCTTTGGCATCACGGGTCAGAATCTGGTTTTCCACCTCGTTGATGGTTCGAGCAATTGTTGTTAGTAACTGCTCCCAGCCCACTCGGATATGCTGGAAAAAGAGGACAGGACAATTTTTAAATTAAAATGTAGCTCTTCCGCCTCTGTGGCCAGTGGAACGGATGTGCTACTTGTTGCAAATTAAATGATCCTGGTGGCCAAGGCAGGATAAGTCTTTTTGCTCAGAAGAGCTTCCTTCTCATCTGCAGTGTGAGCCAACCAGACGTTTACAATCTGAATTTTGAATGAAAGAATATTGAAGAGGCCAATTCCTCATCTTAAGAAACTCTTGGTCCAATTGCAAAGTTCCTTTGCCTTGTCAGAGCAACATATTGGGGGCCTTTAACACAAATGAGAATGAAACCCAGTGCTTCTAGGACTTAGTTGGGCAAAAAACTCTCCTTACCAAGAAAATAAATAAACCACAGTCTTTGGAAGACACTGGTGCTCCACTGCCTCTGCTGTTGCATACTGGAGAGCTGGCCAAAAACCGAAAGACAAGTTTCAAAGCCTGTCTGTGTTCTGCTGGCCTCATGTTGAACTCAGATTGCTTCCAAGAAACCTTACGTTGTCAACAGAAAGCCAGACTCCAATTTTAAAAAGGTTTTGTTGGACTTTTTTCTTTTGCCAGGCTGTGGCAGCTCAAAATGACTAGCACTCCTCTGGTCTTTCAAATCCCAGCTAACAGGCTGCCACAATTGGGTGGCAGGAAAAATGAGATCAGCCAGTTTTTCAAGCAATACTGTTGATCTCATTCAGGTTATTTCTATTGTCTATATTTGGAAGTACATTGGAATGGGTTGGCATCAAGTACAGCAAGGCAAAAAAAAAATAAAATTCAGCAACATGTTGTTGCATGCTTGGCCACATCGTCAAACTCTCCATTTTCCTGAGAATCCCAGCACACTGCCACAGCTAGATGTGGCTGATGCTAACTGGCCACAGCAGATGAGGCTGGCTGACCTGCCTCCAAAACTTGCTTTACCTCCATGGTGTAGTTGGTGTGCTTGTTGTCAAAGATAAGAGCTTCCTGGATCTGTTGGTGGTCTCCTTCCAACTGGTCAATCTTTGGTTTGTAATTCACAATGCTTTTCTCATACTGTCGCAAGTGGTTGAGCTGGTCCTCCAGGGTCCCATGCATCTCTATTGAAATGCGGCCAATCTCCTGCATTAGCAAAGCCAAAGGTGTTAGATCCCATTGGAAGGACAAGCCTCAACATGCTTGACAATTATTGCAGCTATTTCACGCTCACACAGGATGATGATTCAAAAAATCTCGTGGAGCAGTTACTTTAAATGAACCGAGACAGTGTCAGCAAAAATTTTAGCAGAGCCCTGAACATTTTCCAAGTGAGGTGAGTCACATGAGATGTGTCTAATACAAGGATTTAAAAAAATAGGAAACTGCAGTCCATAAGTTAGTAATGTATCAAGCCAGATCTTTTTCTGATGTAGTCTGCCACTGAGTCCCTTCATAAAGACATATTTCTGTAATTGCTCCCTTCTTTACAGCTCCTGCCATCAGTAATAGCTTCGTATTTTTCCATTTCATCAACTTCAATTACTTTAACTCAAATCTTACCTAAAAAGAGAAGATCTTCCTTAAAAATATGTCTCCTCTGTTGATGTTTGATACGCTAATTGTATTTATTTTGTCATGTGTATCAAGACTACTGCTGTGAAAGCAGTTACACAAAATACGCTTCTGATGTAGGGTCTTTAGCTTGCTGCATATAAGCACAACTCTACTGAAATACCATTGCTCCCCATTTTAAGTCACATTTTTTGTCTCCATGCTAAAGAGTTAAGGGAAGAAAAGTACAAGCAGTTCAGTAACCAATATCAATCTTGGGATTCCTCATATTTTCTATTAAAGTTTCTTTTGCTGTAACCTGAAGGAAGAATGACTGTGGGCAGTGGTCAAGAAAGACCACGGATAAGAAGATCAGTGAAGATCACAGAGGAAAACAGACTGTTTCAAAATGAGCAAAGCGCTACCTCCATCTTGGTCTGGATCCAGGGTCCGATGACATTGGCCTGTGCGCCAAACTGCTTACGAAGCCGTTCATTTTGCTGCTGGCGAGCATGTTCTTCCATCAGGGCTTGATCCCTTCTGGGAACCAGTTGCCTCACCTACAGCAAAGAGTAACAAAGCACAGGTTATATATACAAAGGCACAGGTAGAGTAAATGCAGAAATTGCCGCAAGGAAGGGAGGAGTGGGCGTTTGCACTGGAAACAAGCAGTCGTACGGTTTAGGACACAGTGGGAAGGCTCATGGAATGTGAATCCTATCTGCTGTAAGCTGCACACTGCAAACTCATCTCAGGCCATGGAAGACCAGGAGAAGCTTCCATTCACTACTTGGGTTTTTGGTGGCTCATGTTAACTTAATTGCAGGACCCTGTTCAGATCTCACTTTGGTGATCTCATTTGGCAGTAAGAACCATCAACACAGCTATTCTAGAGAGTAGCTGCTCTTTTAGGATTACAGCAAGGGAAGGCTACTTGGCTGCGAAGATAAAACACCTGAAGGGTTGAATGGCGAAAAAGGATACTGATTCACATGCCATACTTACTTGCTTGTCAGGTCAACCGGGGACTGAAAACCTCAAAGCTTTTAATTTAGCATCTTTCATTATAAAAATAGCAGCTAAAAGGGATCTGACACCCCTTAGGCATTTATATGAAAGATGTCTTCCACTTTCCAAGCACATGGCAATTGAGCCAAAAACAAATCACAAAAAAAAAAAAAAAAAAAAGCTGAGCAGTAAGCATGAGAGGGTGACTGAAAAGTAAATAATCCACTTGTTGGGGCCCCAGTAATGGAGCAGTGTTGTCCTCCCACACTAACTTGCAAGGCTGGAAAGAACTCACATGTTCCCATTTGCCATTGATCTCGTGTGGGGTGATCGTAGTGTAAGGATTCGTTCCTGCCATGTTGACATGGTATGTCTGGACAATCTTTGAGACTTCATTGTGGATTCCCAGAATGGCCTGTCGCTCCTTGTCGGCATCTGGCAAAGTGGCTTTGAACTGTTCATGGGCTGTGGTCAATCCCTGCAGAAGGAGGACAGCAGCAAAGGGAGGGTAAGAGCATTAGTCACTGAATAGCCTCTTCAGCAAATGTATCCCTGCAGAAGTGACTGCAAAAGCTTACACATTCCCAGGATACAAGGCTACTCATACACTTTTCAGGTTCTCTCAGCATCACTAAAGAGGCTGTTTAAAGTAATCAAATGATGTGAAGTCTTGTTTTCCCTCTGTTTCTGTCCCATGTTGACCAGTGACCACGATCACATCCCCCAAAATGGTGGAATAATTTTGGCTCATAATTTAGGGGGAACTATTTCTCCAACACTGTTCAGTGACTGTCAGCCCCTTCGGGAAGAAGATCCGACTACTAGCATTACTTGAAAGCAGTCATACCTCACTGTAGGGGAGGCATACCTCACTGTAAAGGCACCGTATTTTAGTTGTCCTACTGGGTATGTAGTAGTTCTACACCTATGATAACTCCAGATGAATAATCCAGATTCAGTCTGATCAGAGTAAGGTAGAACTAGGTGAAGGTCTACCAGCCAACAGCAAACTCGCACAGGCAACATATGCTCCTGCTGCTGAAACGCAGCTCCTTCTCCCTGAACACAACAGGCCCTTTCTGTTCCCCGTCTTGCTGCGGTGCCCAGACTGTGCTCCAAGGACCGATGGTGGGGGCATGCTTGCTCGTGGTTTGTGGACAGCTGACAAGCCAGTTGGTCCTGGCTCATCTCCCACTGCTTCTACAGGCCTTTAAGGTACTTCATCGCAGAAGCCTGGAAGATCAAGACTAGGGAAGCAAACGCAGGGAAAGAGACGGCAAAACAAAGGGGAACAGAGAGGCATGTGCAGGGATAATTGAGGGAATGGTGTGGACAGAAGAGGGAATGAAAGTAAACTGCATGATCGACCACTCTCTTACAATACACACACACAGTAACTACTTTTTGTAAAATTGCTTCCTTACATGGTGACTCATTACTTTGCAGCTGCTGCAGAGGCCATAGAGATGTAATGCAAGTCTGGGGGGGCTGGGAAAGATACTGCAAACAGTCACAAAGAGATGATGGAAGTGTTGAAATGCTGTTCAGATTTGTTCTGCATAATGAAAGACTTAATGAACCCCTTTGTTCAGGAGGGAAGGGTAGAAGAAACAAGCAGCAGCTCAGTAATGGCTGATACCAGGCTAGGGCTATTTCACTAGCTCTCTGCGCCCCCGGCTGCAGGGTGTCCCCTCTTGGTCTCCCGTTTGCTGCCTCATGATGGCTACGTTGTTGTCAGCCATTCCTGCAAAGCACTGACTTGGATTCTTTTCATGAACCCATCAAGCAGGAGAAACAGAAGTCCCCATTGCAACCCAGGGAAGAGTAATTCCTGCTGTCAAAGGTCTGAAAATTACCTGTAGATACCTCAAGTTGCTTTTGTAATACCCCTTCAGACGGGGGAAAACTGCGATACTGTCTCTGTTGCCTTGCAGAAGACAAGAAGACTTTCACTTCAAATGGTAATCCACTACCAAAGCAGACAATTCTGATTTTTCTTGTGCTGAGCACTGAAATCCAGCTGGCAGCTCAACAACTGCCCTCATGGCACATCCTATAATCACATAGGACCAAATGACCTGGACATGACATTACATGGGACAACTGATTTGCAGAACCTGTGAGCAGCACTAAGCTTTGCTCACTTAGGTTAAAAAAAACCCCACAAGACCCTAAAAGAGTCTCTCAATTTTCAGGCTTTCATTAATAAGACTCTGGAGTTACACTGAAAAATCTGCTTTCAGTTCTTTGTGTCCAGCTAGGGTGGTATGAGCATGTTTCACACCTATTCAGATCCATGTTTTTGGAGAAAATCAAGGAAAAACATTCCTTTTTGTTTCTCTTGCTAAGGCTCACTCATTAGAGCAGAAGCACCAAAACACAACCTACAAATTCAGCACCACTAGGAACCCAGGAGACCCCCAACTTCTCTCTATCCCAGCTGAGTGGTGCAAATGACTACTCTGTACCTGGATCTCCTCAATGGTGTGAACAATGAACGTGTCCTGCAGGTCCTCCATGGCCCCTTCCATCCAGTTATTGAAAGGGGCAGCTCGTTTGGCATATTCCAGGTACAACTGGTCAATTGTTTCCAGTAGCTTCTCTGTTCTCTGGGCACACACAAAAAAGGAAAGAAAATCAGGAAAGATGGTTAGAGAAGAATAATCACATAAATACGTGGGTTGGCTGAGCTGCTCCTTCCTTTCAGACCTCCTTGATGCTTGCAGGATGGCACTACAGTAAAAGCCTGTCTGCTGTTAAGAGATTACACACAGGATGGATTTTTTCCTCTGAGGGAAAAATCTGAGGATCCTTTGAAATAAAACAAAACAAGGACAGTCTTTTCAAGAAAAATGAAATTATAAAACACATAAAAGTAGAAATAAACCAATAGCCTGAGCAAATGAATGGCACCATAATTGGGCTGGAAGGCAAAAAGCTGGCTAAATATACTGAAATGTAGCCCTTGCTTACAGTCTAGGATGTTCTAGGAGTGCACAAAAGAACTGAAATTGGTTGCTTGTGCCCGCTGCAGCTTGTTTCCCACAAATAACCTACCCACATAATCCCAAAGGTCCAGCTTGTAACATGTCTCACCTCCAAGGCTTCTCTACGTTTCTGGGTTAGGGCACCCAGATTATCCCACTGATCACAGATCTTCTGGCACCTGGCATTGACACTGGGAGAGTCGTAATAGTCCAGCTCACTATAAGGGGTGGGGAAAAAAAGGACAAGTCGTCAAATTAAAACATTTTGGAGAAGAAAGAGAAACCCATTAGAAAACTTTATCAGCCTTGAGGACAGATTCAGACAAAAAGCTCATGGTCTCTGGAAGTAAAGTGAGCCAGGAAGACAGCAGTATCTGGTTTTGGAAACACCGTATGTTATGGTACATCAAAAGCACAGAACAGGAAGAAAAACAACCACCACCCAATGCCTCAACAAATACTGGTGCTGGCTGCCTGATGGGAATAACCTGGCATTGGGGGAAGGGAGTATAGGCTTTTGCTCAAGCTGGGAACAAGCAGATTATGAGCAGAGCAATATGCCCCTGTATTCTCCTTAAGAACATCGAACAGGCTAACTACCTGCATCTTGTACAGCAGAATGGGCAGCAAAGATTTTATTATGAATGCAAAGAAACTGGTTGAGGTCATTCCAAGGGTTGCATAGTACGGGTGGCAAAGTATAGCTAAATTACAAAATCCATTAATTTATTCAGGACAATCCCAGAATTACAGTGTAGGTTTCTCTCCTACATGCCTGACAGAGAGCGCTTTGCTGAGATGTCTACAGGCTGGCACTCACGAAAGACGGGCTGGTAGGAGTATGGCTGGGGAAAGGAGAGCCCGGGGGTAAGCCAAAGCTTGTGGTTTGTACTGCTTTGTGCTCTTGGTTCTGCATATGGACAAAGAGGGAGAAACCTGCAGGCAGAAGGAGACCAGCCAAACTGGGAAGTGTCAGCCTCAAAAGAGAAAGCAGAATAACTCATTGGGCTGCTGAGTGACCGTGAGCATTTCTCTAAGCAGCAGTACAGGTTTAAACAGTGTCCTTTTGCCTCCCCCAGCCTTGTTTCTTCCTACCATTGTATTGCCCTCCTGAGGTGTGTGGCCACAACTGCTGGTGGAGTCTTGCAGTAGACTAGTCAGGAAACTGATTGGGCTAAAAATATCTTTTTCTTTGCTGGGTTTTTAATCCAGATCAGTTTCTCAATCTACTTTGCTGCAGAGCCAGCATAGCAGATGAAAGAACTGCTTCTGAAAGCCTGGTTTGTAACGCAGCCATGCTGGACCACTGCTGCTGGGGAGGGGAACATGCCATGCCCCCAGACATGCCTGGCAGCCACAGCAGCTTCTTCCAGACCCTCTCCATCTCCCTGGCAGTGTATCTCTGGGGGAGAAAAGAGCTCAGCTATGGTTTTTCAGAGCATGGCCTCTTTGCTGAGATGGAAAATGGCTTTTGGAAGGATGGCAGAGCCCACCATTCTCACACTTTGGAAGAAATCACCTCTCCCCCAGCTTAGGGCCTGGCCCTTCCTTGTTGCTCTTAGAGCTGAAGCTGCTCTGGCTGGCATGTAGCACATGCTCTGGAAGCGGCAGGTCAGCTAATGCTTGCTGACTAGCCAGCCTCGGTTTTAATCTTACTGACATTGAGGATTGCCTTGAACTCTCCTCCTGTTCCAAGGTCAATCCTCCAGTGGACAAGGGAGCAATTCTGTAAATCTGTGTTGTTAAAGGAGATAATGATCTTGATCCAATAATCCTGACTTTTAAGAGAAAAACAGTCCTTCAGCCGAAGAGTACTGATCTTAGCCCAGACACTATCTTGAGATAGGCTGGTGTGATATATAAATATTTTTAAAATAGGAAACAAAGTCAAAGCCAATTTGTTCAGACTGTTTTTGCCAAGAAACATGCAGTGTTTCAAGATCTCTCTTCCTGTGCTGCAGAGGGATCAACCTCCCACCCTGAGGAGACACCATTTCTCCTGGTAACCTGCGCCACTCGCCACTCCAGGAAAAGGAGTGGAGGTGAAGGTTTCCCAGCTGGGGGAAGCAGGGAGGGAGCTGAGCTGCTGTGAGGATACCCTGAAGCAAGTGCTGACTGGAGTCCATGTGGTGCAGTGCCCCTGGGGCAAAGGGCCCAGGGTGGCAGCAGAGGCCACGATGGGTTTCAAGCATCAGCAGATGTTTTTCCTGCCAGAATAAGGAGGAAGTTTTTTGACAAGAGAGAGTAAACTGACAGCCTGCTATCCACTGCTGTTTCCTTCTGTTCCTGGAAAAGTATGATGGTGTTACAACTCTGAAGCCTAGCAGGCGCCAGCGGCAGGTCAGACTCTTTAGGAAAGGGTTCACAGCAGCATAACGATCTGGAAGAGGGTGGAAACTTGGCTTGGGAATATAATACTGCCGCCCCCTCATCAGCACCCACAACTCATCCGTTTTCTGGCCTGCTCTTCTAGTGCATCCGGATACTGGAGAGCAGTATCCTAGATACTGTTTGGAAACACTGGGACTTCCCAACATTTTTGTATGGGGATTGATTTATGGCTCTCCAAAGGGCAGAGGGCAAAGCTGATTAAGGCTCTCTGGCCCCAAGGATGGGATGTGTGCCGGGGTGCCGTACTTCAGCTCTTGTGCAATAGCAGCAATCTGTTCCACGCGGTCCTGGTGTGCAGCCAGGTCACTCTCAAAGGCCTCGTGTTTCTTCAGCAGGGCCTTTATCTCCGAGAGGGTAGCAGTTTCGTAATCCTTCTGCTGCAGCATTGCTTCCTTACCTGGGGAGGGAGCCAAAGGACAGGAGAATGAAGGGCAGGACCCAATGGCCCTAAAAGCCAGCTCCCTGCCACTGAGGCAGCCCCAGGGGCCCTCAAAAGGACATCTACCCCACTCTAGACACCCTGCTCGAGGCTTTGCCCTCACACATGTTGGCCTAGATATGCCAAATCCTCACTTTCAAACCACAGAGTGTGAGTTTGCCATTAACAACAGAGAAGGGCATATAGTGCACCTCAAGCCAGTACTGTCAGTTTATACTGGACTTCTCTCGGTATGTGCAAACTGGGCTATGCTGGTCCTGTAAATGCCAAATGTAGCATTTACAGTAGGGCAACTTTTCCTCTTCTCTGTAGCTCTTTTCTACCCAAAGTTGTCACTTTGCAACAGTTGGGGAATGCCAATGTGGCCGCATGATGGAGCAGAACAGAGATCAAGATGATTTTCATGCATTATTTTCTAATAAAATAAGAAATGAACCTAGCATTTTTGAGAGGAAAATCTCTTGGAAGGATCTATGCATGTTCCGTCTCTTCCCCCCTACATAACAGACAGCACAATGCCAGGCAACAGGAAACATTACCATCTGTCCAGGACTCATGAATGGATGCCTTCTGCCGGAACTTCTCTGCCAGGTGATCCAGCCTCTCTAGCCTCCGGATCTCATTCAACAACCACTCCTCATAGCCCTTCTCAGCCTGCTCTAGGCCACCCCAGGCATTGTTTATATCCTAGAGACAGAAGCATGAGAAGAAAAGGCAGGTTAGAACTTGGTGGGGGGGAGAAGATGTATGTCAGCATTAGTGTCCATGAGCTACATGGCTCCAATTGGTTGTAGGGAGCGGATGTAGCTTTTAATCATAGAATCATAGAATGGTTAGAGTTGGAAGGGACCTTAAAGATTATCCAGTTCCAAGCCCCCTGCCATGGGCAGGGACACCTCCCACTAGAGCAGGTTGCTCAAAGCCCCATCCAGCCTGGCCTTAAACACTTCCAGGGATGGGGCATCCACAACTTCCCTGGGCAACCTGTTCCAGTGCCTCACCACCCTCACAGTAAAGAATTTCTTTCTGATATCTAATCTAAATCTCCCCTCTTCTAATTTAAAACCGTTACCCCTTGTCCTGTCACTACACTTCCTGACAAAGACAGGTCAGGGAGATGAAATGCCAGACTTAAGCAGGACCAGCAGTGTCAGGATATACCTGTCTGCACAAGAGTCCCTCTCAAAACACTTTCCCCCATGAAACTTCAACAAAACTGAACCATTTTTCAGTTAGAAAAAATAAGAGGCACCCAGACATCTCTTCATAAAGGCATGCAACTTGTGAAGACCCCCAGAGTCTGGCTTAGATACAGGGAAGCAATGATCGCTTGATCCTCTCTTACTGTGGCCTTACTGAACTCTATTCTGTAGGGTTCCTACCACAGAGTAGCTCACCCTGAAGGTGGGCATGCTCTGCCCATCCATGAGTAGAAAAGGAGTCCCATTTTTAAGGCATGGTTATACGAGCAGTTACCCCCACTCACCGAGACCATTTTCCCTTCTGAAGGCATGAAGGCCGGCCTGTTGCTGAGCCGCAGCTTGGTCTGCAAGGTGTTGAAATTGATCTCAAGTTGGCACTTCTCTTGGACCTTAGGGGGCTTGTGCAGGCGACGGTAGTCCCGGAAGTCCTCCAGTTTCTGCTGCATGGCTTGCATGGTGTTCTCTGGGGCCCGGTTCTCCAGCCAAGGGATGGTGCGACGGATCCACTCCAGCAGCTGGAGAGATCAAAGACAAGAAGTCTTGAATGGAAAATTCCGTTAAAACTACAGGTGTTGCTTGATCTCATTAGGGACCGTTTACTTTTATGTTTGCTGTCAGAAAGATTCTGCCACCAGCAGGGCTTGTAAAGAAAAGTTTGCCACCTTTTCTGGAAGTACTTTTTTTTTTTTTTTTTAATGAGCAGCACATTCCCTGCCACACTAAGTAGTAGTGCTTGTTGCAGCACTGCCAATCCAACATGCTTAAGGCATACCTTTCACACAACCAGGACCAAACTACGTCCTCTGATTATGCTAAATCCTTAGAGTTTTGCTGGACTGTTGCATAACTAAAGGATGCTGTAAATTATATTACCTCCAGAAGGGTCTGACAGAGGAAATCAAATCTAGCCTCCAGTTATGCTTTTCCCACTTTAGCTTCCTTGAAGTCAGTGTTGCTCTTTGAATAGCCCTCCTTAGCAAACCTATTTGGGGAGCCGGCAAAATGCTAATGCAATGGGCAACCCGTAGTGTGAGTGGAGAAGTGTCCTATGCTTTTCAGACCAGGCTGAAAGCAAGCTCAAGGTCTATGTTTGCACTTCTCCATCTTCCCCTCCCTACTTATCTTCCACAAACATACCCCAGTCCACATTTGGTTACTCTGCAGTTTCACAGCTGTTAGTCTGTCAGGCTCCTCAGTTAACCAAGCAGCCTCCAGCTTGTACCTTACACAGATGCTTTCCAACTATCAGCAAGCACATATCTCTTTCCGCAATTATCTCTAACTTCTATTCCCTCTGATACAATTCCTGACTTCTCCAGTATATCAGCATCCGATTTCTATGAAAGATGTTATGAAGTTGTATAGTCCTGACGAAAAGGACTAGTTAAACCAGCTCGATTTTTCCTTTCATTTTAGCATTTCTGTGGTTGCTCTTAATACACTGAGAAACTCAAAGCCGCTCTATGGAAGCTTTCTGTTTTAAAGTAGATTGCTCTTGCCTTTATGGTAAGTTCGATCCTTAATTTTTCTCAAGCTAGAAGGGGAAAAAAAAATTTTCCAGGGAAATGTGGGCCATTAGCACTCCCCAAGATTAGCTACCAGCGTTACATGCAATTCCTTTCCCCATACCACCACCCAGAAACCAACAGCAGCACGGACACCTACATCACTGGCCAGTTTCTCGTAGTCTTCCATGAGCTGTTCATTTTCTTGGTTGACTGCCAGCACCTTGCAGATACGATTTGCTGCTGTCTCCGCCTGACGAAGAGAAGAAAAACAGAAGAAGGGAAAAGTGTAAAAAAAAAAAAAAAGGATAAACCAAAGCTTGCCGTTTAGCTTCCTGCTACATACCTGTGGGGAAGTCTCCTACACTTGGCTCTAGCAACCTGTCTGTGCTTTGAAGCCTCTGTCCTGACCTCTTTGCTTTCTATCTGATCTTCTATAATTATTTTTCCCTTCTCCAGGTGAACACATTCCTTCAGAGATTCTTAGCTCTACCGATCCCACCCTGATCCCACATGTTGCGAGATGACCACATTTCTATGCCTTTTCTGAAGCTGCTTCTACAAGAAGGCCCTGTTTGCTTCCTACCATAGTGACCCTGTCTGCCTCTTTACAAAGACAGGGGGTTTCTGCCACCACCTCTACTCCCCTCACCAGCGTTTAGAGCTGCAACACCAGTAACTGAGTGCTGTAAAGCTAATGAGACTCTCTACATGGTTCTTATCCCAGAAAGAACTACCTAAACCGAGTTAATCCATAGGCTGGACTTTGGAAAATTCCTAATTTTGTTTGGAAGATAAAGTGGTAAATACTCCTCTTAACCTTAATTTCTGCCCAGCAGAGCAGCTGTCCCTGTATTTCTGGCACTCATTACAGGGCCACCTCCTCCAGCATCTTGCCGCATGACACCTACCATGTATTCAGGGTCTTATGACAAAGCTGAGAATTATTTTTTTTTTTCCCTTTATGGGTAATCTTTCTGCTTACTCTCCCAAAACTAGTCTCACCAAAAAAGAGCCTGTTGTTACAATTTAGTTTTTTTTTTTTTCTTTTTCTCTCCCCCCCCCCCCCCAAGTTGTGGGCCCAAAACCTTGTTCTCTGCAGGGAGCTGAACACGTTAAAACATGAATTTGGAACAAAGAAAGGATCAGAAAAATCCCAGCTATGAACTCGGGAGAAGTCAGTCTGCCTTGGAGTGCCATGCATGTGTTTGGCATGGAGAACATACAGCAGGCTGATCCTTGCACAGCATGTATCTGTGGATATCAGCCCCCTGTATCATCATCATGGTAGTTACCATGCTGCAAAGCCTCAGAGGACGTGCCCCTGTGGTGGGTGTCAGGGGATCGCTCAGCACCCTCTTACACAGCACAGCTACCGCCCTGGTGCCTGGGAAAGGTGCTAGAGCGACCCAACAAGACTCTTGTGGAGTATCTCTCCTTACAGAGGCGAAATGGAGTTGAAGAGGAGAGGGCACATGCCAACACTACAACAGACCAATTGTGAATGCTGTGTCCTGCCTTAAAACTATGTGTGGGACTGATGCCAAAAGAAGTTTTGCTGAGCTTATAGCTGGCAAGTTTCAAACTTTTTTCTTTTTTAAAAGGCCTTTTATTATCTGTTTATTCAATCTCCAAGGCCATTTGAGAAAAATCCTCTAATTATTGCAGCTGATGCGAGGCAGCAAGAATAGCAATAAAGTCATAGACTATACAGTGATGTATGGATCGCTAAGGTCCATGGGGATCTGGCAATCTTATTAATTTAAAAGAAGCTGTAAAAACATATATTTAGTCATCTGTCCCGTCACTAAAGTGGGCCAGCTAGCAGATACACAGAAATGAACTAATTTAAAACACATCAGAGGGACCTGTACAGGAGAAAGAGCAATTTCACTTTAAAAAAAGCCCAACAAACTGTAAAAAGTGCAAATGATGGTTACATTTAAGGAAGCTAGTACTTTGATCTGTTTTTAACTAAAGTTTGTACTTTAATGGAGTGCTCTTTGATATCCAGAGAAAACTTCACAGGCATGGGACCAAACAGTATGTCAAAAAGATATTGCCAGAGCCCTACCACGATGTGCCTAGTGACTGCAGGGAACTGGTGATGCCAAATGTTTACTGCAATAATCCCAGGAGAGGAGCTCCCTGCACACTCTTAATTCTCTTCTTTTTACACCCCAGGAGCTCACTGCAGCAGCAGCCAGCTGTGCAGGAGGGACCTCATTTTGCATAGGCATATTTACATGTATCCATGGATAGATATCCTCCAGCTGCCCAAGTTTTTAAAAATATGTCTATGTATGTATGTGTGTTGAACATATGTCCAAACACAAAAGCCCCCTCAATATCAGCAATTACGACATTATTTGTATTATCCTAACAGCTGAAGCGTAGAGGCTTTCCCTCCTCTATGGTACTTGCTTGTCTATGCTTCTTGCCTACTCCAGAGCGTTCTGTGCAGCAACAGGAAAGGCTTTGTGGCCACTATCACCATTAATGGCATAAGCAACACATTATGCTGACTTGCTACCTGAGCAAGGTAGGACAAAAGGATCCCAGTGCTTTCAGGTAACCTCCACAAATACCTCCCACACTGCTGCTAACGAGCTGATCTGGTAATAGAAGAGTGGCACACTAAGATGTTTACATGAGGCCAAGGCAGCTCCCCCTACACCTTCATTAGTGGGGTGCAAAAAGCCGCTTTGGTTTCCCTCCACTACTGAAGGCAATGACACATTTTGGATGCTCACCCTGGCTCCAAACAAGCCAGGATGCCCACAAGGCATGGAGCAGCACCGAGAAGATGCACCATCCTGGGGTCTGGAAGCTGCACATCTGTATTCTCAGAGAACCTGTGCGAGCTGATCAGCCCCAGTGCAGTGTGGTGCTGACACATTACACTGCTTGCACTCAGAGACTGTGGGGAGGGCAAGCCCAGGGCGTTCTGCTTGATACCTCGCTGCTGTGTGACGTGTATGTGCTGTTTGGTGGACTGTTTGGAAATCTGAATAGCCAAAGTGGCAGTAATTTCTGCACTTTGTAATTTTTGTCTTTTCTGTACTTCTCAACCCCGACTTGGACTGTGTAGGATGGAAGTAGAGATGGCTGTCTCTCTAGCTCATGGATCCAGGTCTCTTTGCTGAAGAGGATCGTAAAGGAAGGCATTCCCACAGTGCGCTATGTAGGGAAGATGCCTGCCTGTTGATATCCTCTGATCTTAGAGGACCACTCCAGAATACTGTATGCCAAACAATCTCTTAATAAAATGGTAAAACGTTAGTTCGAAATTTTCACCTCAGAAATCAAATTTACAAAATATTAAGCCAACCAGTAGTGCATGCATTTAGTGTGAAAGTCAGAAGCGGTTAGAAAACAAGCAAACCAACCAAAGCAAGTATACCTACAAATATAGATATATAAAAAAAAAAATGGCATAAAGAAAAAGCAGTCATCTACACACACAAGTCAGGCTGGGGACCCTGTACCTTCAAAGGCTCAGTATAAGAGAGTGAAAGAAGCAGAAAGCGGCTCATGGGACCTCCCCTTCAGGACTGGTGGCAGTAATGAAAAATCTGAATAAGAAATGGAGCGATATCACAGTAAGTC
Source organism: Numenius arquata (assembly GCF_964106895.1). Classification (NCBI taxonomy): domain Eukaryota; kingdom Metazoa; phylum Chordata; class Aves; order Charadriiformes; family Scolopacidae; genus Numenius; species Numenius arquata. The sequence goes on along the minus strand of NC_133581.1, from coordinate 46,564,190 downwards.
ACCTAACCGTGCACAAGGCAGCAACACATTACAGTCTGGGCTGGGGCTTGCACTCAGTAATCACTTTGCGTTTGCCTGGGGGTTTGAATCTGTGTCATTCAGCTGCTGGCTTACGTATGGCTAGGGCAACTCCAAAAAGGAGCTGTGTCCCTCCTGCCAGGGCACAGTTGAGTTGCTGGCCCATCAGGACTGCTAAAAAATTAATAAAAGATTAAATCTTTAATCTACCCTATAAGCCAGTTAGACTACATGGGATTGGAGCTTTAATAACTAAGAAGCTCCATCTCTAGTTCTTGCCCCAGCTACTTGGTTCAGGTCCTGAGGCAGCAAAAGGTTGTTTTCAGTTATTCCTGGACACATAGCATCCACCTAAATTGCTGATGAGAGCATGGGACCTGCTGAGCAGGTTTCCAAATCGTGGAATGGGTGCAGAGAGAAGAGGAAGGGATTAGTGAGGAGCATGGCTGCTCCTGCAGCAGGCCACAACCCTCCTCATATTGTGGTTTGCCGTTTCCTCAATATGGAGTTCTTCAGGTTAAGCAGACAGCGTGGAGCAGTCGCTCAGGGGCACCTGGCAACCAGCAGGCCTTATCACCAGGCTGGCATGAGTTCTGAGACTACAGTCTTCCTGGGCAAGCATCAGCTGGCTGGAGCTTGCAGCCTGGTCTTAAGGATTTTGAACTATTCGCAAAGCAGGATCCTTGAGGAAAAGTTACAACTACACAAATTATGGAAACAAGCAAGTCTATTGCACTGCTGTGGGACATATTCCCAGTTCCTTGGAAACAAGACAGTATCACATAATTTATATGAAACATGGCAGAGAACAAAAAGCTTGAACTGAAGAGCTGCTCCCTGGAACCTATTGCCTGCATTTGCCCTTCTGAAAGCCAGCATCAGCATGGTATCTGCAACAACGCTGTGACTATCAGCAATGCTTTGTACAGAAGAGATGGACTCTTCCTGGAGTCAAGTTAGCCCTCAAGCTGGGCAACACATGGTCTCAAATAGAAAAGGCCTGGTGAGAGAAAGAAGTTGTGGCTGGGGGAAACAGGGACATTTTACATCTATTCATAACACGAAGAATGCAGTCTTGAACTCCAGATTTTATCACTCCAAAGCCTACAATCTGAAATTACCAGTGATCTTGTGGAAAGGCTGCAGCCCAGCCAAGCTATGGCATGGGATGAAAAGATGGACCTTTTTCTCCTATTCAAAGGACTGCAGGGAAATTACTGTTTTGGAGGAAGTTTGCCCAGAGGCGAACTGTGACTGTTTGGTTCCTCTGAGGACAAATGTCCCGATGTCAGCTTAAGAGACTTTGGAGTAAAGAGGAAGCAGAGGAAGAAGGACTGAAGTTATGGAAATGGGCAAAGCAAAGGAAAGAGAAACAAAACATATAGGTGGTTTGGGAAATAGAGGAGAATGACCAGGGAGAAGCAAGGAATAGAGAAGCATATGAGTTTGGGAAAGCTCAAGGCCTGGTAGGAATGCACTTTGTGGCTGAAGCACAAAAGTGCTATGTAACCAGCTCACAGATGATTCAGCCTATGAAAAGACCACTGACCTAGCGGGGGCTGAGTGTGGAAGGCAGGATGGCAGCTCAAGAGGGGTAGGCTGTGATTTCCTGCAGCAGGCTGATTTGATTTGGTACTTCTGGAGGCGCATTGCCTGGACAGGATGATGCCCACTAGTCCCTGAAAGAGTATGGACTCTGTCAGAGCAGACATTCATTCATCTTTCGATTCCAGCTTTACCAAATGCTTTCGCCACCAATGGGGTGTGAAACTGGAGGGAAGGAGCAGCTCAAGTCTGTTTGAAAGGACATTTACATCACTTCTCCAGCAAGACTAGAGATGGCACATCCAAGCGCATTGCTGGATGCATTGAGCTTCCCTGCAAACGCCCTGGGGTGGACGGGGGTCTGGCAGGTTCCTCAGTGGAGAGGAGCGGTGGGCAGGGCAGGGACCGGGAAGGGGGTTGTTAGCAGTAAAGTCTCACCTTCTGCGCCCCTGAGAAGGCGTGGTAGTAACATGAGACATAGGTCATTATGGCCTTCTCATCCGGCCTTAGCGTGCCTATAATATCTGTGCAGAGAAGGAAAAGAGGTTGAAAGGATAAAGTAAGAAGCAGCACATAGAATAAAACAAAACAGTCATGGGTGGCGTGAGAGAGGGGGAGAAAACTTCCCATCATGCATTGCAGGACAGGCCAAACAGATTTCCATGCGGAGAGCTGGGAATTCGGATCAGAAGGTGGCTAGCAGTGTTGGCTTGTGGCTCAAAGCGGCACCCCTCCCTCCCTCCCTCCCTCCCACCCGCTCCCCAAACCCAGGGGGATCCCGAGCTGAGAATCCGGGCTCTGCACCTTCACAGCTGCGGTCCGGGGGCCTGGGCCCAAGGATGCAAATAGTCTGTTTGGAGGTTTGGATGCCTGCACTCAAGGCCTTTCTGTACGCTCAGGAGCCAGAGATCGGAGCCTTCCTACGCAGTGCGCTTCCTACACAGTATCTGCTCTGCTGCAACACGCACTGCCTGCTCCCACGGCACTAAAGTACAGGCGGCTGCTTGGTTTCGGCGAGAGATGCTTACAAGGTTTCACCCACAAAACGTGTTCCTTAATTGACTCCGTTACCAATGGGAAAATGGCTAAGCCAGATACAGCAAGGACTCAACTGCCCGATTTCCAGCATGGTGGGTGATGAAAAGAGGTAAAAAAGAAACAAATGAACAAAACCAGGCATCTCAGTCATGATAAGTAATGTTCTGTTTGCAAAATCAGCACGGATGTACTTGTTAGACATGCTTTGCAAGCCCCAGGTGAACTGGGGCTGAATTTGTGGCACAACTGGAGAAAGCAGCAGATTCAGACCTTGAAGAAAGGGTGCGGGAACCTGCAGCATATGCAAGGTAAAAGATAACACTTTGGGTATTTATTGAACCCTTCGTAAAACCACTAAGCTCTGCTGCCTCATCTTTGAAAAAGGAAAAAAAAAAAAGTGAATAGGTATCAGCATTGTTTCCAGTGGGGGCAGGTTGCAGTGTCCTGCTTATCAGAGCATCTATGTGGTGGCCTCCACCTTTGTGAGACCAAGCATCCTAGCTCAGATTTCCCAGGAACAAGGGGTACAGGTCCTCAGCCATCAGAGCAGCAGTTTGGAAGGCAAATGGAGAAGGCAGAGCTCCCTGCTCCCTCGGATTTGTGTGTGTGCCAAGGTGCTGGCATACATAAGTGCCACTGGAACTAACACTGACTATAGGGAAATGGGACTCCTGGCTCCCTTGCCCCACATATTATGTCTGGGGCACCCCTTTGAACCAACAGCCAACTCTACCAAGAACATAATAATAAAGATGCCCGTAGCTAGAGAGGAGAGAGAGAAAGAAAAAAAAGGTTTGGACATTAGCAACGGCACCAGGTGTGCTCTGTGGAAGGAGCTTGGAATCCTGTGATACCTTCTGGGCTCCTGAGAAGGCGTGGTAGAAGCTAGAAACATAGGTCATGATGGCTTTCTCGTCAGGACGGGCAGTTCCAACAATGTCTGTCAAAAAAAACCTCACGTTAAGAGCATAATCAACTGATGGGAGGAAAGAAAAGGAGAGGGAGAACCACAACTGTCCAGGAGGCCTGCTGGGGTATATGCTTCTCATAGCAACTCCACAGTGCTTCCCAGCACTCCCCAGAAGATGTATCTCTCTCAGAAGCCAGGATCACCCTCCTGGTTCCCCTCCCTCATGATAAAATTGCTTCCAAGGTCTGGCCAGGCTAACGCAGCCATACGTCAGCATGTTGCATGTCATAGCACTTCCCCATTCTGAGAACATTACTATGAATGGTGGGTTGAATCAATCCAAACTGGCAGCAGGTTGACATGGCTTTTACAGATGTATTATTCCGCAATTCCTCCATGCAGTTCTTCAGGAAAGATCCTTTCTCCCTTCCTTTCCATGCCCCGGTCCTCCATTTCAACATAATGATGGCTTGAATTTCAAAAGGCCCTTTCATTAGTTGCAGAGGAAACTCAACACCTCTAGAGATCAGAATTAATGGTGTGGAGGAACGTGCATTAGCTCCACTCCATGAGGGAGGAGAGTGATCAGGAAAGAGCAATGGGAGCTCCTGCAAGGGGCCCTCTTCATCACTGCTAGCTTTGCTGAGATCTGAATCTAGATCCACTTATTTTGGTGGTGGCTTCATTTCCTACAGAATGGCAGGAAGCACTTGAATCTACTCCAGAAACCTCATGTTTTTTTGTGACCTCAGCATGATGAACGCAGGGAAAGCAAGACTCATCCCTGGGGATGGGAAATACTACCTCAGAATACGAACACCCTAGTTACCCAAATACAGGTTCACTGGGTTCAGCTGTCCTATCCCCACTTTTCCCCCTTGTTCCTCTCACTCTCTTATTTAACAAAAGCCTTTATTTGCTTCTCCTGTCCAAACTGAGCCTGAAATACAGCTTCTACTGTTGAAACCAGCTGGCTTCAGGCAAACAGCCAACAACCAGTGAACTATTTCAGGCTGTTGTTTCTACTCCAGAGTTACAGTCTTCAAAGCCTACTGCCAAGCTGGTCCTGAAAAGGCTCTGAAAAGTAATCCTTGCTGTCCCAGTGGCCTCAGGGAAGCAGTCAGTCAGTAGCAAAAGCACCTCTGAACAACATGGATCTCTGCCTTGGTCTCCAGACCCAGTCGGTGAAGGATCTTCATACCCAACACTTCTCAGTAGTCAAGAAGAAGCAGTTTATAATACTAATATCATGCCACAAAAAGGAAGATTGCCAGCAATGTCAGAAAGAGCCCAAAAATACTCTGGAGCAAAAGGAATGCAGTCCTGCACTATACATTAACTCAGTATTAAGCCTGATTCTTGAAAGGGAATACTTTAGTCAGCAGTGGATATAGCCAGGTGTTACTCATCTCTGCCCAGTGTGTCAACCCCAGGTTAAGATCTCCACACCAGACTCAGAAGACTGATGGGCACAGGAGGAAGAGGGAAGAACATGTGATTCATTATTCCATTGTAACTTCTTCCCTATACATTTAGTATGTGGCCATGGAGGGAGCATTCAGCGGTTACTGAATTCTTGTACAATACAAGTCCACCTAGAAGATGTGGGAACTTTCTTGAGAAAAAGCAAGTTAAAAGCCACTGGGTTCTACTTTACCTTCTGCATCCAGCATCTTGGGAATATCCAGGTATTTCTCAGCCACATCAAAAGCTGTGTTTAGATTAGTGAGAGGATCATCCTGGGAAAGAAACAGAGCCAGACCATCAATATCAACTTGTAACAAGGTACACAGCATTTCTCTCAAAACACAGCTATTGTGCTTGGTTTGGTTTGGGTAACTGTGCTGGTCCAGACAAAATTATGTATGAATCCTCAGGTAGTAGGATGAAATAATTAGCTTCCTTTTGAAAGCAGACCCTGGAGACTCATGATATGATAATTAACATCTAATCCATGCGCTTGCAACAAGAAGGTATAATACATTTTGTCTTAAACCTAGTTTAAAGCAAAATTAGCTTCACATCATACTGATAGTAAATGGCCATATCTCACATTTACATCTCATGCTTATATTAGCTTTGCAACTTCCATTTTAAAGAACTGCAGAGCTGTGTATCTGTTAGAACATCTAAGCAATACTAAAATAGTAACAACATCTGCAACGGGTGCTGTCCTTAGCTAGTGTACAGTTTGTTGAACACCAGTTGAGTGGGAGGAAGAGAAATGTTTCAACAGATCTCTACAAAATAAATATATATATAAACCCCCGTTTTGTCTGAGTATTGCTTTTCCTCCTAGTCACTGCACAGGACTTGTCATTTCCTTCTATTTCTATTCCTCTATACAGTAACTTTCTGCTGTGGCAGGATGCACTTCAGATACAGACATCAATACACAGTAATCAAATCCTAAACAAAGTTAAATGTGACTTATCACATCATGAGTCATATCACAAAGGTAACTAGATTTTAAAGAGCCATACAAGAGAATATGAAACGCAGATGTTGCTGGAAATGAAAGACCTCTGCAAATTGTTTCCAGCATTCAAACATAATGAGTGCTAAGTGCCAGGTCCTGCACTTGGGTCACAACAACCCCACGCAATGCTACAGGCTTGGTGAAGAGTGGCTGGAAAGCTGCTCGGCAGAAACGGACCTGAGGATGTTAGTTGACAGCTGGCTGGATATGATTTGTACTATCCTCTGGTCACAAGAAGCCACCCTCTGCTATGGAATTAGAGGCTGGTACCATTTCAGCTTCAGCCTACGTGTCTCCTGTGCCTGCTGTGGAGAAACCTCTATGAACTAAAAGTGTAACCAAAAGCCTTACTTGAGAAAGTGAGAGTAGCTTCTCAATATACAACATACCTTGTTCACTAAGTGTAGACAGGGCCTTAGCTCCATTTAGGAAGGAAAAGTAACAGTCTTTCTTTCACTCGAGTGCAGGAGCATCCAAAAACGCCAAGTGGCAGCTCCCTTGCCATTTTCCCCTAGATCATGTGCCATTTTCTACTTCTGTAGAAATGTCACCACTATGTACCAAATTTCAATGTATGCTGACCATGACATGACCACCACGGCATTGCTAACACCCTGACAGAGTGCTTTATTAACACAGACCTTTCTTAGCACAGATCCATCTGAATGAGCTGCTTGAACATCTGTCAGCCTCTCCTGGAGGAAAGGGAGGAGCAAACTCACTGTAGATAGCTTTCCTATCAGTTTGCAAGTAACAACTCCAGGAGCAGTGTTGCCAAAGGCTAAAAAGGAATTTTAAGCTGGAAGTTGGGCGAGGTTTCCTGATGGGAAAACTTACTGGGCTTGGTCACTCCCAAAGGAAGGGCTGGGAGTCTTAACATGCGGGAAACTGCAGACTCACCTAGATGAAGCCAGCAGACTTCTACTTCGTATGTAAGAAAGATGTGCGATCACATAGTCTCTTGGGGAACAAAGCTAAAGATAGCGCTACTGAAAACAAGCTACATAAGTCTAAGACTAGCTGAGAGATGAGCAGAGAGCTAAACCTTGAGCAAGATCCTGTTCTCTGTGGGATAAGCTTCACCTCTCATGGACAGGGCTCATCACAAAGGTGATACTAGTGTCCCTGCCCAGAGAAGGGGTTTGGAACTATATGATCTTTAAGGTCCCTTCTAATCCAAACCATTCTATGAGTCTATGATTCTTTGTGCAAGAGACAGGGTTTCCCTGGGGGCTTGTCCAAGACTACAATACAGTCTTGAGCCCTATGAAATTCCTCCAACTCCACTGCCTTCAGCTCCATCCCATCATACACCAGCTAATTGTGATTGCAAATCGTCTGTTTCAGTTGACTCCCATGAAAAGGGATAAAGTAGTAAAGACTGGCCTGGCAGCTCCAAGCCTTGCAGTGTAGCACCACAGTTGCAGGCATGTGTTAGGGACCCAAAAGGCAGCAGAGCAAACAAAAGCCAAGTCACTTGTCTCATGATTCCTTCCACAGCTGAACCACACACCCTAGAAGAGCACTGACCCAGATGAAGTTCTGCAGAGATGCCTTGGTTCCCACTCTGCTTATGTGAACATAGAGATGGCAGAGACACAAAGAAGAGCAGTAATTTGCCAGGCTCTAGCTGGGCCAACCACAAGGAAAGCTATAGTTTTTCCATGGAGGAATTAAGTCGTTTTAATGGTAGCAGATAGCAAACCTGCCCAAAACAGATGCCCACCTGGCATGTTTTCAGCTTTTGCTGACTAAAGACTATGGTGGCTCCTCCTCTTTCACCATGACCCTAACTCACATGGGGAGCCTTCTCTCCTCCTCCAGCTATTTCGAAGTCCTTGCAGCACACAAGGTTGCCATGGCAATTATTGCAGTGTGACATAAAAAAAAAATCTTCTATTAACTAGCAATCAGGAAAGGAGATGGAGGGGGAGAAAAATCAAGAGAAACACTTACTATATCTGCCAGAGTTGAACACACTAGGAAAGAAATCCATTGGTACAACTCATGTTTTCAGGAGTATCTGTAATAAATGCATCCAACACAGCAGTACACAGACCACATTTCTATATGGATTGTGGTATATGAGGGGGTGTCTGAGCCATCAGTCAATGATTGTACTTGATAAAAAGATCTTAGATGTGGCTCACAGTTGACTACAGTTGGGGGTAAAAGGAAGAAGGGAAACCCCGTCTTCTGCATATCCCTCACATGCAGACCATGAGCTGAACCTCGAGATCTTATCTACAGTGAACTGAACAATAGCAGATAGACCTGCACTGATTAGAAACCATCTATCCAAGTAAGTAGTTGTGGTGTCAGGGAATCACTGACACCAAGCTGGGTGGACTAGGAAAAATAGCTATGAACATAAACTCAATACAAAACTGTGTTCACTAAAGAAGTTGCTAACTTTTGGGAAGAAGACATGCAGCTACCTTTTGCTAGCATACACTGCCAATACATGGTCTGTAGCATAGACACAGCCTCTGTGACGGAGCAGAAAGAACTAAAACTGCGCAAGAATGCTGCCCAAACAGGAGGTACAATGCAGACCTCTTGGCAGCTTGGACTGACGTTCACCTCTCTATCTTATACATGTATGTGTGTACACAGAAACACACAGAACGTCACCAAAGGCACACACAGCTGAGATGCCATTAATCACTCCCTAGAGTTGGAAGAGTCCTGGAGGTGGACCTCTGATGTACTATCCACTGTGATGGCTGCTTCTCAGGAGCCTTTCTCATGTCTTTTCTCTGTAAGATAAGTCCCCTGCAGAACCAGGAATGATTCAAAATGTTGGGGTTTGTTTGCTTGCTTGCTCTTTTTTGAGGGAAGAGGGAGAGGGGAAGTAGGCTCCAAGGAGAAGGGCAAGAATCAGTTGAATAGAGCCAAAGGGAGGAAAAAGAAGCAATAAAGGAGGAAGCAAGTGACAGAAATAGTCCAGGCAAATACTGTATTTATGAAGGTGCTGTGTTTATCCATTCTACATTCTACAAATGGGTTTCAAAGATCTAACATAAAAAAGGCAATTTCGTTTCAGCACACGTCAACTGCCAGAGCTAGAGGCTAGGCTCTGAGCTAAGTTCTTCCCAGCTATTTGCTCGGGATTTCAGCTATGGTAGAATTCTCAAACATTTGTTTAATCTCATGCCTTTAGAGTAATCGAGGCCGAACAACAATAAAAACGATACAGAAAGAGTCAGAAGACTGTAGGAAGGCAGAGGGAACCTGATGAAGGATGGGATCAAGGACAAGTGGAGAACAAAAGACACCGGTCCCCTTTAACCTTACTCCAACGAGGACAAATCCCTCCCCATCTACATTCATTTTTGGCTAGGACCTTCCCTTTCACCTTAAAAAGCCTGCAGGCAATATGACCAAATAAATTTCTTTCCCTCACTCTCATTTCTCTTCAGTTTGGCTAAGGCCTTTGTTGATAACAGAGAGCACCGTAGCATTTACGTGGCTGGATTTGTCAGACACACATTGCTCAGCTGCTTTTATTTTCCCAAGATCAGGCGCTGAAAATGTAGCTCTAATAATTCCTTTTTTTTATTGCTGCTGCTTATGTAAACAGGTACAGTCTCTCCCCTCTGTTTATTCATCATGTGCTGACTCCAGACACTAAAACTGATCAGATAATATAATTGACTGTTCTGCAAGACAGTAAAGATCTAAAAGGTTACTGAAAAGCAGAGCAGGCATTGTACAATTCACTGCCTCAAGGATGCAGCTAATTTGATTAACTCATTTACATATTGTCTATTTGCACAGTGATCCGAGAGCCCAGGTCCATTAGTAATGGGCTTCTCTGTTTATTTCCCCAGCTAACATCGAGCATGTACGTGCTTTATAATACCCAGCCTGTGGGATCAGATGGTCAAACTTTCTGTGTATTAGCCTCAGTAACGACACATGAATTACGCTCTTGGTGACATTTCACTCCACATGTGCATGGACATAATGAAACCGGATCTCAGCAAACTGCAGTAATGCCAGTAGGATGAGAACCCAGTTTAGTCTTCCATTGCCCTGCTGGGCTAAAGACACTGCTGGCAGCACATACTACTGAACACTTAGTCTCATTATCCACTTAGCAATCTTGTCTCCAAGACACACAGGAATCAAACTTTGGAGCAGTGAGATATCATGTTACCAGTGGCAATTTTTAAAGTAAAATCGAGTGTTATGGCAAATGCTTTTCTGGCACCTGATACCTACATGCTAGGAGAAGCCCAGTACTGCAGATGGCTCAGTGCTATGCTGGAAGCATGTGACAAGTGTCCAGTGAAGGCACACAGACCCCTTCAACGAGCTTGAACACCAGGTAACCGGTTTATATCCAACTCTCCACAGAAATGTTAAGTCTGATTTGACTTGCTAGTCTGTGACATTAGCACAGAACTAGTCTCACATTTGGTGTTAATGAATTTGCCAGCTTTTGCTCATCAGCTGGGATTGGGACACGTGTCTCATATAAAGGAGTCTGAAAGCAGGGAAAGTCAAGCAGGAAGCTCATTAAGTTCACGCTTCACTAAGAAGCCTGAATGTACTGATTCATCCCTTCTTCCTTCCCCCCAATCCTGCAACTGCCAGCTTGTGCTGAAGTTCTCCAATTATGTTTATCAAGCTAATTCTTCTCCCTCTTTATTTCCAAGGAGCCAAGCATCTGGTCTGACAAACAAATTGTGTTGTACCTTTCGTAGCTTCCCATAGTCGATGAGCTCTGGACGGTGTCTATGAATTAAAGCGCAGAAACCAAGGCCGTCCTTCCAACTACAAGAGAGACAGAAGAGAGCACAATGAACAGTGCTCAGCCAGGGAGGGACATGGTGACAAGCATGAGCATGAGGAAAGGCACCGAAACAGCAGGACAACTAATTCTGGTTTAGTTTCTGGCTAACAGTGCTTCTGTAACTGCTGGGAAGAAGGCATGTCTTGTACCTGCACGAGACTGCAATAAAGATTCCTTTCAATCCCTACAAAAATCCACTGTAATTAGGATTTGTCATTTGCATTGCCACCTCCTTTTTGCCAGTTCTCTGTGCTGAAGTCTCTGTGCATGTCCTGTGGAGCATGCAAGGACAGGTGTAGAGCTCGGGGTTGAAAAAAGGTGTAGATACAAGCCCTAAAGAAGGAACCTTTCCTTAGGGAATAGGCAAATGCCCATAGCTAGCCCCGTTATAGTCCTGGGTAGCATGGATGGCACTTAAGCTCTTAAAAAAGTGCTTTAAATTTATATGGTTCATACAGCTCTCCAAGACATGCTGGAAAAAGCACTACTATGCAGAATCTTCCCTGGAACATCTGCCAATTTGGAAATACTAAGAGCAGAGGAAGAAAACCCCTCATCTATTCCCAACTCTGCCATACTACAAAGTTTCTGGTGCAGCCCTTATTTCATGGCCCCTAAAGCACTGTGAGTTTCCATAGAGCAACAGCTGTCTTGCTTAGCCCGGGCATATATGCTGCTCTCAGATGACTTAATGCTCTGAAGAACTTAACGAAAGAAGCAACTGTGACCAGAATGAGGAACTGGGATGTGGGTACTTGGATCCTCTTACAACCTTTGCCTTTAGTTTCCTAGGTGTCTTTCTGGACTACACTGTTACTGCGTAACATGCATCTGCATTGCCTTGGGAGGTCTGTCAGGAACATTGTTGGACATAACAAGAGCCATATGAAAATAACACAGATTGTAAAGCTAAAATCTTGCCTGTAACTCACCTGATATGGAAGTTCTGGATGTTTACATTTTTGTAGGGGGCTGTCTTCCTCTGACACCATAACAAAAGTCCTTCTTTAGCAGATGTCTCTAAAGAAAGAAAGCAAGCACACCAATTAGCTCACTTTCTTAGAAAGCAGGAGTCTCTGGAACATATGCTAGAAAAACATGACCAACTCCTCTTCGGTAGAGACTGCACTGAATTGTGCTTTATTTAATTTCACTTGTCAGAAAATTCTTTGTTTGGAAGAGTCTACTGGGATAGTTTTGTTACTAATATTTTATTAATGAGGTTCTGTAATAAGGAGATAGCTTTTTGGGATTAGAGAGGAGAGTTTTATAGGACTTGTAAGAGATAGGTCCATTTTCAGTGCTAGTCCCCAAATCAGCCTGCAAGAAATGCAATAGATTCCAACATCAAAGTTGGCTTTCAGGCTTAGCCATCCTTTTGAGCTGCTCTTAAAATCTCTTTCAAAAAGAGGCTGTGAAAAACTCTTCTCAGTATACCTGAACTTGGCCAGAAATTTCAGTGAGATGACAGGGCAGCTTGGGAAGGGTAGCTCCCTAGGACCTTCCAGTGACTCACCTAAAAGCACATTCTGGGCCTTTACAGTGGCAAAGCCATTTAGTTAACCCAGTTCATTGTTGAACAGTGTCTGGAAAGAACTAAGATTTACCTTCAACTGAGATATCCTGAATGGCAAAACGAAGGATGATGGTCCAGATCATTCCAAGAGTCATTTTAACATTGCCATCCACGATTTCTATGGGGAAAAAAAAAAAAAAAAACAAAAACCAACATAGAAAGAGAAGAAATAGAAGACATCAAATTGCAAGTACAAATCCTAATACAACAGGAGTACTGGGGAGCATTCGCTTTTGCAGATGGGAGAACTGGAATTCCAGCTGAAAACTGTTCTTCCTGCCTCCCCAGATGCCCTGCTGGCATAGCACAATCTTGCCCAGTAGTACCCAGTAATCAGACTGGTTGTCTTGCAGTGTAATACTGAGTGTAAAACAGACACCAATGATCCAAAAGACCAGGAACAAGGACCAATTTAGATCAGTGCAATTCCCCACAGCGGCCTAAAACCAGCTTGTTCAGGTTTAATTGCTATCACTTAGAAGCCATATAAGCCAAATTGGGAAAAAGAAAAGCCTTCCTCTCTTACTCTGAAATATCTACTTCAAGTCACCTATATAACTGCCCCAGCGTAATTATACCAGAAGAACCAATGAGACTTCCCAGTGCAGATGAGCTCCAACAGCTGATTTTGTCATGTGAACAAACTAGCTACCACTAAGAAAACCAAGAAACATCAATATTTTAATTCCAAACAAGCCGATATACACCAGAATGCCTCTACAGGACTTCTTTCAGTCATATAATTGCCACAAGATACAACAAAGCATTCCTCAAAGTACAAGCATCCTGCTTGAAGAGGAAGCCGAGATTCATGCTGACCAGCCTGAGCAGACCATAATATAAACTAAGATGTTAAGCAGATTGTGCTTTATTACTCATTGGACTCCACAATATAAATCATCAAGGGTCAACAACTTGGAGGTTTTAGAAAGTGACTGCTTGTGTGTGAGGTATGATCTGTTTAGGATGGGGGATCAAGGTTCTGGGGGAGTTGCTGGGGGGGTGCTGGCCCAGAAAGGGGCTTCCACCATGTATAGATTAGTGCCAAGCAGACCAAACGGTGAGCAGCTGGGTCTGAAGTGCTGATCCTCCTCAGCATCTACAAAAATTCCAAGCCTCATCAGAAAGGCTATACGCTCTTTGACACTCACTCAGTTTTCCAACCCTGCATTGCCCAATGACAATCTCCTTTTCCTTTAGGATCCCTTCAGCTGCTGCCAGTATCTTTCTAATATACTGGAATCTGGCCAAGAAACAAAAGTGAAAAACATGGTTGCAAAACAGGTTTGCATGATGCCTTCTGCTTCCTGGTGATGAAGAAAAAGAAACTCCACAGGAATTGTTAAAAAGTTGAATGTAACACTACAAAACTAGAACAATCTAATGCTTAAAGATACCGTGTTTGTTCCCCACTGATGTAAGTAAGGCTCAGTAATGTGAGAGCAGTTCACATATTAAAAGTCTAATAATCAGACAGTATCTTCTGCCTGACTGTGCTTTCCAAGCGCTCTTGCTGGGCAGGACCTCTGCAAGCATTGTCTGCACTTCCTCCACCATCAGCAGCTGTTGTCTCAACAGCAGCAGCAAGTACATGTTATTAATGTGATTTACATTCAACTTGGGGGTCGACCAGTTGCTGGCTAAAGCTGATGAGGCATCCGCATCCACTGGAAGGAAATTTTTTGCACCAATGAATATGCTTCCACTCAGCTTCCATCATTGTAGCAAATACCACAAACAAAATATGCAAAAGCTATAGTACTCTCATCCATTTGTTTGACAGCCAATTAAGGGCCTGAAAAATATTCAGTCCTTATGAGCAAGACTGGCTGGCTACATAAATGTAGCTTTTAAAATGCCACCACCTTTTTTAAATGCATGAACTTATTTCAAAAAATGCAAAAACGATTAAGCTTACTTTTCTACCCTGGCTTGGGTAGTTAGAAGCAGAATCAATGCTACAAAAACTGTTATCCCCCCGAACTACTTCTGAGTTGCCTATGAGAGCACTGCCTCTGGTTACCCCATGGAGAGAAGGAGTTGCAGGGGATGAACAACTGGCAGGATAGCTCTATGATCTGGGAATTGAAGACATAGAGCAACAATGGTGACATAAAATTAAGGCTGCTCTGCATTTTGTTTATCCTAACAAAAGCCAAATAAACCCGGAGGAGCATCCATGTCCCTGTCTTCAGTAAACATGTTGCTAATGATGGTCCAGGCAGATCTAGGACAGATGGCTGGCATTGATGATGGGGGTGTACATGTCAGCTCCCTGTTTGTGAGCGGGCAGGAGACAGGGACAAATACAATGCTGTGTTTAAGTCACTGATGTGCAGAGACCTTATCTTCCCCCTCTTTCCACTGTCAAATGTATGCTTGCTCTGCCTGGGGCTTCAGTAGCTGTTCTGCTCATATGGGACTTCTCCAATTGTTGAAATCTCTAAGCTTCTTTTCTCCTTTCACTTGTGCAGGTGAGAATGGGGATCAGTCCATCCAAAGCTATATTTATGCTGAACGGAGCCACATCTGCCTAAGAAAGCAGCAACCTTCTATGAAGATTAGAGGTGCAAATAAAAGAGTCTCAGGGTCACATACTTGACCTACTCAATCTGTTAAATCCCAGGAGCATTTGAGACCAGCATGGAATCTATTACAGCAAAAGAAGGCTCCTGAGGTGTCAGATGACAGTGAGATTTAAAAGCAGATGAAAAAGCATTTGGAACCTGCACCAGGCTAGGGCCTTCCCTGATCCAGATTTACACAGATCTGCTGTATGCCACAACTGCTTTGATCCTATGGACTCTTGGCTAAACAAAGTTGTTTAGAATCATCTTGAATTGTTAACCCTCATTGCTTATTCTGTTTCCTTAGTTCATCCTCCGTTTAACGTGGACATGGAATATGTCCTGTGCTCATGCTGTGTGTAGGAAATCCTCTTCAATTCTGGTTGTCGCTCACTAGGACACGGCTGCAGAGTTTGGTTTATAAACAGCAGAGAGGGATCTTTATTTGATGAAATGTGAGATAAATGCCAGGAAAACATTTTTGCTGGCTTTAACTCTGATTAAACACAAGGTTTCACAAGGCTTAAGCCAACCTGAGAGTCTAACTTGGGATTCTTTCTGGAGCTTATTTTTTAACCACAAAAAAGTAATAATAAGGAAAGCCAGGACACTGATGCCCAATGCCATGTCTAATGTATACAGAGAACTACAGCTGGGCAGCAAACGCTTTGCACAGAACCCTGCTGCCCAGCAGATACCCAGAGATGGAGCAAGCCACCTCAGGGTGAGGAGTGCGCTCCCCTAGCCACACTGCTGCTGGAGGGTGGGTTTCTTCTCTGGGAGAAAAGCCACCTGGAAGACTTCCTAGATCAGTCCAACCTGACTGAGGCATTTACAGCTCATTTTCTTAGTGCAGTGTTATGACTGCATCATTGGCTTTTATCTTCTGCTTTACTGCTGCATGATATCTTAAAAGTCTGAAAGTAAGCCCTTAAAATTCATGCTCCAGGAAGGCTTATATTCCCTTCCATGGACAGAGTTATTGCTGTGCTGTTCAAAGTAAAAGTCCATTTTTATAGCTGATGTGTAATTTACTGTACATCAAGTACTTGGACGGACTGGGCAGAAGGCCCTGCAGCAGGTTATACTTCCTGGTGACATCTGGCCTAGGTCTGGGTGCACGGCAGGCGCTGGGCTGGATACTGTGATCACATTTACATGGCCTGAGCTGGCATCCCAGCATAGGCCCAAGCACTCTGTATAAAAACCCAGCCTAACCTTGGTCCATATTTCAGTGCCGTGCTACCTTTTGTAGTGTAAAGAAAACCATATGGATTTACCACGTTGCTACATAGGAACCAGGACAAAGGAGAGCCAGGAACATTTGGCAGGGGAGGTCAAGATCACTGTTCAGACTGAAACAAATGATGGCTTCTGTCACAAAATGGCACCTCACAGCCTATTTCTGAACAGGGCGACTGCTTTGAATCCATACTGAATAACTAGGCCCTGGAGATCTTTGGTCATAGACCATTTTACTTGCAAATGACTTCTAAGTGCTATGAGGGTACAGTCACAGCTGATACAGGAGTAGAGATCAAAAAGAAAAATCCAGTGGAAGGAGAGGAAAAGGCAAACTAGTGCCAAGGAGAGCAGAACCAGAACAAAAAGGGAATAGAGCAGGGACAATAGGTTCTATGCATGCTCTAGTCTCCCAGAAGGATCCAAATGTCTGTCCGAGATCCAAACGACAGCAGGAGCTGTTTTAAGGCAGATCATCTCTGGCTCCATATCCAACTTCCAGTTTGAAAGGGTCCCATATAGATATGGACTATCGTATCAGACACTGGATGCATCAGTCTATTTTGCAAGGGCACAAAATTACCTCACCTATGCATTTATGCTACATAAAGTGTACTCAGGGCCAGCAACACCCTCAGGTTGCTCCTCTGAGAAAAGCTGGGAAAATGGAAGAAAAGCTTTACATGCAAAATGTCAGTATCATTGAGCCATTCACCTCTTGTATTTTGCTCTTAAATACCAAACGCAGTAAAGAAATGTCTTCCGTGTCCCTGGGCACTAGTTTCAAATTGTTGCAAAGTCTCCATAAAGTTAAAGCAGTATGTTGAGGTAAAGGTCTTGGTAAGGCAAACATAAGCACCTACAGTGGCTGTGGTACTCTGTCTCATCTGATACAGAACAAGCGGACTGTAGAATGGGCATGTATTTTGGAGACAAGAGCATGCCTGAAAGGCCAAAATTGGGAACAGCATGCTGACACTGCTTTGACTTCCTGGGCTCAGCCCTGCAACCCCACGACTCTCCCAGAGGAGGAATGCTCATCCAGAACTGTATCATGGGCTAATTTCCTGGCTCTGTCATGAGTTTCCCTGGAGAAACCATATATTTCCATCTGTAAGATGGAGATAACAAACCTCCCTCATTTTCCGTGGTCACTGTAACGACAAACCTAGAAATACCACAGAAGCAGAGTGTCTCCACAGCAACAGTGTCAACATGAAGTCCATAGGCTGGACTCACACACTGGTCCAGAGCAGAGGAAAACAAGTGTCATGAAAATACAATCCACGTAAGATGAGAAGTTGTTAAGATTTATAAAACAGCAAACCATCTTACTAACCTGCAAACCCTTCTAGGTCTCAGCGGACATATCTGCAGAACACCCACCATCTTTGCTAAAAAGACAAAAATCCTACACAACTCCCTGCTGTCTGCATGATCTGCAAATTTGTCTTGAGAATCCCTGGTGCTGCCCACAGTGGTCTCTGGCTCCGGCTTCCAGCCAGAGCACCCAGCTTTTTCAGTTGCATGACAAAAATCCTGGAAGCCCTGAAAATTGGGGCCTCTGGGGTCTTCGACCTGTGCTGAGGACCGCACTTGGCTTTGATCCATGGGATGTCCTACAGCAATAGGGGATCTTTCCCAGCAGCTCTGCATCAAGCTAAATACAAGCAGCTGCTACGCTTCAATTGAGACTTTTCTTCATTTGAGAAAGAAACATCCCAATTAATTTGTTTCTGCCACTGCTCAATGTTTTCCTTAACTCATGAGAACCAGGAGAATAACAGAAAGACCTGACCAATAAGCCCAAGAGGGAATCAGGTTTGGCAGCTTGGTGTGAAGGTGGGATCTATATACAGAGTAAAGACCTAATTTATCCCCTTTTTTCCTCCATTCTACAAGGGCTAGGGAGGCACAAAGGGAAATCACATGCCGCTGTGAGAGAAAGGCAACAGCTACGCACAGCTTGGGCCCGGACAAATCCGCTGGTTTCTTTACCTTCTGCTCCAATAGATACTAGTTTGACTCCTTTGCTGGCAATGAAATCCAAGGCCTTGTTCACGTTGGATATTTTGTGCACTCGCATTTTGCCTCTTTCAGGCTTAGCCAAGCGTTCACCTAGTAAGAAAAGAGAAAAAAAAAAAAAAAAAAAAGTATTAGGAAACCATTCTGAATCCTTTCTTCCCTGATGGGTGTTTCCCACTGCTCAGCCAGGGAGGGGGCAGACCTCCCTGCATCCATCCCTTGACAGTGAAGGCAGGACAGCCACACGCACTGTTAAGTGCCCCCAGAAAGAATCAGACAGAAAAGTATCTTTTTATTGCATCGTAGATATATTAGTAACAGAGGAACTGTCACCACTGAGTCCTTTCCACAGCAGGCTTGTAGCAGAGGTGAAAAGGTCCTTCAAAACCACACTGAGCTGGGCAGTGGAACTAACCTCCATACCATTAACCACAGAAAATGATGCCTGGAAATGGCACCAACTTCCCTCCACCACAAAGACAGGTGAGGAGCCCTCCCCCTCCAGCATCTACAACACCCAATTTACAAAGCTAATCGCTCCTTCTTGGAACTCCTCAGAGTCAAATATGAGGGTGATCTTGTGTCTTGCTTTTTCTTTTCCCCAACCAAGACACAGACCTCGCACCTCTCTCGTCTCTGGACTGAAGGGCCACAACTGCCTGCATGAGGAAATAAAATCAGTTCTTTGGCAAGTGGCCTTGTAACTGTAAGGACTGTCATCTCAACACCCTTCCACTAGGCTTGATGTCTTTCTAACTCTATGCAATGGTCTTTCACACAGTAGTATGCATTTTAGACGTTTATAACATGGCAGAGAGAGGGAAGCAGCCTGCTCCGAGGTAAAAGCAGGTGGATCTCTGACAGAAATGAATCTTAGGGCAAATGTCAGCTCCTGACTGGAACAAAGCTGGAAGATTTGGAAAAGCACTTTCTTGACCTTATTTATCTGAAAGAGCTGCATTCAGTGCAGTTGTGGCCATTTTGATAGGCTGCCTGTAACTACACTCACAGCCTACTTTTACTAACACTAACCCAACATGCAGAGTAAGCAAATTAAACCTTGGACAGACAAGTGGACTTTTCAAAGGAAGCTCTGCTAGAAATATAATTAAACAGGACATCAGGAACCACACGTATGTGACACACAATACCAAAAAACAAGCAGAACAGCTGCTTTCAGATCACAAGCTCTAGAATACAAAAAAAGATCTAAACAAAATGCAAGCAGGATTTTGCACTTTGAAAAAAAAGTTATGAGAGAATTAAAAAGAGATCAAATGGGCAAGTCTAGGCAAGCAATTACTCACTTGACCTATTCAGTTCCAAAAGTCTCCTGCAGTATCTTGAACCTGAATATTTAAGTCAACGTGAGCTGAGTCAAAACCTTTATTTGAGGCTCAAGGGTGAGAAAGAAAGGTACTTTTTAAAGAACTCTTCTTCATACTAAAACTGGATGGCTTGTTTTCTAACAAAGGAGTGAGGAAAAGATAAAAGGGAGAAAACCAGGTTATCTTCATAGCCATGCCCTATAAAGAAAAAAAGCCTGGAAACAAAAGTCCTTCAAGAGTATTTCAGTGATTACTGTAGGCTGGTGTCATTAGCTCTCAAGCTTAAGAATAAAACCAGATTCACTTTCAAAATGAAACACTGATGTCTGACAATTTAAGGAAGAAGATGTATTTATGGTACTACCTCCATCCTAGGATTAAAAAGATCTCTTTTGCTTTAATGGAGCCTCAAGCACACGTCATGGTATGTTGTCTTATTTTTCCATTTGGATAATGCTAGTCACTTAAATAAAAGTGGAAGCATTTTTTGTTTCACAATGACATTTTTGCATGTAGTTTCACAATAGATTTATGCAGACTTATGCTGCCAAATGTGAACAAATGGGTTGAGCCAGCTAAAAAATAACCATTTTCTTCTGCTGATGTGACTGTAAACTAGCCTTGCAAAAAGAAAAATGAAGACAAGAGATAAAGTTTCAGCTGGAAAAGCAAGCTGATCCAATTCACCTTGTGGCCACACGACATGCATTGCCAACACAAGGCAGAGATCTGAACTGCTCTCCCTGGAGCCTGGGAGAGCAGGACTGTTCCTTCTGACAGCAACGCAATCCTCGAGCAGTTGATGGTGATTGCAAAACTGCAGTCTCCTCCTCTCAAATACCACAATGGGATATTTGTTTTAGAATAATTTTTTTGGAACTTAAAAAGTCCCAAAGCCCGATGGCTATTTCCTTCAGAATTGGACTTTATCACAAATTTAGATTTCCAGAGAAAAGCTTCATCTGGTTCCATGCCATGCATTATTAATGATGTAGACTGTTAAAATGGAAGCCTGCTAGAAATATGTTCTACTTTCAGCTATTTGCATCATTGCTTTATTTCTCAGTACTTCTCCCATCTGAGACAATGAAAATGGTCTACTCGCTTCCACTCTCTGATTCCCATGTACTAGCCCAAGGCTGTACTTTAAAAGCCAAACAATGCAAGGAAGTGTTGGCTTAGAAGTTGTTTACAGCAAATTTGTTTAGGAAAAATTTCGATTAGTCATTTCTTCTGTTTGGGGGGGAAAAAAAGACTTATAACTTTTAAAATAAAGTACTAAACGTGAACTTAGCCTTTTTCAGTCTTGTAGTATTATTTTTAAAATGGCTTTGTCAGGGGAGGGAAACACATGCAGTGAAAAATGAAAGTGTGTCATTTGGGGCAATTTCTAGGGGAGGTCCAACTGTTACTTCCCACAACGGAGGCCAACGGGAGAGGACTCGCAATGAGGAAGTTCCAGGACTGTCCTGGAGCTTCCCCCATTGCACAGTGGCTGGGGGACCAAGGGCTTCTGCCTAGGCTGGAAGGGGACCCATCAGCAGCATCACAGCTCATCACCAGAAGGTACTGGGCTGAGTAAAACCCAGGCGCTCTCCTCTTGCAGAACATCACTGCTTCCCACACTTCGGGAAGTCGCGTCAGATAGGAAAATTGCTTCCTACCTGCCCTAGCTAGGCAGTGACACGTCCCCAAGGACACACAGGAGGGTCTGCCCTGAAACAGGTTTGCCACAGCCCCAGGGGCACAGTCCCTCTCCCATCCTAGGGTCTCCAGCAGCTTCCCTGATGCAGGCTCCATCCCTTCTCCCATGGCAGCGTGGTGGCAGCCACGGCTGCAGCCAGGGCAGAAGGAGATAGTACTCCCTATTCCCACACACCCCAGCCAGACCGCCGGGCGGAGACGGTGCTTGGCTTCACACAGCTCTTGGCCAGTGGGGCCCAGCACTCTCACAGCTGAAGGCTCTTTATGGCCATCACCCTCTGGGTTAGAGGAAAAGATCAGCCTGCCACAGAGCAACCCTTTCCATGCCAAATTTCCATCAGCAGCTTTGCAGTCCCCCAGTATATGGGAAGAGGAAGGTGCAGAGAGCGCCAGGAACTGCAAGGAAAGGCTAGAAGCTGGAACTGGAGGGCTAAAAGTCATCTGGAGACTCACCCTTTTGGCAGGTGATCTGTGGGAACCGTGGCAGGAACACACATATGAGCCCTTGCCAACCAGCAGGAGACTCCTTACCCCCACACTGCTCCTGGGCTGGGCTGCTGCTTTGCCACCTATGGGCCAAAGGGGCTACTAAGTGGGGCCAACAGCTGGAAGGAGGCTCCGAAAGCAGCAAGGCTCACAACTGGAAATGGAACCGCCAATGACAGAAATGAAATGGGGAAAAAAACAACTATACTAAATTTCTCCTCTTTTGCCACTGTACCTAGGAGAACTGTGCTTCCAGATTTTGCTGGCTCTTGAGGAAAGGATGCTCAGACCTTAGTGTGTGAAGGACCATGGCCTCTGGTGGGATGCAGCTCCCCATGCCTTTGCCCACTGGTCACCTAGCGACAGGCTGTAGGCACAGAGTCACTCTGCAGTGGATGGGGAAATGCTGTGCCCACACCACCAGTGCACCATAAACCTGTTAGCTTCTTCCCAAACTGAGGGGGGTCCAATAGGACCTGCCAGCGGCCTCCCACAGAGACAACCTGAGAGGAAGAGTGGGAGATGAGGCAAGAAAATCAAGCAGTGTGAGATATGAGACCTCCTGCTTTAGCACCAAGCCGCACCCACCCTCCCCTGTTCATGCTTCTCTCCTCTATCTTCCAGTTCAGCGATTAGAAACTAAGCCATTAAGGCCCATCTGCCCCAGCTTCCAGGCTGCAGCCCCTCCTCTGCAAGGGAACATAAATACAGAAAATAAACTAATAGGACTCTGCTACCTCGTTTCCTACAGGCACGGCAGAAGCAATGTGCGTGCCACAAAGCTCTGATAATACTCTGAACTCTGATCCTTCCAAACCATAAGCATGGGCAAAAACTGAGGTCTTATCCTATATTCATAAATTCTGAAAAACACATATATTGACAGCATCTTTTCAGGATCTTTCAAAGGGGAGGGAATGAAAGGAAAGGAGGGGCAGAGAGAAAGCAGTATGAGTGCTTTTATCATGGCAATTTTATTGGAAAATGTACCAACGAGGTCAGGAGTACAAGTCACTGGGTTGCTATTACTGGCTCAAAAGCCATCAAAAAAAAGTCCATGAGCATATAACCCCAATTTCATACATACAGTCTTATCCCCCCTCTCAATGCCTCCCACAGTACTTTACTAAGGTATTTATTTCACCAGTACATCAATAGGGATTACTGCTTATACAAAATAATCCCTGGGAGATATGTGTCAAGTAGTGGGACATTTGTGATAGGGAGTGAAAACAAATCTGACCTAACTTGTTCATGCCACTGTTTTTATTTCAGACTGGGTTTTCTGGGATTTTGCTTTTCTTTGGGATTTTTTTTTCCCCTGAAGGCTTGAGCACTGAGCTCAGATTGAAACTAGAATGGAAAAACTTCAGTCACAGCTGAAACTGAACGAAACAGAAGATTTACTGGTTTGACTCCCCTCTTCCAATAACTTCTATCCTATTCCCACTGTCATGTGGCTTTGGTATGATTTGCCAGTGCAGCATTCCCACACTCTTCCCAGAGCTGCTTCATCAGCCCTGCCAAGCAGTAAGAGCTGTTGCCTGAGTATTCACAGGAGGCTGTGCATTCCTGACGGGCAGAGGAAAGCCGAGAGGCAGGAGCAGGAATGCAATGGGCAGCTTGCACAGGCCATGAGGCTTGGACTACATTCCAAAAGCACATTAATGGTCACTGCTGGAGACAAGATATTCGTTAGGGAGAAATTTGTTCTGAATCAGAAAACAGCTGTTCTTATATTCCAGCAAAATCTGCAGCATTACAACTCTTGCTGTCCCTATTCTGCAAGAAAGGGAGAGGGCAGACAGATTTCTGAACGGAGATGCTCAGGACACTTGAGAGCACCACACAGAACCTCTCTCACCTGAAATGACTTCCAGAAGTAACATGAGTTTGAGGCCATCCCTGAAATCTTCCTCTATGTTCTCAATCTGTGTCCCAGCCTTGCGGAGGTGAGAGTTACACCATGCTGTAAACGTCTAAAACACAGGAAAGAAGAAAAAGAAAAAAAAGCAGTCAGTAATCTTCCCAGAGGCCAAACAATAGTTCAGAAGCAAAGCAGTGCTGCTGGGTACCATGACACAGATTCAAATGCTGGTTAGGTCATCATCTTTCCACCTGCTGCCCTTGTGGAGCACAAGTGTTAGTGCCTAAATATCCAAAGAAATTGCAGGGTGTTCCCATGACAGAGGGAGTCTGAGAGAGACAGCCACTTCACGGCTCCAGCATGTCTGATTTGCTGGACAGACCCCTACAATTTGTGTTTGGTTTAGAATACTTTGAAACTGAGTTTAAGGCATGCTAAGTGCTCGTATTGCGAGGGACTCCAATGGTGTTAGATGACACATTTTAACATAATATGAAGGAGAATAGAAAACAGCACTCCAGATCTTCTCATCTCTAGACATGTGCTTGAGAAAAAAAAGGACCATTCCTCTACAGCCAACTGCCTCTGGTCTACTCCATCCCCAGCAAACACTGCAGCCCTTAGACACCAAGGGACAGCATGTCGAGCTCCACAGCCACATAAAACACATCCCAGTACTCTCTCCTGCTGCCTCTGTTCTCACCAACTCACTGCTAGGGCACACCTCTCTCCCCTGTGTGATTGTGCCACCTTCCATCCAGCACTCCCCCCCCCTCATGTGGAGGAGTAAATGTGTTCCAAATAATGATGCTATCACTCATCTCAGCAGAAGTGCAGGTCACAGAAAGGATAAAAGTAAGCACTACTTATCGACAACTACTGTCTAGCACAGTCCCAAACTCCCACTATTTGAAAGCCTCTGGCAGAAGGGTCAGTGCAGCCACCTCAATGATAGAAATCACAGCCACTCTGTAATTAGTGATATTATGCACCACCACTGGAGTAATAATATGAGTCTGAAGTGCGGGAGGGACTGAGGTCCAACTGCAACACAGCCAGCGGCATTCAGGCTAAACAAGACTCTTTTTTGGAAACGCCTTCTGACCTCAAGTGGTCAGAATAAGAGGATCTCTCATATAAGAGAAATGAATTTCACCACAACTGATGACAAGACACATTTTCTGTGGTTGCAATCTGTCAGCCCATATTCTGAACAATGGCCATGTGGGGCACTGAAGGGGAAGAGACCATCTCATCCAAGAGATGTGACAGTGGGGATTATCTCAAAAAAGCACCATGTGAATGGGTCTGTAAGTGCTACCATTCAATGGTCAAAACACAATAAGCAAATATAAAACACCTCAGAAACCTCAGTGTGGCACAGTCTTAACTGGGTGAATCAAAGAGCCCAACCTGGGGATGCAGAAGCTGTTTGACACAAAAGTACTGTTTGAAGAGTAAATGGTAGCAACTAGTTCTTTTAAGGCGGACAAGTTTGTCCAAGTGCTAATGAATGCGTTTCACAGTGTTTGAATAGGACACAAAGTAAACCCTTTCCTTTGTACAAACTGATAACCCCTCAATCACTCTTTAAATAGAAGGGTGAGGTTACTAAAAAAATGAGCAGCTCCAAAAGCTCAGTGCTACCACAAGGAAAGGAGGTCTTTCCTCCCTCCCTCTCCCAAAGCCAGTTCAACTCACTGACCCACCAAAGAACTGTTTACTTTCTTTGGTAAGGCTAGTCTTCTGCTCAGTAGCGCATGGAGGCAGTTCAGCAGAACCTAACAAGCCTCTGCAAGAGAAAATTGGGCATACATGGGCCAAGCAGGAGGGTGGAGCGGACCACAGCAGTCATGCCATCTTCAGCTGTTGGGGAACCACAGCAGAAAGGACTCGGCTGATACTGAAGCAAAACATGCCAAAATTTTAGAAATGCTTCACCACTGCTTACACCACGCACAGGATTTCAAAAGAAAGTTTATCCCAAATGGCGAAGAGTATCAGGACTTGTTCTTATTTGTCTGGAAGCCGGGCTTCCTCTACTAACCTACCCACATTCCTGCCTTACACGACTACAAGTAGTGTAGCAGAATCTTTCCTTGGAAAAAGCATTGCTCAACAGCTGTCGAGCTTCCCACTGCTGTGCTCTGGCCTTGCTCTCTGCCGGGGCTGTGGGATGGAGCAGGATAACAGAGCAGCTGTAAATACTTTCATGGCAATGGCCCTTTGGACAGATGCATGTATTGTGAAAGTCTGGGATCTCTTTTTTCAAGATGGCCTGGTTTCCTTCCAGATTTGGAAGCTTTAGAAAAAAAAAAAAAAAAAAAAGAGTAAGTCATTAAGCACCTTTTATTGCTTTTTATTGTTATTCCCCTGAGAAATAGAAGTGGGTTTTTTTTTTCAAGTAAGAGCAGTTTTATTTGAAAATGGGCCCTGCATCCTGAAGTACATCCTTTTGGCACTACTTTTCTTTATTCCACTGCCTGCGCTGTATTATGTGAGAAGAGGTTCATTTATTCAGCTCCCTTTTGCAGCCAGGTTCCTTCACTCCTCCAGAGGGGCAAATGACAGCAGAGATGATTTCAAATGCTACATTCGTCATCACATATCGAAGTATGAGAACAAGTTACGTCAGGAAGGTTGTGGATGCCCATGAACCTCCTTCTCATATTTGGAAAGCAGACAAAGCAAGATACCTACAGCTAGTGACTGGCCCTGGGTCACATTGCAAAATCCGTGTTGAATTGAGATCCTGAGATCTAAGTCACAGGCCACCAGGCTGAACTTTTATTTATTCTATGACTTCTCTGAAGCCGCTTCAGTTTTGTATTCTATCAGCCAAAAGCAGGTCAGAAAGTTCTGCTTTAAAACATGGATACTCTCGGAATAGCTCAACTGGGCATATCTCTTTGCATGTTTTGAGGATGGAAGAGGGCGACGGGGTCTACATTTCTAAGAAACACAAATGAAATAAAAAGCAAACCTTCTAAACTTTGCATTATTATAAAACCTGGCAGGATAACCAGATTAGTGAAAGTATTTTTATTGCTGCAAGAGTCACCTAGGGCTTGGTGGAAAACTAAGTCCCAGATTCAGCACTCCAGCTTCTCTGCTGGAGTCATCTCTACCACATCATGGCCTCATACATGCTGAAGTGCATGTCCACAAAACATATATATTGGCCACCATATATACTGGTCACCACTGGCAGAGCTGACACCTCAGCTCCTCAAGGACTCGAGACCATGAAGGGTTAATAGGCAGAGCACATCCAGTTCCCACTAGACAGCTCCCAAAAATGCAGACATTTTCTCAAGACACCTTTCAGTTCCTACATGAACTCAAACAAGCACAATACCATGAGCAGCACAACAGCATGTGGGAACAGCAACAACCAGCAGCTCAGTGTGGATGCAATAGGCCATTTTGCAAGAAAGCAGGATTATGAATACTTCTAATAATTGTAATGGGATTCACAAACTATGTTCTTCACAGACCAACCCAGAGCAAAACCAACCGAAAACGTAATAATAAGAAAACAGCTTTATGTTGCATTTGCTGCATATACTGCACAAGAGTAAACAAACTATCTTCTTACTTCAAAGGAGCAAATTGGAAGGAGATTTGACAGACAGATAGGAGAAGGCTGAAGAAATGTGGGAGAAAAGTCGGCAGGAGCAAGAGAAGGGAGAGCTGGAATTTTTGCTGTCCGCTAGGGTCTTGCAGTCCTGGCAGTTTTGTTTGGAGCCATTTTTACTGACTTGGCTTCATGCATCTGCACAGGATCCTTTTTGTTATTCTAGGAAACCTACTGAAACCACCCACTCACCCCATGCATCCTCTGGGCAACGCAGCCGCTCCTCCCCTCGCCCTGAGTCACAGCTAGCGGTGGCAATCGGCTCGGGGCCGGCTGCTAAGCCCTGCTGTGCTGTCTGTCACCAGCAAACAAGCTTTGAAAGCAGAAAGGGCTGCTGAGAGCAGCCAGCCATCTTTCTGGTGCAGGCCTGGCCCTGGGAGCAGTCAGACAAAAAAAAAAAAGCACCTGTGTTTGCTGGGATGAGGAGAGGTGCACCCCAGCTCGGAGAGCAGAAACGCACTGCCAGTTGGGAAGCACCATCTCCTCTGTCATGAATTCAAATCCCTGCTCTAAGGCAGCAGATGTGCTTCCCTGCTGCCTGCAGACGCAGAAGCCCGGAGATTATTCTCCCACTTACCTCTAACTCCCTGTCCCAAAGACAGGGAAACAAATACTCTGTTAATCTTGAGGCTTACAGAAATTTCACAGGGCTGGAAAACTGCTTACTGTTAAATAATAGCACAAAAACATACCATCAACTGGATTTTCTTTATACAAATCTCACACCATAAATTTTCTACGGTAACTGCAGAAGAGGTGCAAACAGAGCCATGTTTCTTGGCCCTTGGATCTTTCCCTATATTGTACTCAATTTCATTTTTGGACACAACAGATCACTAGGAACCCCCTGCAGGTCTCCCTCTTGTTCAGGGTTCACAATGGAGGATGCCAATGAAGGAGCACGCGTGTGTTTGTGTGTACATGCACACATTTCTCATCATTGCTCTCTGCGCCCCCGCTCCCATCTAGCTATGATTTGTAGCTTCCTTTTTTTACACCCCAGCTTCATCACCAAGATCCCTGACACTGAGATCAACTCTTGCTATCTGTGTGCTGTACAAACAACAGGACCTTCATATTCTACCACAGCATAACCTGTCAGCTAATAAAAAGAATAGCAAGCAAATATGATTAACTGCTCTTCTGCCTCAGCATATGAGGCAGGTTTACTGTTGGGGTAACCTCTACAAGCCTACCCGCATACCTATTTTAACAGGCATGCACACCTTCGACATGACATGAAGAGTCCCTGCTTCTTCAGAGTTCACTGTATCAACCCTTGCCCAGGCATGAGTTAACTAAAAACAACAGCCAGGTGATTGCTGGAGGTCCTGCAGCCAAAGCTCTAATGAGATATCATCTTCAGCCAGCTCCTTCCAGGTTTCTCTCAGTCCTGCCAACTGCAAACCTACCTTTGGTTCTCCCTGTATTACATGTGCATGAACACACACACGCTCTGGTACTCTTTGCACTTCCCAAACTTTTGCTTTTGATCCTGAAGTCAATAACCCTCCCCACACTGTCCTTTCCAAACTCAGTACCTCTCTGGTACCAAAGTGGCTCAGGCAACGTTCTTGAAACCTAGGGAAGCAGTAAGTCAACATTTTTAAGTTTAAAGAATGCTTCTGCTTGGAAAGCAGCAGTGCCATGACACTGCTGAGAGCGGATCTAGAGAGCTCTGCTGCAAGAAAACAGTCACAAGGCACTTCAGCCGCTGAGCAATTTTAGCAATGTAAATGTTGAAGCTACCACAACCACATAAATGACATATATTAAAAAAAAATAAATGGGCAGTTTTATCTCTTTGTGGCTATGATAATGACATTCCAGCTTTATCTGACCTTTCCAGATGCTTTTTACTTCTCTCCTTGCTAAATCACTCTTCCATGCAGCCCTGCTTTTTGATACAGCCAAGGGACTGCCATATTTGTGGAACAACCCTGGAGAAGCTGTAACTGAGCCAGAGCAGTGCTGCTTGCCTCCCTTCTGACAGGAGAAAGGTCTGGCTTAAGCAATGAAAGAAAGAATTCACTGGAGCACTGCCTTGCCAGAACACCATGACCATGCTCAAGGGGAGGCAGCATTCACGGCCACCAAGGCACCCTCCTTCCTGGTGTTTGTGCTGGGGGTGAATTTTAAGCAAGTATTTCAACACAGCTCTGCTGTTGAGATGTGTCCACAAAGGTTTGGCTCCTGTTAAGAAGAGGATGGAATTGCTAGCACACAAATCTCAGCCTAGTAGCACAGTTTTATACGGTCTGCACATGTGCTCTGCAAAGTGAGGTCTTGAACAGGCTGAAAGCTGTGGGTGCTAGCCCAGGCTTTCTTCTAATGTTGTAGGGGAAATGACAGGAAGACTCCTTTTCCAGTCACCAGAAGAGAAAGCAGGATATTCAAACAATGCATTGTGCACAGCTGGAAAATAAAATCAATTTACCCAGCTGCAAGTGCTGCTCTTCTGCTAGTCATATGTTCAGAGCAGTGCACCTGGGCTCTGACTGCGCAGCCAGGCTGCATTCCCTGCCTGGCCTGAAAGCAAACTCCGCGGCATCTGCTTACTACAACACCACACATTACAGGACTGGAGACAGATCTCCTAATTCTTGCAGCAAATTCTGCAGCCGATTCCACTCTGCAAGGAATTTTATTTAAACGAAGTTATCTGGAACAACGACTGAGACACTCACCTAATAATGACTAATGGTTTATTAAGAGCAGGCAGAAAACTACTTGCACACACAGCTTTTTTAAGCAATAGAATAACTAATAAAGCAGTTCCAGCTGCCCAAAATTGGATCCTTCCCACCTTGGTAGTCTAAGAGCTGAATATGCCATACCAAAGTAAGGAGGATGCTAACTCAGTTGCCACAAATCTCTCTCTTGTTCCTTGAACAGATAGAGTAGGCCACCACTAGCTTATTAATCAGAAGGGTTTGGACTGAAAGGCTGGGAAGGCCATGAAACAAATCTCAGCCACCCAGTAAAGTTTCCCTGCACTCAGCACTAATTCATTACCAGCATTAATCCCCAGGGTCTCATGTGATTTTCCGTTTCCTAGTGCCATTGCTCCCTGACAGTTTCTGTGGCACTCCCTTCTCCGAATATTCCTTTCACACCTTAAAGCACTTGGAAGAATTGCTGGGGTCTCGTGGGTGGCTGTTTGTCACCCTCCCCACACTCAACACAGACTCAAAAGACAGGCTTGGTTGCAGCTTCTTTTCCTGCCAAAGGCTGTGATATAAGCTGACAAGGAGGTGCTCAGTTAATTAGGGAGTAATTACAAAGTAATCCTGGATCCTGTCAACACCTTGGCACAAGAAAGGCCATGGCTGGACAAGACAGATCACACCAACAACCCTAATGAAGAAAGCTGGGAATTGAAAGGGCCCTTCATGAACTACAACTGTGATCAGATAAGCCCAAACACAGCCTTCTGGCCCACTGAATAGTTTCTTGGGTCCACATGTTGCAAGTGACAGCTTCATATGCATATATATTAGTTGATTTCAGCTGCTATGGAGGAAGTGCAGCCCTACAGCCCTCACCCTCGTGTATTACACCTCTTAGTTTACTCCTTGGCATGCTTGGATGTCTGCAAGGATAACCAAAAATACTCACAAATGGCTGCTCTAGGGATTGGAAATCCTCTACTCAAACCTCATCACAAGTCCAGGGAGCCACCCAAAGTGCCCTTGGTTTGAACGTGAAATTAAGTGATCAGCCACCATTTGCCATACTGTCCAATTTCATCTTCTAACCTGAAATACCTCCACTGCACGTTGCTTTGCATTTGAAGCCACCTAACAATTTTGAAAATAAAGGCATTTGATAAACCCTTTCAGCATTTACTCTCTGAGCCCATTCTCCAGGACACCAGGGTGGTTTTTAAAGAGCTTAGTTTGTGTTGAAGAGTCACACTATCAGCAGCTGACCTCTGAAAAATTACAGGTATGATGGTCGAGACCAACACTGCACAATGAGGAGCTTTACTTTCCAATGGAGTTGGCCAATTCTCTTAGAAAGGCTGAAGGAATTAAAACTATATTCAGACAGAACCATTACAGACACTTGCAGCACTACTTCACCGCCTTCACAAACGGTGTTTAGTACCACTGGCATCAGTGGTAACGTCCTGTTCTGGTTTAATTGCAGCCACTAAGTTCCAAGCGTGGTTGAAAGACAAAATATAGCCCGCATTGCTTCTGAAGTACTACATCCTGAAAAGGGGAGGCATCATTACATCGTACTGTGTTACCAGCATCCACCTAAAGAACCATTTGGTGGCTGCATAAGGAATTACTGAGGGTGAAAAGGAAAACTGTAAGTTTACTTGCATTTCCCAGCCTCAGGGTACAGCCTCTGCAACTTGGAAACACAGAGCTCAGTCACTGCTTCTTAGCCACTTCCCAAAACCAGTCTCTGCAGCTCAGAATGAGAACAACACTACAGCAGTAAGAGCCCCAGCCCTAACTGTAACTGCACAAGCCAGGCTGGATCCTACTGGGAACATGAAGGTCACCACCAAAGCCTCTCCTTGTCCAGAGGAGCTAGGAACTGTTGCACAGGGAAAATAAACCCTCCTGACAATTCATCCTTTTGGACGATGGCAATGAATCAGCACATCATTTGCAAGAAGCACAAATAAATTCAGTGTAGGAGTTTTCATTTTTGCTCAGTGAAATACAGCTGTCAGCATCTTGCACAATTTTTAATTCTCCTCTCCTAGAAGACATGACAAAAAAGAAAAAGTCAGGGTCCCTTCCATGCTAGTTTTCCACTGGCGTGATATTAACTGCTTTGGAGTCAGAACAATCCCTTTTATTAGCTAACAACGGGCTAAAGTAGCAAGGGCAGAAATCTCAATCTAGCTCACTTCCCGTCCACCACCGGGTAAATATTTGTTCTTCTCTACATTTGTGCCTCTGGAGCCTTTAACTCCATTTCTGCTACAGAGCTGCACCATTCCAGGAAGAATCTGCTTCTGGCATTTGAAAGCTACTGACCATTAAATCAATGAGTCGGCTGGCATTTCAGATCAGTAAAATACAAGCTCTCTTTATCCCAGAGTTACCAGGGAGCACTAATAGCTAGAAACTCCCAAGAAGTCTTCAGACATGCAAAAAGCATGCAAAAAAAACTGTACAGGGAGATCAACTGGCTAGAGGTATGGTCTTTTAGAGTTTATTCTGAAGCTCAGACTAGCAAGACTCTTCATTATGCTCTTCTCTCTCCTATGAAATCAGCTCATAAATGTCAACTTGCTTCAAGCTCTCTCATAACAAAAATTAAACAGAGCTTGTCTCTGCACTTTGTATGCTGAGCTTCCCAAATGCTTTATAGCATTTGAAGATATACCGGGAGAAATCATTTTACTGAGCACTAGGATGCAACTATTTATGGACCAGAAAGTGGCAACAAGCCACTGAAAGCAAGACTGTTTGATTCATGGAGGCTGAACTCCAACCGTCCAGCGCAGGACTGGGCCAGGACACCAGTATGAAAACCTTCATGAGCAGTCTTGTGTCCCTGATGGCAGGTCTGCACCTTACATCTTACTGCCCAATCTCTCTTGGAGAGTTTATCCAGACCCAGTACTGATTTCATGGTGAGGTGTCACCCACTCAGTCCCAGGAAAAAGACTAGGGAGGAAGACAGAGAACGCCTGGCACTGTAACACAAATCACGACATGTGGATCCACTCCAGCCATGGCTTGTCTAAGAGCACAGGAGAAGGGTACAGGAATTCTTTCAACTGGAAGCAGGGCAGGGAAGTGCCCTTCCTCCGGAGGATTCACGTTGCTCCACAGGCAAATGTAAAGCAACTGCTGTGCTAAAGATTTGTCTTGTGCTTCTGCTTTCATGGGGCAGGGGCAGCTCTCAGGTTATACTAAGTCCACAAAGCCAGCAGTGCAGGAGCTGATCTGGCTGTAAGCCCTTCTGCAGTGTAGGTTCAGAGACATTTGAGACCACCCAGAGCCCTTATGTCCACCTCACGTGCTGCTGCCCTAAGGGGCTGCAGCCTCCAGCTTCCTGGGAGGACTCACAGGTGTTGCTCTTTCTGTGGCTCTTCTTCAGCTGTTTACTTTGTTGATGAAGGGGAAGGGAAGAAGAGGAAGTTACAGCTTAATTTATCCAAGCTTTCTAAATACAGAGCTAAGTAAACAGGTTGAATAATTGAAACAACTTAATGTATTTGCCCACTGCTCCGTATGGATGCTGCAAAATTAGCACAAAGCGTTGCTCCGGGCTTTTCAGCTGCAGAACTTTAGTGACTCTGCAGCTCTGGAAGGCAGAAAAAACTTGAAATAAGTGGGTTTTCTAAGGGATGATGGCAAGTGTCCTGGCTAAAAGAAACTATAGTTGCATTTCTAATAAGAAAGGGACTCCAAAGCAGGGTTTGGCACAAAGCCTAAGAGCTCCTTGACAAAGAGAAAGGAATCAGAAAGGGTACCTGTACCCAACAGAATTTCTGAAGGCTACATGACAAAGAGATCTAATCCAAGAAAAGACGGGTCCTATCTGAAAAAAGCTACAAACAGTTCACAATTCCTACAACCTACATAACTGCGTCTGAACAGCAGCCTCCTATGCAAGACCACAGGACTTTTTCCCTCATGCTCTCTAATGTTTAGTGCCATCATGCTATGTTTTGGTGCCATCACCTTGTTCTCAAAAGCTACATCCTGCTGCCATGGTGCAATTTGCTCTAGCTTGGTCCATGCAGTTGGTGTTGGCAGCCTAATTGGAGGGGAAACAACAAAAGCATGATTGTCTATAGCAGATTACTCCTAACCAAGGGAGGCAGCACATACAAGAGCAAGAAAGCATTTGTTTGAATATGTAATGAGCAGACATTTGGCATCAGGGGCTGATAGAGGTGAGAGCAGACATCTCACAGCAGAAAGAAAAGAATGGGAGAGATGACACGAGGCCTTGAAAACAAAGACAGGTACCTCATCTTTCACAGGGTGAAGAAAGGGGTGCTACTGGAGAGATATGAACTGAAGGGCATGTTTATAAGTGATGGGTGACAAAAATTATCGCTGCAGCTGTTTGCGTGAGTGTGATTGGATTGCTTCATAGAGGTCAGAAAAAAAAGAATGTTGCCATTACTCAGACGTAAGATAATTGAGAGCCCATGCGAGAGCTGTATGGAAGATCCATCAGCTATTTTGGAGGGAAATGAAATGTCAGCTCAGAGTAGGGAACGTCACATCTATTGTTGGATGAAAGGATTTAACTCATCTGAGTGTAGGCAAGATATTGAATGTTTACATAAAAAGGTACTGTGAAAAAAGTCCCACCACTAACCCATGTGAGCAGTAAATGTCTTCTAAAAGGCAAAATACGGAACTCTAAGAGGGACCACCCTGGCACACCCTCTCTCTCCCATCTCCACCCCTGGGACACAGACGAACTGAGAGACGATGAAAAGGTAGAGCTGCTCCTCTATCTACCCTTAAGTAGATGTGCTCCTTTCATTCACACACACAGAGCAGCAGGAGTTGTCACTTTTTAATGCTGTTATCCCTGTGAAGCAAGCCAGATAATAGGGATGGTGCTGAGATCTGCACCTCCTCACACATGAAGAATAGGTCCTTACTGTGACAAAAGCTTGCCAGTGTGTCCACTACTACAAGTGGTGTCTGGATGATGAGATCCTCAGTGAATTACTGGGAGTTGACCACAGGCGTCTCTCCTTCCACGCTGTAACTCTTAGGTAGGTGCATACATTTGCACAGCTGTAGGGTCAACAGTGTTTTCAAATATAGTCTAAACACACAGCACATGAAACACCCAAGAACAACAAATTCATATATATCAGTGTCTGTGTCCTGTGGTTGTAGGGAAGGGTATTTATTAAGGTAATGGTCATATTTAAAATTGAATTGCATCGTGACTTATTTTTAATTGGGTACCCAAAGTGCTAAAGCTACTGTGGGTGGTGAGATTATGAAGATGGTCTTTTCTGGGATCTTAAGACATATTCCTTGCTGAGGCATGAATGTGTCATCTAAGAGCTAGGATAAAACAGGATTTAAACTGTCTATACTAGCACCGAGTAGCAAGCTATTTCTCAATGTGCATCACAGCCCAAGGAGTGGTCTAATTAGTGAGCATCCTCATGGCCCCTAAGGCATCTGCATGTCATTGCAAGTTTCCAACACCACCTTACCACCACATGCACTGCAAGTGATGGGATCTCATACCCTCACCCAGGATATATAGCCCTGACTGGCGCTGAGGTGTGCTTTGAGGGATCTATGCCAAGTCTGTGGGTACACCTGGACAGCACAGTGAAAACTAACAGAGGTGTCCGAGTAGCCGAGCCAAGGTACCAGAAACAGTGGTGGTGGGAAGACACAGCTTGGTAAGGGCTATCTGATGTAGGAGCTGTACCAGGGGTCCAGGGCACAGCCGCCCTGCAGAGACCAGTACATAACAAGCATCAGAACTGAGGCTCAGTACTGCAGTGGAGCAAAGAAGTGGGGGAGGTCAGATCAGGTCTTCCCAAGCATTTGTGTTCAAACCAGGATGGATATCTTAAAGTAAAGTAGAAAAAAAAAGGCAGTGGAAGATTAAAAAAAATATATGATAGAGGATAATTACAGCAGGAGCTTTGTTCCAGACTGCGGTGGTTCAATGTTTCAGATACCCCAAGAGAGCAGGAACTGCATTAAGAGAGATGGAGGCAATGCTGGCTCACTCCCCATAACACCTGGCTGAGGACAGCACAGCACTTCTCTGCTTCCCCCAATTTGCTGTCTTTGCTCCAACCTCATGCTCCTTTGCCCTGCCCACGGCCACCACTCTGGACTGGGAATCCAAGCTGAATATGGCCTAACTTCAAGGGGATGTAGTCTTTAAAGACTCTCTTGATCTCATGACCAAAACCTCATATTTTTATCTATTTTGACCTTAATTATTTTGTTTGTCCTGAAACTGTTTATGCAGTTTATCAAAGCAAGAAACTTTCTCTAAAAGACGTCTGATGTGGGACTGATATGAAGGATTAAAAGAGAAAGAGAAACATTCAAGGTTTCGGGGTTTTTTTCCCTTTGATCTTTTATTCAACCTGAACCATTAGCAAAGGCAGTTTCAGTTCGAGGCAGCACAGTAGCTCTGAGCCAGTATCTGTTGGTATCATTTATTCTTTAAAAAGCTTGTGCTACAGTTTTATAGTCTAATTTTCCAAAACTTTTATGAAAAGGGGAAAAAGGAAGTAAGGCTTGAAGACACACACACCAGGGATCTGCAATACTTTGGTAGGGTGTTCAGCCTGAGAGAATAGCTGCCCTAGGTAAAGCCTGGGAAACAGAGTCAGCAAACTTTCTGGACTTGGCCCAAAGGCTACCAAGGAGAGTGTTTCCACTGATGGCAGGGGGTTGGGATCAGGCCCTGCACTGTGGGGGACAGTAGCAGAACGACAGAAAGTCTGGTGACTCCAACCAAGTCCAAAGGAGCCGTAAAGAGCTGCTGCGTTATTTAAAAGCAGACATGCGGAACGCTTTGCCAAATAGTAATGGGGAAAATTTGATCTCTCTTTAAACCTAGCAGCAAGATTTTCACCATCTTGATGACAGGAAAACCTATGGGAACATAGAGGAAAACACTACAGAAAGAACTGGGAGGAAAACACTGCTACCAGCAGTTCAGCCCATCAGGAAGCGTTTGCTCTTTCTCCTTTTCCGCCTCAAAGAGCTGGAGGCTTCAAACAACATTCTCTGAGAGAGAGAGAGCACGAGGGGACAGCAGGGAGGCAAGTCCCAGCATCGATGCCCTGAGTAAACAGGCATCCCCATTGACTGGTGAGGACTTGGGGACCAGCCCAGGACCACCTTCTGTAAAAGTCATGCTCTGCTCCTCAGTCACCCTCTGGAAAGATGCGACAAGCTCAAATATAACCTAGATCAGTAACACCACACTACTGTATCTGGCTGGGGAAATTAACTTGGCACATGGGACAGTCAGGAAAGCATATGAATAGTCTGAAGGCAGGAGCTGGAGCTGTAGCAACTCCAATGGCTGAGGACAGAGTGTGATTTAAGCCCTAGCCACAGACACGTTCACATTCTTGCATTTGCTCATTTTTAGGAGATGAGGTCAAAGAGCTCACCACAAGAGAGGACGGATGATGTAAACTGAATACTGAGTGCCAGCATTAGTTGTTTTTGTTTTTTTTTTTTTTTTCACTGTGCTCTGCACATACCCAGAGCCTTTCCATTTATAGGAAAGGCCATTGGTATAAAAGGTACATTCTTCAGGGGGCCAGAGGAGGAGGCATTGTACTGGGCATGAAAACGTTAGCACTGTTTCCAAAGCTCAGCAATCCCAGTTAAGGGATGAGAGGAAGAAACCTAATGTTTTCCCTCTCTAAGGAGGAGTTTTCAGGTGGGAAGAGGACTGGAAGAGAGGTTCAAGAAGAAAAATCAGGTATTTTCATCAAGGAAAAGGAATATACCTCAGAGTTAATGGTGTCTTTGTTATTTTCAATAAGGAGAGCTAGATATTTTTTTTTTTTGACCAGCTTTATGCTGGAAGAAAGAGGATTGGGGCAATTCTTATTTGCCATGCCAAACGTCCCAAGATGCTGTGCATTAATGCAAATATCTTGGGAAAGAGAGAAGATGGAAGAAGAGTAAAATCCCACCAGAAACAAAGTTAAAATTAATTTTTTTTAGGCATTTCTACCTTATTTAATGATTTAAGTTGTTAGAATTTTCCTTTCCTTTCTGTAGCTCCTTTTCAACCCTAACCATACTCCCAGCTATATCCTTACTAAATAGCAAGTGTTCCCAATCTATAGCTACAATTTCACCCTTTTTAGAAAAGTGAGCAAGTTTCAGGTAGCTCTGACAATTTAAGATATTGGCTAGAGTGAGTCAGAGACATCCTGCTCCACAGAAAAGGGCCTGTTTTCAGCAAGGGCGCATATAAGGTAAATACTTTGCCACAAGTTGCAGGATTTTGCTTCGGCAGTGGAGTTGTGATGTCTTTCAGGAGCTGTAGTTCAGATGCCTCGTGCTCCCATTTTCTTCTGCTGTGCAGAAACTTGTTTAAAGGCATCTTCCAGAATAAGCTACCAAGTAGGGTGGTACTTTACAGAAGTCTGATGGGTGCAAATCATATGAGTGGTACAAATCATGTTGGAAACCACCCCACAGATACAACTGAACTACTAGCTGCATACCCAAATGTATTTTACAGAAGGGAAAGGAAACCGGCCAAAATATTGGGATTTGGGGATCTCTGGTATTTGGCTTTTTTGTTAAAAAAACCCAACGAAACAAAACAAAAAAAACAAAACCAAGATCACCCCAATATTGTTTTTGCTCCATAGAAAACACACACTTTTCACTTAAAAAAAAAGCTATAATACTACAGTTAAGAGTATACACATTTTTGGTCAAAGAACATTTCTAACTGTTTGAGAAGGATGTCCCCTCATGTACCAGTGTTTTCCAAAGCATCATGAAGAGAACAGGGTGTGCACACACACACAGTGCTGCCAGTTTTGCCATCAACTGTGCAGTACCTAAGTGTAGAAAAGGTATTTCCTCCCTTCTGCTAGCAGGCTGCCTCTAGGAAGACCATCACTGGGAAATGAAGATGGTGGGGCTGGTTGGAAGAGGATGGCAGAGAGGCAAGGATAGCGTTTAACTTCTGATTGATCTGCAGGGAGATGCATTTAGTTATAAAGGATGACTGGTAGTTGAAGGGAACTGATCTGAATGGGGTCAGGTGAAGATTATTTATTATTTGCCTTTGCCACTGTTTAAAGAGAAGGAATGATGAAAATTACAAGATGAGAACTGCTTCTGACTTTTTCTGGGACAGGAGGCGGAAAAAGGGGAGGTAGGGTCTAGTTTTGTGTTTTCTTAGATAAGAGAAATTGCAAAAATAGCTGGGGGAAGAGTTTATTTGTGTTGCGAGCTTTAATCTTGGTCTGGCAGTGGTGGCAACAGGCTTTGGTCCAGCAGCAGCTGGAGAGAATGACCGTATGAAAAAAATCTGTATTATACATGAACATAAATCCAGAATTTTCCATTCTTCCTTCTGCCTGGAAGCATATGGCATCTATTCCTAGAAGTTACAAACAGCAGACACTGAAATGATCACTAGCCCTGTGGGCTAGGAATTATTTTTTCACAGCTCTAGGTCTAAAAATGTGTATTTTATCCTTGAATATGGTGAAAACTTGCAATACATTTATATTATTACTGAACTCAGGAGAATTTTTAACCTCCCTGCCTGCCAAACAGAGCACAGGAGCTCGCTGCCGAGTCCAACAATTGTACTTTTACAGCATACGTGACTGGAGGTGCAGTCAGTCCTCAAGGAGGTCCACTGCAGGATGCACAAGCTACCAGTGGAAGGGAGCATTTGCATGGTCTACCACAGAACTTTGCAAGCACTACCTGCGCAAAGCTCTACTACTTTCTGATGACTAGCTCACCCCACTACTGTTCAGGTTTCCTTTTGGCACTCAGCTCTGCTGAAACTGCTCAGAGACCACAAACCACACTTTAATAAAGAAAACACACACACGGAGAAGAGAAATTCCACCACAACTAAAACCCAGCCATCTTCCTGCTCTATCCACCTCCCACGCTGAGCTTCAACCTTGCATTTAGAACAAGTCAGAAGTGACTGGCTCTGTTCAAAGCATTAAAGCAGCCAGGACACAGTTGCATCAGCAGCTTCATAGACTTTGGAGGTAGCCACCAGTCACATCCACATAAACTTATAATCAGGGGACTATTTGCCTCCATTTCTAGGCTGAGCAAAATCGGAAGCAGCCAGGACAGTGAGCATTGTTGGAGAGCCCTAGAAGATGGAGTGCTGTGCTCAGACACCTCACGCCCAACAGGACACCCCTCTGCTCTGCTCAACAGCCAAGATGGGAGTAGATATGAAGCCAAACGGAGGACACAGGGGTAGCTGCAAGACATACCCTGAGCTCAGAGTCCCTCAGAAACAAACAGCTTGAGCACCCCCCTTGCTACGCACCAAAGAGCTTCACTGTAAACACACCCTCTACTGAAGCAGAGAGCAGTAATATAAACCAGATGCTGTAGGGAATTTTTTTCCCTCTTCGTCTGCACTAAATTTAAATACTGAGCTCTTCTTTTGCCAATTTGTTCTTAAAGGGCCTGTGTGCCGCTCTTCATCTCTATCCCACTTGTCTGAATTTAACAGAGACCTCAACAGCCCTCCATACACTGCAACCACCCTGGGAAGCATGTGTTCATCATGAAGTCTTGAAGGCTTTCTAACTACTGTGCCAGGAGCCCTCACAGCTCCTCTGCCCATTCACCTGGGCTGAAAGGGAATCTTGCAGGTAAAATCATGGCATGAAGGCACTGCTCATTGCTCTGGCCACATAAATGCTGATGGATTAACGCACTGCCATCCACCCATTCACTCAGGTTCTTCCAAGCTGATGGAGGAAGAAAGGGAGAGGTGCCATGCAAGATACACTTTGGAAGTTGGGTGTCACGTTGTAGCGCACACTGCCTACTTTATCAACAGGACACATCCACATTTCAGCATTGCAGCATGGCTACATCTAAATTTAGGCAAAGATTCCTGGGCTCAAGACTTGCAAAGCTGTAAGAGCAAAAGAGTTAAAGGCAGCCTGACACAGGATGGGCTGTTGAACACTGTAGTAGACAGGGCTAATTGCACACCATCCAGTGAGCAGAAGCACACAAGCATCAGTGTAATTGCACACTGGGTAACAATGTTTCCCAAAAGCTGTTTTTCCAGCTTTAACAAAAGGGCAGGCTTAAAAAACTTTCAGCCACAGTTTTTAAGACAACTCTACCCTGTAACCCTGCTGAACACTGCTACTTCACTAAGAGGTGCAGCAAGGAGTGTGTGCCTGAACTGTACCTGCTCCACCGATAGGTCCAAAGTCTTCTTCCAAACTAGGTGTTAGCCCAAGAAAAAGTTTCCCCATCCTTTAGGTATATCCTACTCCAGGCCTTTATCTTCTGAAGAGAGATGTGATAGAGCCAATACAGGAGCTTAATTCCCACCTTATGTATGACAAAGATTGCACTTAGCTTTCAAAAATTGTACCAGACCTGATCAACACAAAGAAAGTCCAAGAAAAAAAAAAAACCAAGAAAAGAAAAAAAAAAAAACAAGAAAAAAAAAAAAACCAAGAAAAAAAGTTTAATTGTGGTGCCAAAAGGAATCCACTAGTCTTCTGTGCCAGGTGCTAAAAGGAGTATCCCATCACAAGCCTCACCTCCCAGGCAAAGTAATGGAAATCCATTACTTAAGGACATATAGGTCTTAGTGCAAAGGGCAGTGGAGAAGTAACCTAGAAGTACTGCCCCTCCAGGCAACTGGCTCCACTTGCATTACCACCATCACACTCAAATGGACCAGCTACCATAGTACAGCTGAACTGACCCCACCTGCACAGGTATTAAGTCAACATCATCTTCCTAATGAAGGCTTCAAGTGATCATGGCTAACCATTAAAATCACATCAAATTTAACCATTATTGAGGATATGTCCCTGTTATCCCTCCCTTTTGTTGGGCTATCAAGGCCCACAGCTGCTTTGGTTATCAGTAGGGTGTTTTGTTTTTTTTTCCAGGAAGGTGCCTTCACCTCCTAGCACTGCTAAGCATCGGCTGTCCTTGGCAACTCAAACAAATCACTAGTAACGTAAAAGGCAATGTGCCATTCCTCAAAGATGCAAAATAATGCTAGTGCACCCTTTCCTACATACTGTTGTATTAAATTTATACTTGGTTTCAGCTCTTCTTGAAAATTAATGCCTCACCCCCAAAGTCAAATATTAATCTCTTTATTCTTCAAACAAGCCATTCAGTAAGCAGTGCAACTAACAACGTTTGGCTTCCTACACTGATCCGATGTACGTTCGGTGGTGTCAAAAAAGGAACAGACCTATTTGCCTTGTCTCATCCTACCACACTTCCAGAAACGAGCAAGCAGTTTGCACCTTTCTTCCTTGTTGCCCAACCTCTGACTTTTCCCTAACTTTGCCATTATCTTAACATCATTGACCCTTCAAAGGCAAACAGTCATAGGGTAAGAGGGATATTCTCTCCTGGAATATAAAATAGCTAGAAGATAGAAAATGAAAACAAAGTGGCCAATCTCCATCATGGAGAGAACTAAACAGAGAGGGGGTTACACAACATTTCATACAAGCACAAATAACACCTGATGTAATTATTAGTGATAAAGAAGATGATCAGTAAGGTAAAAACATATTTTGGTTTATAAAACCTAGCTGTGAAGAATTAGATTTAATCAAAGGCAGCTGAGTAACACAATGACAAATAAAAGTCACTGGTGATAAATCCTCAAGGATTCACTTGTACTGGAACTACTCAAACGTCTTACTAGATCCTAAATTAATTCAAAATAAACTGGGATAAAACAGGGAAAGAGTCCTGAACCAACTCATCTGCTTAATGCACAGCAATACCCTAGAAGTAAAACTGCAAGTGCAGGTGAGGAAGGAATGGGATGAAGTTATGGACTTCACAATAACTGCACACTGCCCCATGCTGCACCTGCACAATGAGAGAGCAGGAACAAAACATTTTTGTAAGCAAACTCCTTAAATTATCCGACATATTCGATTTACTTCTACTTTACAGTTCAGTAGGAAAGAGCAGAATGTAATTACACAGCAACCGTTCCATATATCTACAGCAGAGTTTGACTTAGGTGAAGGTCAGATCAATACTATGTGGCTTACAGCTGGTTTGTTTACCTTTTTTAAGGCAATACAAAGTAAATCTCCCCTTTCCTGCCCCTCCCTTGCCAGTCTTGGAAAAGAAATTGTCAAGGCATAGAAATAATTGTTGAAATCTAGACTTTCTGTGGACATTGTGGTTGCATATTAACTATGCAATGCCACCAACAATAGCAGCTCTGAGGGTAGCATGGGGAGGTGCCCGTCTCTCATACGCAGAAGTGAAAGCACTCAAAGGATGGGGTGCTTTTTATCTTGTGTACTGCAAGTTTTGAAATAGCCTTAACACAGATAGTTATTTTGGGTAGATAACAAACTGGGCTGCTTCAAAATGCAGTGCTTCAGCACCCCCTGTAAAACAAGGCATCAAAAACACTGTGAACCACCACATTATCAGCCTAACCTGAGTATGCATGCAATCAGTTCTCTAACCCATATCCTTTCTTAGCTTTTTTTTCCTTTCTAGTAAGCTCTGATCTCATCTGAAATGTATGTTAGTTTAGTTACAAGGTCCCCAACTTGCATACATT
The DNA here is from genome assembly GCF_964106895.1 of Numenius arquata. Lineage (NCBI taxonomy): Eukaryota > Metazoa > Chordata > Aves > Charadriiformes > Scolopacidae > Numenius > Numenius arquata. Next base: position 46,520,689 of record NC_133581.1, on the reverse strand, counting down.
GCTCTCAAAACTCTCAGATGTGGCTCCTGACCACAGGAAACTATCTGTGGTCTAGTCTGTCAGAAAGAACAAAGTACAAGGATGCCTGCTGCTTTATACTTGCACACAGGTAGCTGGAACCACTAATTTTACTTAGAAACTCTCCAGGACATAGGCTCATCTTGTTTTCTGTGATACATGAAACACTCTGCTGCACAAATTAATGGCCATCAAACCTGTGCACTTAAGAGTGCACAGGGCAGTGGTCCCAAGCTATTACAAAAGTCCATCACCCTAGGGCCCTAGCACAGCAGAATGAGGTTTTTTCCCCCCCTCTAAGGAAAAAAGAAACCTCTAACCCCATGTAATTCCTGAATGGCATTTAAAAAAAAATAATTAAAAAAAAAATCTCAGTTTCTTTGGCAAGTGGCATGGGATTTATTCAACCCAGGAGCATGATAAAATTCCAGACAGTTTTGAGCTTTCTATGGCAATTTTGGAAAAGCCTATGGACCTAAGCATAGGCTAGTGGTAGACAGAAGTTGAACTCCTTGAGACATTTGCCATGACCAGCAATAGGAAAGGAGCTCCCACAGAATCAGAGCACCATCCTAGGTTTCTATAATCCCACAATCTTTTAAGCCCAGTACCTCAATTTAGGCTACATGGGATTTTTTTCGATCCTGAGGGAAAAGAAGCAATCACTTTGAGAACCCTCAGAGTGTAATTTGATGGTGTCGTATGATGTGCAAGCACCACAAAGTTGTGTTTTACATATCCATACTCTCAGCTGTTGTCTCTGTTTCTGAGCAGGCTCTTTCAGCTGTGCACACTCAGTACACCCCTGAACACATATATATAGATGCCTGCTCAGCAGCCTTAGTTACCAGAGCTGATCCCTCAACTCTTCCCCCTGCTTCCTGACACAAGTCAACTGATTTCTTGCATTAGCAGATACACCCGCCAAGTTCCCCGCTTGATAAACAGAGACAAAGCTACACTGGGGAAGCCCATAAATTCAAGGGGTGCAGGGACGGCCAGCTTGCTTGCAGGGCGGAGCACACTCTCACTGACGGGGATGGCAACAGGGTGGCAATCCCCTCATCCTCTGGACAGACCAGCACCCAGTGCTGTCCCACCAAAGCAGTGGGACCGAGATGGGCACGCAGCACACGCCATCCCGAGGAGGCTGGGAGAGATGAGTCACCACTGCAGACAGACATGGGAAGCAGCAGGGCCACCAGGGCAGGGTGGGCACCCTCATTTAGGGATGGGGCACCCAGCCGTGCGTGGGGAGAGGGGTACCCTGTGCCGGCCTGCTCTGCCAAGCACACGTGCCAGAGCTGGAAGAAAGAGAGGAGCACACTGCCGAAGAGGCACAAGCCAGCACAGCACCGCTAGTATCCAGGGGACAGAGACAGCCTGGGTCTCACACACACTGCAAAGGCCCTGGCAGCCACGCAGCACTGGGGATGGGTCCAGCAGCAGGGCTGTGTACATCCTCACATCCACTTCTTGTGAAACACCCTTTGCTTTACACCAACTGCACAGCCTTAGGAAAAGCAGGTGCAGCCAAGGAACACTTTTTTTTTTAAAAAAACAGTTTTTTTTATTAGTTGCAAGGACAAGCGAGGCAGTAACGACAGCACAGGCTTCCCCAGTGTCTGCCAGCAGCACCTGCCTCCTCCAGCAGCCATGGAGGATCCCTTGGGCTTGTTTCACACTGTGCTCATCAGCACAGCAATAAAGGAAACGCAGGAGGGATTGAGTACAACAGCTACAGCACTATGTCTGTAACAGAGCAACACACACCCCCTTGCTACTGTGTCTGAAACCCCACAAGTTCAGTGAGGCTGGAGAGGCTCCCACTCCTGACGTAAAGGATAAAATGAGCTTTCTGCCAAGGGAAAGGCAAATGATTTACACAGGACATTTCACTTGAGGGTAGGAAGAGGTACTAGGGACTCTACCTTTATTTGGTAGATACTGTGGCTTGCAACAAAGAGGATTCCTGCTAAAGAAGGACAGAAGATCCATACAGGGCAGCCAGAATGACAGCACAGCAAGTGGTACCAATGCTCATACCAGAGCTGCCACAACCCACCACACTGTGTCCTCTCCAGTGTCCTTCCACTGCAAGGGACAGGACTTGTAGAAATCTCTCGGGCTCAAGTGGGAAGAGAATTTCAAAATAAGATAACGCCTCGATAAAACATTTTCCTCCCAGGCCACTTCTGGTTCATACATGGAAGCTCCCGTCTTGGAGAACTTCTACATGAACTACGTGGTCAACCTACCAAAACAGTGATTTGCCCCTGCCACATGCTATGTATTTGGGACAGGCAAGGAAGAAGGGGCAGGTATTTAGAAGACAGTGCCCTGGCTCCAGCTGAGCCCCAGCCTGAAAGGGCAGTGAAAGCACTATAAAACCTTACCACAACACTGGTATACCGGGAAAAACAAAACCTTCACCCCAAGACTGGGCAAGTAGCCTGGGCAGACAGCTACTAAGCTGCGCCCTGACTCTTCCTTACATAACTTTAAAATGTATTTTTGCATAGAATTTAATAATCAACCAAAAAAGAGTCTGTAAGACGTGTCAAGCACCCTCTCACAGATAACCCAGTAGAAATGCTCCCGCACACTCTGAGGCACATCTCATGTGCCAGTTCAAGGTAGGTTTCTTTTGCCTTTAATCATTTCTCCCATGAATAAGTAACACCTAATGAAAGTGCTCCTACCCTGACAGCATTTGTATTCTGATACCCAACTGCTACTCATATGCCTCTCCTAAGACAGTCTCTTGTTAAGATTACAGTAGCAAGGGCAGGAGACATGTAGAAGCAGACATTGCCTAACATAAGTGCTTAAAGCAGCATTTAGCTTAGTATCAATTTCTTATTTCAGGCTTTAGGTCTAAAGACCACTGGATTAGCCCTCTTCACGTAGTCTTTTAAACACAGTGTTCTCTATAATTTGTGCATGCCTATACATGACAAAATGAAAGCCTTCTTCACTGTAGATTCATCCTCCATTCAGGAGGCTCCACAACTGATACTGCTTAAGCAAGCACTTCTGCAGGCAGCATATGGTGTGTCACTCATTGTTTTGCCCTGTCCTCCTATGTACTTCAGAGTGGACACACCAGTACTTCATTCACACTCATGCTTACACCACCATCAACCTTGGTGCAATTCCACAGAAGGGCAATCTCAAACGCAGTATGAGTCACAGTCTTCTCAGGTAAATCATTTATTTTAGGGAAAAAGGACCGATTTCACAATGGAGAATGACTAAGCCAACCACCATTCTTCAGTTACAATGGCTGGATTTCCAATCAAATCCATCACTGTAGCCCAAGGATTGGCTGTAGAAGTTACTACCACACCAAGCTCCTCAACCCTGCTGCCTTGTTGTTGGGAAACTGCCTAGAGACATCTACTACACACAGAAAGCCAGCAAGAGCATTTATGAAGCTGGGGGATTAGACTGAACTTACTTTCATGCATATTCATAAATGCTCATATTCTTACATGTTTCTGTAAGAAAATGCCAAATCATTTAGTCACAGATAATATGTCAGAGTACAGATCATCTCTTAAAAAAGAGTGCCTTCCATACTTACCATTCCTAATTTTGCTGTTGCCTGACAATTTTCCTTTGCAACAGTTGCTAAGCAAAACATTTGCAATTCAGCTTACTATCACAACTGATACATGGTGATTGTTCCTAATGGCTACGCAGTAAAATGCATGGCTGGTGGGTCTTGTTCCTTTTTTGACCTACCCTGTTTTTTTTTTCAGATTTGTGACACAGGTTATTTTATTCTTTACCCAGGGAATGCCTAAATCATTTCTATTGCAATATATACATGCACAGATACAGTAGGAATAACAAAACTAGCAGATCCTGGATCCTGCATCATATTATATTAGGGAAAAAAAAAAAAGAAAAAACCCACCAAAACCAAGAACCACTGACAAGAAATAGATAACCCAAACAGCAGGACATACAGTTTATGTACAATCTACAAGTCATCATTGCCATGACGTTTGTCATCTGTTTTCTCTCATCTTTGCCTCCTCTGAGTGAGGCAAGGTCATCTGCATGCACAGATGGCAGTGTTAGTTACTACATGGAAGTCAAATTACCCCCGTACAAACAGAGAAGGAACGTTTATTGCCAATTGTTTCAGAAGACCTAAAAACCTCATTCCAGCAATATCCATAAAACGTCTGTCAATATCTACTCAAAACAGGTATCTTGCTAGCACCCTAAGACATGTACCATTAGTCTTCCAATTAGAGGAATTTGGGATTATTTCTAGAAGTTCAAGAAGCTTTATGTTTCTTCTACAATAATCCAGTTCAGTGTAAGACCAATATAGAAAAGTTAATTCAATACAGACTCAAATTGCTATATTTTTCATATTTGTGGCTAAGAAACTGTACCACAGGTTAGCAGTCACAGCTAGCACTCAACAGAATAGGAAGCAGGAACTCATCTCCTTTCCAAACAAAAGTCAACTTTTGAGAGAGTCCTTCTGACATTACTAGCAGACACCTGGACAGGTTTATTTCAAGCTTGTGCTTACACTGGGAAATCTCTCCTATTACCCTTCAGGCCAAGAACTTTCTAAGCAGGTAGACCCCAATAACAAGCAGAATGGTCAAGTTAAGTTCTTTTTCCATTAGCTTTGGCTTCATTACAGGAGCTGGGGGAGTGTGGGGAGTATACAGCACTCCATCCTTCCTCTTCCATGTCTAATTCATGAATGATAATCAGACTTTTCAGATAAGACAGAAGGAAGGTGATGGAAAGAGATCTCTGGAAACACAGAGGAAAACAGACTTCTGCAATTCCTGAGAGATGACAGGAGTCTTCAGAAACAGCTTAGGAAATCAGCAGCAATGCAGGTTGCTGCCACGCGTTGAAGCTTTAAAGAGGACAAGGCAGGTCTTCACAACTGAACTGGTGCTATACTGAAGAAGGGAAAAACCCCATGCTGTATATGTGTATGGGCAGAGATGAGTTTGTTAGGAAAGAGAAAGAAACAGAGGGATCTTTGTTGTGCAGAAGGAGTAGAAGAAAGGTAAATCATACCCTTCCTTGGGCCCCATGGAAGTTTGCTACAGTTATGCCCACGCTGATAGCAAGGGTAACCTATAGACTGTGCTGCAAAATTACACTGTCCCTCTTGTCCAAAACCACACCTCAAAAGCTAATTAGAATTTTATACTTGGTTCTCCACCACCACAACTGCTTGTATTCAGTACTGGTCAAATTGCTGAGTGACACCCATCCAAATCCTTATGCCAAGGGGCACAGCCCCATTTCCCAGACTGGTCACTGTCAAGCTTGGATAGCTTCATGCACTAACCTCAGACCACGGTCCAGCTAGAACCTCCTTCAGTAGAGATCAAGTTATTATGGAATAAGTTAACTCCTGGCAAAACTCCCCTGGCTTCAAGCTTACACCAGCGATAAATGTAGTTCAGTCCAATCCAGTCTTTCTTCCTAAAACTGTCCATTTTCTGCTCTCCCCATAGTTCCCTCTGAAAGCTACAGGGACAAGCAGGTCTCTTGATGGCAGACTGCATAGCTTCACAGGAATACCAACATGAAACACATTGTTTCAGGGTCTCTGGTTAAGTGCTAATCTTCTTCCGGATTTGGATGCCAGCCCTGATTATGAGAAGTATGCAGTAAACAGAAGTGTGCCATGTGATATGTGCGCTTAACCCTCTTCCTGCTGGCAGCTGCACATCAGCACGAAGTTGCAGCAGGAACAGCAAAAGAGTGCCTCTACAGACTGGCCTTTTGTCCTCAGCCTGCTGTGCTTGCTGCTGTCTCCTCTGGAAAACCATGTCCACACAATGGAAGGCTGCAGAAGGATGAATGCAGTTCCCACCACAGCCAGTCCCCTGGAAGTCTGTTTTATTCTGCAATCTACCTTGCTCTGACCCAAGTGTATGGCTGGGCACCAGCCACAGCCATGCCCAACAACAATAATGGTCTACGTGCAGCTTCACAGGGAAAAGGGTATGGGTAATTAAGATTCCACAGTGGGAGGCTCAAGCTGATCTTGTCTGTGGGCCAGGAAGAAATAATCCCACCCCCAATATGCTGAATAACCAGCGGGTGGGCTTGAAGAGCAAGGGCACAGTTGTCCCAAGACGTTCTTCAGCAAGCAATCACACGATTGTTAGACTCTACAGTAGGTATTGGCCATCGCCCAGGGGCACCGTGGCTACTGCACAAGCATCCGGTGCAGTGCACCGTACGCTGGGCTTCCACTCGTGTAGCTCCCACTGCCCCACGTGTTGTGCAGTTATGACCACGCAACCCTACACAAGTACCCACCACAGCTCGGGAAGAGAAAGTGACCTGAACCAGCAGGCTGGAAAGCCAGGTAAGTAATGAATTTCAGCCCCTCTCTCCCACAGGATCCTCTTCCCTCCCACGGGATCACATATCCTATCATCAAGGCACATAGGATCTAACTTTTGCAGGACTCTTCCTTCCTCTTATACAGTCATATGGCCATGGAGCATTGTGCTTGGAAGGGAAACATTTTCTTCCTGCACAAATCAGGCAATCCAACTCAGAAAGAGGAGTTTTCACAGCATTAAGTTCAACTTGGTACTTAGCAAGACGAGCAACACTTATTAATGGCCCAGGACCTCCTCACATCCTATGCACTGCACTGGCAACTGCCAAAGGAAGTTAGTCATTTCCACATTAGACTGTCTCCCATGCCATGAGCCAGCCAGCCCATTTCTGCATGCAGGTAAGGTATTGTTAAGTAAATTAGAATTTATTTCTTCCTTTCTCAGCTGCCAAAACAGCTAAGCCTCTTGCACTGCTTAGCAGGCAACTCTCTAGCACTTTTTTTCCACTGACTTCCTGATGCTTAAGAACCCAACCCTGATAATTTAGAGTCTGTCTCCAGCTCTCTGTGTGGTTTCCCTGTATTTAGGACTGCTGTAGGCTGAGCTCTACCCAGGAAGACAGCACAGAGCCCTGGCATGTTCACGCTGCAGACTTCGATCTACACTTGAAAGAACAGTTGGCAGAGAAATACAGGTCCATATGAACAGCAACCAAGCAGCAAAAGCAGATCAGAGCACTACGTATTTGCTAGGAATAAAGAGTCAGACACCCATCAGTGAAGAAGTTGCAGCAGAGCATCTCCCCACTGACAGGGGATTCCCACTCAGCTCACTCAGTGGCAGCCAGCCCTGCTGCATTATCCCAACAGGGAAGCACCAGCTCCCAAGCATGAGGAGCCAACCCACAGCACGGACCTTTGCTCCCCAAACTCCCTACAGCAGCCTTGCTACTCTTCAAAGATGGGGAGCAGACTACTGGTACCTGTTCATGGAAGAAGCCTCGTATTCTGCAAAGCAGCATGGCAAAGTCTTCAGGTTTTGAGCTTTCAGACTTGGAGGGCTAAAGACTGGACTTGCTGAACAGCTTTGTTTCCGCAAAGCTTCAGCAACTGTGTTTGCATGAACTGCTCTGAGCTCTGGCAATGTCTGCAGGGCCTAAAGAGGAGGCAGCTAATGTTCCTGCATAGGCAATAGAAGCAGCTTCTTTCCCAGCTCAGCAGCTGCTGCACAGCAGTTCTTCGACCAGCTATTAAGCACTCGCTTCCAGAACACAGGAGACTGCATTGGACTTGAAAATGAGACAGATGCCAAATCCCAGTCCAGGGCCAACGCTTGGGGAAACAGGCAGTGTGATGTTCAAAAACACAGATCCACTGATATTTATTTCCACAGTAAAAACAGTTAAGAGTTGGGTTTTTTTTTCTTTGACTCTTTCCAGCTCTTTCCCATTCTCTTGCTGCTCCCTCACTGTGGGGACCTATCTAGGTTTAACTCTTCTCCCTCTTACTGTTTTGGTAAATTAATTTTAACACCGATTAAGTTTTTCATCTGGCTCACAGTTCACGTCCACAAGCAGTCATGCTGGAGCAATGCAGAGGCTGTGCCTTGCAAGGGAGTGAGGGAGCAGCTGGCAACACGTATTTCTCAGACAGCTCTTGTTACTGCAGCCCCCTTACTCTCTCAAGCCGTAAGGATAGTCGCACTGCTTCCAACATTACTTACTTGCGTCAGGCAGATTTCCACTCCCCTACTCCAAAACCCTTCCCCCATAACCTCACATATCTTGCATGGCTAGAGGTGGTTTTAAGCTGCATTCCTACCTATGGAGAGTTGGCGGACAGTTTATTCTTTTCACATGCAGACTAGAACTATCACCTGGGTCCAAGCTGCAAAAATTCAAGGAATTTGGGCAGGGCTTAAGGAAAGCGAGAAAGCATTGCTTTGCTTTCCAACCTAGTAAAAGGTATTCAGAAGCCTGGAACAGAGCACAAACCTCAAGCTTCTTCAGGTGCCAGAGCCAGATCCCCTCTCCTTTTGCTGCAGTTCCAAATACCATAGAATTGTCTAGGTTGGAAGGGACCTTTAAGGTCATCTAGTCCAACCGTCAACCTAACTCTGATAAAAAACTATCACTTAACCATGTCACTAAGCACTATGTCAACCTGTCTTTTAAATACCTCCAGGGATGGTGCCTCAACCACTTCCCTGGGCAGCCCATTCCAATGATTAATAACCCTTTCAGTGTAAAAATTTTTCCTAACATCCAAACTGAACCTCCCCTGGTGCAACTTGAGGCCATTTTCTCTTGTCCTGTCGCCTGTGACTTGGGAGAACAGACCGACCCCTGACTCTTTACAACCTCCTTTCAGGTAGTTCTGGAGAGTGATAAGGTCTCCCCTCAGCCTCCTTTTCTCCAGGCTGAACAACCCCAGCTCATAAGACTTATTCTCCAGACCCCTCACCAGCTTTGTTGCCCTTCCCTGGACCCGCTCCAGCACCTCAACGTCTTTTTTGTGGTAAGGGGCCCAAAACTGGACACAATACTCGAGGTGGGGCCTCACCAGTGCTGAGTACAGGGGGATGATCATCTCCCAAGTCCCACTCTGCAGTCACCCTGCCACCTCCTTCTTCTCTTAACCTTAGGCTCACTAGGCTCAACTCTTACCTGGCTGAAAACTCACTTTTCCATCGCATGTGCAAGTACTGATCATGGGTGCATCCAACTGAGAACGAGTGACAGATAAACACAGACTGGACTGAAGATTGTGGAACTGCATCTGGAGTGAATCTTGCCCCAAGTAAATAGATGAAAAGAGAACACTCAGCACTTGAATATGCAGAAGTTAAATAAATTAGGTGCAAAACATAAGATTTTGGCAGGTCTTTGGAATCATTAGGGACTGTCAATTTGAATATACCTTATGTCACCCTCTGGCAAACTGTCTAAAATACACTTTACAGACTTCAATTACACAATACATTCATTCAACCCTTTTGTAAGGCTGCAGAAATACCAAAGTTCGCTAGCCAAAAAGCAGATAAGCACTACATAAACTACATTAAAAGCTCTGGAGTATGTTATCCCCAATATACATATGTGAAATATTTTGCCCAGTCATATCCTCTTGGGAAGGCAAAGCAAGGAGCAATTGGTGGGTAAATTAAGCCCCAGTTAGTCTGATAGAAACAGGCATCTCTAGCTAATATTTCTATTCTCTTCTACTAAGATTGGAAGGGTGGTTAATGTTCTGGTGCCCTGCAATTTCATGACAAATAAGCAGCCTTACAAAACCTTGTTAAGGGTTCACATGAGAAGAAGACATAGGAGAATGTGACTTACCAATTCACCGCACCGGAAGGTCAGAGGGGAACAGAAACCCAAGCGAGTTCTGCCAACGCCTCATTCTGCTATATCACACCCAGAAGCACACATATCCAAAGGACACCTCTTATTGCGCTGTGCCCCAGCACCGACAAAAGAGCTTTGCTCTTTGCCTAGAGAGCTGTTCCTTGGGTGGGCTATGCAAACCAAATCCACACATTTAATTTCCACAGCTGGACAGTGCAAACACTCCATATCAAGCTTGCCTGCTGCTGCCCTGCTCCGAAGCACAGCAAGGCTTACTCAGGGGCTGCCAGAGCCTACCACCAGTGGGGGACTTCCAAGTAAGATCTGAGGGAAAACAACATCACCAAAATAGTCTATACATAAAAGAGCTGAAGACAATTATTAAAACCTTATTAGCAAAAAGTTTCAAAAGCTCTTTTCAGCACCATATAATTTCGTTAATGTATCAGACCACCAAGCCAGCAACCCACCTATGCAGAAGAGCAACCTTCAGTCCAAAGCATATGAGATCACTCAGCATCATGGCAGAGTAAGATGGGAACAAAGATTTTCCTTCCCAGCAAGTGGTAATGAAGGCAGGGCCAGGAAGGAAAGGGAAAAGAGAAGGGAGATTCTGGAAATTTCCTTGGACACGGAAATACAGATAGAAAAAGAGATATCAAGGAATACCAGAGGCCTTAAACTCAAAGCAAAATTTAACAAAAAATAGTATGCTGGTGATTGTATTCTCTTTGGCTACACCCACAGCAGAAACTCACTACAAAATCTGCTGTACTACACTAGCAGAGCTGGACAGATGTGGAGAAAGGGACACCTATACTTGCAATTTTGTAGTGACATGCTGAAAGCAGACATCTGAAGCTAGAGATGACAGAAACACACAAGCACCACTGAAGTGGTCTATTACTAGACATCATCCTGAAGAGATATAGGGAAGCACTCAAGCAGGGAGTGCTGACAGTGGCTGTGCCAGCATCTAAAGCCAACAGCGAGTTGAACGCATGGTGCTAGTGCAGAAGAATACAGAATTGAAAATAGTTTGAGTCAAGTGGTACTCGCTCACAGGGAAGCAACTTTTAAAATTTATGTGCTGTAATCAGCACAAGTGATCTTAAGACAACACTTTAAAGTTTAAAAAAAAAAAAAAAAAGTCCATTTAAAATCACTTACCATCACTTCAGGGCTCATGGTCCTGCAGCATCTGGGAATCACGTGCTCACAGACCAAAGCTGTGCTGTGCAGGGAACGGTGCAAACACAGGGCAGAAACACTGTCCCTTTCCCCAGCTACCCTGCAGGCTACGAGCATGGCAAGAGGCTGCAGGAAGATGCAGACAGATGCAAAGGCAGAGCGCAAAGCAACAGGTAGACACTGCTCAGGCCAGAAGGAAGAGACTTTGACACATATGTAGCCCACCCCACACAGATCTCTGGCCACTGGCACTCTAGGACTTGCTCCTCACCTTACTGACCACTCTCACCTACATGGCAACAAGTACATTTTCAACCTTTCATGCAACTCAGTGACAACAGCAGATTTCTGGGGCAATAAGGTAAGTATATAGACAGCAGTGGCAGGTGCTGACAGCACACACAAGATCCTGCAGGGTGAGAACATCTCTCACCTCCTAAGCTAAATCCAGAGCACATGACACAAACTCATTCTCATCAGAGGTTGTTTCTCTACTCATTTCACCTGCCAGGGGCCATGACGCAGACTGTGCATCTTATAGTGCCTCTATTGCCCAGCACCACACAGGAATGAAGCCTGGAAAAGGAGCAGGATCATTGCTCAAGAGCAAAATGAAACCCCTGTGATAAGAGTGGGTTTTGGGGTGGAGTTGGGTTTTGGGTGGGTTTTTTTTTCTGGGGTGTGGTGCTGATGGTTGGTTGCTCTGTTTTTTGTTTCTTGCCGTTTTGATGGTGAGGGGTTGTTTGTTTTGGTTTTTTGTCAGTTTGTTTGTTTTTTAAACCTTGTCCTTATGCCAAAAAGACTTTTCATTTTTCTGATCCCATCACAGGCCAAATATTGCAAATGAACATCCTGCTCAGCTGCTGAGTAGAGTGTGCCTGCCAACTGATGGCTGGCAGCTGGGCAGCTAGGTATTTACCACTGCAGGGCTACTGCTTGCTGCAGCTCTATGTACTCACCCACCCTCATCCAGCCTTTAAAAGCTGCCCACACTTGTTCCTCACCATGGTCCTTCTCCTCCCCAAGAAGGAAGAGCCTGAGTTACAACAAGATTCATCTCAGGAGGTAAAAATGAGGAAGCAGAACAAAGGCGGGAGACAAGTGTGCTGGTACAGCCCTCCTGTCAGGGTATGAAGGGCAGGGCAGGAGAAGCTTTCAGGAAAGCCGGCTCATTGCTCTCAAAAAGAGAAGCGGCTGAAGAATGCAGCAGAGGGATGCATCTGCTTGGAAACCCTAAATCCCACAGAATGAATCTGTAGGGCCAGGAGCTGAAGTCTCTTAGCCTTGCCTACCAAGTTAGTAATTTGGTGGGTGAGGGGAGAGCATTGACATCATGGGTAGGGACAAGAGGGTGTTCTGACAGCAAGAGGAGACATTGACTCTGCTGCAGTGTAGGTAGTTTCTACCATGTAATAAACCAAATGTTAAGTACTACTACATCACACCTTCAATGCCACCAGCTGCCCTGCAAGTTCCACCCAACACCACAGAATCACAGAACGATACGGGGTTGGAAGGGACCTCCGGAGATCATCTAGTGGAATCCCGCTGCCAAAGCGGGTCCACCTAGAGCAGGTTGCACAGGAATGTGTCCAGGTGGGTTCTGAATGTCTCCAGAGACAGAGACTTCACCACCTCTCTGGGAAGCCTGTTCCAGTGCTCTGCCACCCACAAAGTAAAGAAGTACCTCCTCATATTTAGATGAAACTTCTTATGTTCAAGTTTGTGCCCATTACCTCTTGTCCTGTTACTGGGCACCACTGAAAAAAGACCAGCCCCATCTTCTTGACACCCTTCTTTTAAGTATTTATAGGCATTGATCAGATCCTCCTCAGTCTTCTCCTCTCCAGACTAAAAAGACCGAGGTCCCTCAGCCTTTCCTAATAAGAGAGATGCTCCAGGCCCCTAATCATCTTTGTAGCCCTCTGCTGTACCCTCTCCAGCAGTTGCCTGTCCTTCTTGAACTGGGGAGCTCAGAAATGGGCACAGTACTCCAGATAGGGCCTCACCAGGGCAGAGTAGAGGGGGAGGATAACCTCCCTCGCCTGCTGGCCACACTCTTCTTGATGTACCCCAGGATGCCATTGGCCTTCTTGGACCAGAGTCCTCTGACACAGTTTGTAAACAGAAGGCTCTTTCTGACAAAGGGGTGGCAGGAGACCACCATGAGCTGGGCATGCTGGCTCACCTCCACAGGGCTCCTAAGCTTCTCCCTGCTGCAGGAAGCCCACACGTTGCCAGCCAGGGCTTGGCAAGAGAGGCAGCAAGAGGAAGCGTGGCCTGTGCTAGGCTTGCCCTGTCCCCCCTGCACCCACCCCACGGCCATCGGCAGTAATTACCTCTCACAGGACTGCAGGCAAAAGTTGTTCCAAGCTCTGCAAACACAGAGGATATTACGCTTCAAGTGTTTTAGTTACTGTAAGCAGTTCACTAATTACAGTAGTAATGATTGGATTATGGCCAGTTAACAGCTTTAAAGAAACGATCCATTATAGGAGGGGGAGGGAAATACTCCTTTGGGTCTGGGATGGAAACAGCTTTCAGTGGTCCACCCTGTAGGAAGCTTTCAGTAGCTGTCTGGGTCAGACCATTTGCAATAGGTTGCAACAGCAAGGAGCAGTGTAATGTGTCACTAAATGATACACTGGCACATGAAAATTATCAGTGTTGGAGGAAGTGTGCTTGCAGGAACAGAAGGCCTCCTGTTCATAAACTGGCCCCGTCAGCTCCAACACCTCTGCATGACTGGACCCAGAAGACGTGCTGCAGACAGGCATGTGCACGCTCAGTTAACGACACAGTATCGTGCTTGTTATGCTTTGTTTCAGCATGCAAAGAGCTGTTACTACAGGCATTTTAGAAACTCTTCAACAGCGACCGGCTAGCTCCAATCACACAGCTGAATGTGAACACCCACAGTATCAGGAGCCAAAGTCACTCATAGGAAAAAGCAGCTAGAAACTTCCTTTCACTAGCGACTGTTGCCAGTACTGGAAGGCCCAGAGTACAAGGTGTTAATCCTTTAGTCCCTCCAGTTGCTAAAAATCCATATAAGGAACATGCAGGGAGGGTCCCTGCACACCTGGCTCTCACACCCCTCCTTCAGCAATATCTGACTGCAGAGCACTCTTTGCAGGAAAAGCAGCTGGACCAATGGATCCCTGCAACAAGTCCTGCAATGGGAAGGACTGCCAGCTCTGGAAGACGAAGTTTTGTACAGCCATGCCTTTTCTGTGGAGAGCAAGAGGTCCCAGATGCACAACCTCCCCATTGAAGAGCACCTTCTGCCCTGCAGCACCTTCCACAAGAGAGGAAAGAATATCATATTTTACAGAAGAAATCCCCAGTGTGTTGAAACCATGATGAAGGGAACAATACTCATTCCCAGAGGACTATCTTGATGGCATTCCCAGCAGTATGTCCCTGTGGGTTGCATAGCTCTGCCTAACCAAGGAAAGCCAACCCCTTGCACAGCCATCACCCGCTTTTCCCTCTCTACTTGCCCTAGGAAAAGCAGGTCCCTACACCCCTCAACCACCCCTCAGCGGTGACACCCCACCATCCTGCGCAAGCTCTTCAGTACCTCCCCTCACCCCCTCCTTAGAAGTATCTTGCTCAGCTTGGTCTCCTTGCTCTCCTGTCCCTTCAGAGGTCTTCAGCTGAGGACTGGCAGAAACCGAGTTTGGTATCGCTGGCTGGAGGGTAAGGATTTCTGGCAGGAGAAAATCAGTGGAGCTGGGCATCTTGCCCAGAGTGAGTTCACACTTGGCTCACCACAGCTGGAAATAGTCTCATCCCTGGCCAGAGTTCCCCAACGGCCCAACAAAACCCTTGGGAAACAGCAAGTTTCCACGCGTTAGCCATTTTGAAACAGACTGGTTCGTGTTCATGAATGTACTCCCCCGCTGCCCCCACCCAGCCTCCTCCATGCAGCGCAGCCGCCTGCAAGCGCCGCTGCCAGAAGGTGCTTGATGAGCAAGCACTGGCAAAGCGCAAGGTCTCACTTTGTGTGTGGAGCTAGGTGTGGCCCAGGCCCATGCTTCCCCTGGAGATGCTCCTCCTGTACACCAACACTGCGAGCAGAGCTACCAGGAAGGCAGAGGCTTGAATAAATGTACCCTTCATACTCCTCTTCCCACCACACCCTTGCACCCAAGCAACTGCTCTCCCCTCCCTCATCGGTGGGAGATCTCCACATCTCCCAAACCAGATAAGACATGCAGGAAACTCACCTGGAAGCATAAATACACTTAAAAAGCTGGAACTGGTTTTGGCTGCAATCAAAATTTTCCTTAGGAAATTAAGCATTTTCCATTGTGATAAACCCTGGCATAGACATGGTCTAAACAGCTTTAAACAAAGTGTCCTTTCTTTAGCATTGTTTAGCAGTTAAGAAATTAACTTGCTTTTTTTCACTTGTGGAGCCAAATTTTAAAGTTTTCTTGGGGATAATACATCTAAGTAGCAGAACTAACACACTGTCTACTGAAGGGCAGATTTAAATAAACTGAGGGGGATCACAGGTAAGTATACTGGGTAGCAAGAGAAACTCAGCTGCTACAGAGTCAAGGAATTCAGCCAGGAAACAGGGCTCTGGGATATACACATCACTTTCCATGATGAAGAAAAGCACACTCGGCTGGGATGCAGAGACCATACATGGCACTCTCGCTCTCCCTCATCTCTCCGAGGCCTTTACGGGCTAGTTCGTGGAGCAAAGATGTAACAGCACAACTTCCATTTACAGCAGCAGTGAAGTTCGAGTGCTTAGCATCATATGCTGCAGCAAGCAGTAGCAACCACCCTAGCTGCCCGATCCAGAGGCCATGGAAAGCAGGGGTCTTTCCTCCACTGCCAGCTGGCCATGGTTCAACACCTTTGTAGCACAGGAGAGTTGTCCTCAGTGTTGTAAAAGGAAGCACGAATATTCTGCACAAAACTTACCTGGCCATCCAGCACTCTGCTCATGGAAGGAGCAGAGTGAGCAGGCTGCACTGCCCATGCACACTGTGCTGCCCGGCACGGAGATACAAGATTTCATAAGGGTCCCTCTGAAAATGAGGGTCACACATATGATGGGTAAGCAGAGCCCACCTGTGCTATCCTGACGGGCAGGCCCTTACACTGCAGCAACGCCCAGTCACACCAAAGTCAAGCAGACTGCCAAAGAAGCAACCAGCTGATACATCAAGTCATCACTGCCTTCTCATTGACCATGTAAGTTATCTAAGAGGATATGGAGCAAGCGGCTGCTTAAGAAGTCTGCCATACAGCCTCATCTGCCTATCAACTATCCACACTGGTGTGTTTCTGTAAGATTGCCCAGAAGCCCTGGATTGTTGGCATTCAGAGACCAACTTGAAACCGCTCCAATCTGAGTGACAGACAGGTGATATATGGAGACTCACATCAGTGGTGTCCACTGTAGTGAGTGTTAATAGCCAAGACACAGCCTTTTCACCTGCCAGCATTTCCCATCTTGGCTCAAATGCAATGGAAAAGCCAGTTTTGCTGTCATTTTCCACACCACAGGGATGAACACATTTCCAGGAGGCTCTCAGTCTACACAGCAGAATGACAAATCAAAGATTCATCTAGATGAGACACCAAAATCCCCTCTGTTTATTCATGCATACCCCAATCTTGTCAATGGGAGCTGTTTCAGTGCACTGAGGGTGGAGAAGGCCTCTGCAGAGGCCTTGTTCACGTTGTAGTGCTTCAAAGCAGCAACAGATTTGGAAGAAGGAGAAGAGAGTACAACTGCAGGTAAAAGCCTGCGGTCAGCCAGCTGCAGTACTGGTACAGGGGTTGGCTTGCAAAGGCCTCATCCAGCCCTTACCACTAGGATACGCACATCACCAGCTGAGCAGGAAAGACAACGACAGGAAACCAACACGGGGAATAAACGGTTCTGCTTTACTGCCTAATAGGGAGCCAAGAGGTTAAACTGGCACCAGGCCACACCACAAACATCCTATGACCAAGTTCTGCTCTCATGCAGTGGGGGAACGAGAGCAGGGAAGGCAATGGTGGGAGGGGAACAGGAAGTGAACTTTTTTTTTTTTGCTAATCATATTAATGCTAGTGGTTTTGCTCACTTAAGCATCTTTTGGGTTGGCCCAGGAAGTCCCCAGTTCTGTCTTGGGGATCTGGGTGACTCTATTGAGAACCTGTCAGTCTCACGCGCCAGGGCCAAAATAAAGCAGTGGGTGGCTCCACAGACTTCAATAAAACAGACTTTTCTGGCATGACTAGCACCAGAGAGAAGGTCTTACTGCCGACAAGGCTATCTCACCACTCTACACCAACTCATCCCAACAGATCCAAGCTCTGTGTAACATGCTTCAGCCCCAAAATCCCAGAGTTGGAGCATATGCCCCTATGAAGAAAAGACGACTCTCTGCCTTTCTTGCTAAGGTCACATCTTTCCCAGCTAGCCAAGCATACTACTCACGCTTTCCCCCCACTACATGCACAGTTCACCTATGGCTTTGAGGGGATGAGAAGGTTTTACATTCCTATACAAGATTTACAGAAGTCATGCTAAGCACGTTCCTTATGGCAACTATCATGTTTCCAATAGTCTCACATGGCAAAAAAATCAGTTTTATGTTCTTACGTATTAAAAAAAAAAAAGCGTAAACTCTGTTGCACTCTGTACCCAACTTCTTCAAACACCATTCCTTAGACTGTACAAAATACCCCAGAAAATCACAACAATATATCCAGCAAGCCCCTGGGGCAGACGCACCACATTAAAGTGAGACCAGTCCACTGTATGTGTTGCATTTTAGCAGCTACCCAACGCTTCCCCAGACAGCTCTCCAGCCTCTTTTCTACAGCGACTGCCTTCTGCACCTCATCGTCAGAAAGAGCACAGCCATCCTCTGCTAGTGTAAGTGCACCCCAGAGAACAGCCTAAGTGTCAGGCACAACAGTGATAATCCACAGGCAGCTGGAAAACACTCTTAAGTCCTTCCCCAGCACAGCCATGCAAGTTTTCACCATCTCTGTCACTGCTGCTTGTGCCAACCTTAAGAACTTCAGGTTCTTAAGTGGATCCCAGTGAAGCAGCACAGAAAAGCACACAGGCTCATAACCTGGCCAGGGAGGCGACCTGAACCCTGATCCTCCTCCAGTTAAAAATGCATGAGACATGTTAGGCTATAGAACTGCACCTCTCACACAGCACACGAGAGAAGAGCAAGGTGCCTACAGCAGGAGCACTTAGGAAGCATATTACTACCATTCATGGTGGTCACCTCAGTGCTGGGAAGAGCATTCACCGGGTCTCCACTGTTAACATACGCAGATCCTAAAAATGTGATCAGTGTTCACAAACACTTTTACTGAACAGGTTTGTTGGCCCACATTCTCACAGCTACCATCCAGTTACACTTGAATTTCACAGCCAGGCAACACCACCTCATACAAAAATCACCCGCTTCCTTCTAACGGGACAAGTTCTCACCAGACAGCCAAGAAAACTGCAGTTTCCAAGCAGCTTCTGCTTAAAGATGCCCTAACGTGGCGCATCAGACACCTCAAGCTATACCATCGTGCACTGCAAGCAATCAGGGAGGCAAACAATGTTATCCTCTCTAGCCTTTGCACTTATGCACGGCAAAAACGTCATTGCCAAATCACACGCACGAGAATTTAAACCGGTTGCCTGAAGCAGTCAGCAAGAAATTCCCCAGACAGACACACTTTACATCACTAGGCTGGTAGCTGGATGCCTTTGAGGTGTTTCATCCTCCCCTAGAGGATTAGGGGAAGGAACAGTTCAATCCAGTTTGGTGAGTATTGTGCTCTCGTGAGCTGATCCTTGGGATCTGTTATACAGCCCCCCAAAGAACATGTAGTCTCTTTCTTCACCCATGTCCCCCTTCGCCTTTGTTTTCCCCTTTAAATAGGATGCTGAATAGGTGGGTAAGTCACTGCAAAGAGCACATGCCTCATTCATCATGCACCAAGAGGTTACAATGAATAATAACGTTCTTGTTAAAAAACCCACAAGCGCACATCCTGACAAAACCTGATCACAGAAACTATGAGGCAGCTCCCACACTCAAGGACAAATAACTGATCTACAAAGCCAGATATTTCCAGAGTCCCCTACAGCAATTTTTGACTGTAATGTTTTGAAGAGCAAGTATCTGGCAATAAGCTACCTATGTTAAACAACAAAAGCTTGATCTGAAAGATAAGAGATAGCTGGTGACCTATATTGCCTGTTTGACTGTAAAAGAGCAGCTGAGCAAGCAGCCTTACAAATTTCACCATTCTGCTTCTGTATCAATACTGGTTGGTGCAAAATAAGGCACAGAGGATCCTCAGGTTCACCAGGGCCACCTTTCCTACAGCACACCCACATTGCAGAGACCAGGCAAAGATCATCCCTTGCTATGGCTCAGCAAGTACTATATGCAGTGTCACTCACAGCGGGAGCAAAGGGACCCAGTGCTGTACATTCACCAACGATGCACATGTATTTACCTCACTGCTGAATCTGTGATCGTACTGAAAGAAATTTTACCAAACTACAGCCTCACAGTAGCCCCATACAGTATCACACCTCTGTATGGGTCCACTGCAGCTACCGCAACTGTAGCTTTCTGGAAATCTAGATAACCTTCTCAAAATAGACCCTGTCTGAATGAGAAGACACAATCCAAGGGAAAAGGAAGCTGTGATTATGACTTTTAGAATTTGTCAGAGATATTAGTCACACTCATACCACCTGATCTGAGCATGCTACCAGCAGGCTTGGAGGTGGGGTGTTTCCATGAGGGACCTAGGCTCTGTTTAATGAGTACTTTCTACCATTAACAACCCCACCTCAAACAGAGAGGTGATTAGCACAGCAAAATTCAAATAATAACAAGAACAGTAAGACCTGTTGGATGCAGACACAGCAGGGCTGCGAGACCCATGGCTTTTTAGGTTATAAGACGACCCTTGTATTTATGTGTATCTTTACGTGCAGTGCACAACACAGAATGGCAAGAGGGGTTCTGTGAGACTGCCATTTCTAACAGGGAATTTCTGTAGTTCTTGAATAACCGCACTTAGTAAGTACTACCTTACGGCAGAAAAGGCATTCCCCAAGTCTGTGCTATCACTGCATCAGCAGCACCGTAAATCTGAACAGTGCAGTTCTCTCAGTCAGAGATATCATTTACTGCCACATCGCCACAGAAATGCCAACATGGTGAGACAGAGCAGCACTGGACAAAGATAAGGCACATTTATTTCATCAATTTTTTTATTTTTTTTTTTAAAAAGAAAAGCATTACTGTCGTTTCTTACAGCATTTAAGTTTATAAGGCTGTCTTCTTCATGCTGCAAATGAACACAGCTTCCTACTCATATTGTTAAGAAGGCAGCTCTCAGGTCAGAAAGCAATTTGGCATTTCAAGTTTCCCCCCCCCCAGCTCTACAGTTTGGACAAGCGGCTTCAAGCTAGATTTTAAAATAAACCCTGAACGAGGTGCACTTCAAGCAACCAGTACATGAAATAACAGTGACCAACAGGAGAGCCCACTGCATGCAGGGCCCAAGGGCTGACCCCTACCAGCACCCCAAAGCAGCGGCCCCTTCACCCCAGTGTCATTCCTGACCTCTCTGGGACACTCGTGAGGTGGTGGCAGGAGGTTGTCCTTCTCACCACTATCCTTTGCCTCACCTCCAAAGACAAGCTAGGTGTGCTGGGCAGCAAGTGGCTCACCCAGTCCCTCAAGGCCAAATCAAGCTCTATCACCCCAGGTGACTCAGGAAAAGTTTGAACACTTCGGCTTGCCATTTGTCATCAAAAGGGAGAAATGTCCTTGTGGGCACAAGTGACAATCTCTTGGCGAGTAAACACCCACATATGTACTTTTTACATGACAAGCTTGTCTACCTCAACAGCTAGGTGACACTGTGGCAATGGCTTTCAGCAAGTTTTGCTTTTTAACACTAGGAAACAGCAGGATCAATCTCATTATGCCTTGGCTAGTACTACTTTGAGGCCTGACTCCCAACAGGAGAGAAGAGAGAAGGGAGAAAAAAGAAGTGGCTATTAGAAGAAACTACTGAGATGAGTTCAACAGTGCAAAGGTGAAAGTATTTCAATCCCCAGAAGAGACCCCTGCTCCTGCACAAAAGGCTGTGCTGAGGCTTATATCAAATGAGAAGTAGCTGAACTTGTTCCGCACATTGTATTTTTTGCCACTTATGAATAGCAATGCTGCGATGAGCTTTTTAAAACCTCTAAGAGTCTCTTCTGATAGGCATGAAAAACAGGCTTCGCGTGGAAAGCTGCTTTCCTCCCAGGTACTGTCACTTTATCCCTACATTGTAAAACATTAGCTTCCCAGGAAGGGGCAGGTGGGAAGAGGCAAGATCAGTGTCTGTCTCTGCTCCGTATCACGTTCAAGAGGCCATACTTCACCTTCCAAATATGAAATTCACTCTGCAGCTCATTTATTTACCCATCTCAAAGCAGGTCATGAGATCATATCTCAAGCACCATCCCAGACACTGAAGGCTGTGGTACCCGTCTCTCAGCGCAGGTAGGAAACCCACGAACCAGCTCCCAAAAACTCAGTAGACTTGTCCTTACAGCATGCCTGTTGAGGCCCTTACTGAAAATCAGCAGATCTATCCGCTTCTGACGCCTGCCATGAGCTCTGCTGAGCCCATGCAGCTGGGAGAAGGGGAGCTGGATTCAATTCATCCGTGAGCAACATCTCTAGACTGTTTGCTTCCCAAGTCTCAATTAGTCCCAGCTGCGCAAAGCCAGGCAGGACAGCACTGTGGCACAGCTATCCCCGCCTGCAGGGCCCTACTGAGCTGGGATATGAGGGGCTGGGCTGGAAACAGCCAGCAAGACACGGCCACTTCTCACACAGACATTTGCTCACTCGATTACTGGCTATGCCATCACTTCAGATACGCTGTCTCCCCTCCCAGAGAAGGCCCAAGCATGCAAGTTTCAAGTTCCCCTGGCTGGCATCAGTGCTATAAATAATAAAAACAACAATAATTTGGTAGTACTTGAATCAGATTTAGTACTGTCTGATTTAGTACTTAAATCAGACAGTTTTCCTCTGTCAGAAATTCTCTAGCTACTCCTTAGGTGAAGGAAAACCTAAAACATGCGACAGGAAAGACTGAGCCTGAAAGGAGCCTACAGGAATATTTAGGACGCATGAACCTCTCCACTTCAGTAAGCTACTAACGAACATGTACAGTAATGAACACTTAACTTTAATTACTGCAATGATTTCATTTCACAGGTAAGAAGGGGTGACAGTTTTACTACACCATACACCCCAGGCTTGTACTTAGTGGATATACCATTACCTCCCCACCTCTGAAGGAAGCAAGCAAACCCCAAGACCCCAACAGGGCTTTTGGTCACATTCAGACCTCGGGGTGGGGAATGAGAACTGTCCCTCAGTATCTGTACAGCCTGCTCAGACTGAGGTCCGGTCATCAATCCCACTGAGGAGGGGTTAGCCTGAAGGGCTGCAACTGGAAAAAGCCAACACTCCCAGACCTGATCTTCCTACCTACAGACACCAGAGGGGTGGGCCATGATAAAAACATGGGCTTGCACCCACTGCAGAAGGGAACAGTTTCAGCTGTCCATCAGCAGGACGAGAAACAACCTAGTGACTCCACCACCAGAGAAGGACACCTAACTATATAGAGCCCTCCCATTCAGCAAGCTGGATAGTAACACTCAGCACATCAAACTCAACTGGCAGTGGTTTGACCATCAAAAGAAATTGCCTTGGACTATTTTGAAGCAAATGCACTCATTCCTTAAAACCATCTCTTGGCTTGTCCCCTCAACTGCAGAAGTAACCCAAGTTAACAGAGTAGCTCTCTGTCCCCCTCTTGTGATAGGACCAAGAGGACTTTAAAACTCCTCAAGGGAGGCAGTATTAAAATAGCGTGGCCTTCAGGGCACATACCACAGCTTGGGTTTGGGGGCTTCTTTTTAAGCCAAAGGTTCAAGCCCTGTTTCTGACAGCCAAGTCAGTATCCCACCACATATAAAATATTTCCCCTCACCTTGCACCACGAAAGGCAAAAAAACCCACAGTATGACAATCATTTCCCCTTACAGCCTGTGAGCAATACTCGCTCTGGGCCCCACTGACTGCTCCTAGATGCATTAGCCAGATATTGGCATACAAATGGAGACAGGGATCACAGCCAGGCAGATATTTTAAAAAGGACGAAACTTCCCTCCTGAAAAGCATAGAGCCCGGTCTTCAGATAAGCCATCCAGCCCTCACACCCCAGACCAAGATTACATTCCTCCCTTTCTCCTTTGTTGAAATGTAAGCCTTCAACTTGTTCTCCATTAAATGCCCCTGTTTGCGTGCTTTAATTCTCGTGCTGTCTACTCTCGCCACCCAAGTCTCTCCAAGCAAGGAAACCGCTGACAGTGGCTTTATAGCTATCACCTTCAATTAACTCATCAGACTCCAGGGGAAAGACTCCTCAGTGGCACCATTTCAGACAGCTATGAACAGAAGAAATTGAAAACCCTTCATCTCGAAGCAAAGGAAGAGAGAAGGAGAAGGGCTAAAGAGGAAGAAGGATCTGCTCGCTGGTGTACCCTCCTTCCCAGTTGCTCCCAGCTCCTTACAGAAACCCCCACACCTCGGGCTATATTATATATATTAATATATTATCTTTGCATAAATAAGCAATATCCTCCCTTCTAGTACAGAAGGTCTGGAGATTCTCCCGCCTGCTTACAGCTCAGGCATAGCAAGGCGGGATCCCAAAGGCGAGCCCAGAGTGAAGGAGTGAGTGGCCGGGAAAAGCGACGGGAGCCTGCTGCACCCTGAGGTGCCCCTGCCATGTTAGCATGAGTGGTGTTTCAAATTCTGCTTTATTGTTGCCTGATGAAGTGACTAAAACGGAAATGTTTCAGGGATTAGGATTCCAGAGTGATCTAATACAGGATGCTTTTGGTTTAAAGAAGGAGGGAAAAAAGACCAACCCCATAACTAGAGAGCGGCGAGGCTGGAGCTCCTCCTGAGCTGAGCTCCCCTCCCCACCGCCACCCCTTCGGTTTCAAAAAAAAAAAAAAAAAAGGCCGAATGTTACCATTTTTGGACATGAGCTCCGCGCAAGCCCTGCCCTAAACCACACCATTCAAACGAGAAGCCAGTCACCGTCCCGCCGCCGGGCCGGGGCAGCCCGGCGGGGGCAGCGGGGAGGGGGGGACGGGACCCGCCGCCGCCCCCCCGGGATCCCCGCTCCCCCCGGGCGCACCTGCGGGCGGGGTGCGGGTGACAGGGCGGACATCTGTTGCTGCGGGGGGATCCTCCGCGGCACCTCCCTCCCTCCCCACCATCACCTGCCCGCTCCACCCGCCGCCGCGGCCCCCGCCGCTTCGCCTCGCCATCCCCCGGCCAGGCGCTCACCGGCCCCGCTGCGGCCGGTGGGGGCGGCGCGGCCGGGTCCCGGAGGCCCTGCGGTGCGTGCGTGAAGGGAGCCGGGGGGAGGAAGGGGGGACACCGACCTTCCTCTGCTGCTTCTCCCAGGCCGGGTCAAGGAGCAGGTCCCGGTCCCAGTCCTCCTCCGGCTGCATGTAGTCGTTGGTCTGCTGCGGGTCGTAGTGATCCATGGCTGCTGTTGCTGCTGCTGCTGCTCCGGCGGCCCGTACCCGTCCCAGTCCCGTCCGTCCCGCTGTGCCCGGCCCCGCGGCCGCTCAGCCTGAGCAGGCGGCGGCGGCGCCCGCTCCCACCTCTCCGCCTCACCCGCGCGCAGCAGCACGGCGGGGGCGGGACGCACCGCGCCACCCCCGCCCGATGCCCGCCCCCGCGCCTCTCATTGGCCGCCACCCGCGGCCGGGGCTGCATTTCCCAGCCACAGCCCCGCGCTCATTGCGCGCCCTCCACGTCCGTCACGGCGCCCTGGCCGCCGCGATAGGCGGGATGCCGCCGATCTGCCCCGCCCCCAGCACCTCCCCCGCGGCGGCGGCGGCTGAGGCAGAGGACGGGCCAACCAGCCGAGGAGTGGCGGGCACCGGCGCTCGCCGGGCCGGGGCGATGCGGGAAAGCTCCGTGTCGCTTTCTGGGCATTTTCCCCTCAGCGGCTCCGCGGCGCGGGTGCGCGGAGGCCGTACCGGGAGCGGGCCCCTCACAGATGCGCCCTCACGCGTGGGGCGGCCGAGCTGCGCGGGTCAGGACAGCGTTTCGTCACCGGGAGGCTGTTTCCCTGTGACACAGGTGGCGGCCCGTGGTCCCGGCCCTGAGGTGAGGGTGTGCCGGTGACAGCTCCGCAGTCCCGCCGCCACTTGGGGTCACGCGGGTGTGCCCCTGCCTAGGATGCCAAAAAATAACTATTTTCTCTTGTTCCCGACTGGTAACCGCTGGTCCAGGTTAGGATTGCCAGCGCGTGCGGTGCCACAGCGTGACCCTCCTCGCACCAGGCCCCCCAGACACGCCTGCCCCTTTCTGCTCACAAATACCCCGTTTAAGGAGAAAACGCTAAGCTTAAAGTCCATTTGGCTCATCTGGCGGCTTCCCGGGAGGGAAACACAAACCGTGGAGGAGTGCACTGATACACAAACGCCTGGCGTGGGTTTCCGACAGTTAAACAAGTGGGGGGGGGGGGAAACGGCAGTAGCATTATTAATTTCCCCTGGCAGTCTCACTGAGAAGCGGGATGGCATCTCTCACAAAAGTGAGAGGAAGCCCAAAGCCACCACTCAGGGCAGAGCGAGCCCGTGTCCTGATTCATCCAGATTCAAAGAAAACGGAGTTTCTGTCACATGGATGTGGGAGAGAGGGATGCTGAGAACGGAGCGGAAGGCTGCCGCAAAGCCTCAGGATGAGTTGAGCAGAAATGCTCAACATCAGGCAGAATTTAGCTCTGAATTACACCAGTGGGCTCCTCTTCCAAAAGAGGGGAATGTGTTTCCTGTTTCTTACAAACGTTAGAGGTGAAATTGAATGTATTCTTTCATTTCTTGGCATAAATAGCTGTGCAGACCATAACAGACAGATGCTCTGTATGGTCCTCTGTCTTCGTGTGTCATATGATGCTCCTTGTGTACGCTTTCAGACTTCATAAACACAATTATAATTATCAGAGTTGTTCTTAACTGTTCAGAGACTTGTATTTACCCTGCCATGCATCACTCGGGGTAGAAAGATTACTTAAATATGTAAGTACCGTAATATCCATGATTTTCAAAAGCAATGCGAGATGTCTCCATTTGGAAAACCAGGCCACTCAGGACATCCCAGGTCAGGGGAGTCAAATCTGAGGAATCCAGGACTACCAGGCACTTTGGAAATCCTCCTGGATGTGCTTCATGATGAAGTGTCAGGGAATGCAAAATAGTCCTGTCACTCTGGAGAGATGGTAAGGGACTTGAAAGAAACTTCACTGTTTGGCACTGCGGAGAGGTGCAGATGATGATGGCTGGTTTTTTTTGACAAGCGGAATGGAGGAGTTTACATTGGGGAAATATGTAAATCATCAGGGTTTGAAGAGAAAAGGCCAATTTTTATTTCTTATAACAATCTGATGAACACCCAGCAACAGAAGCTATGATCCAACAGCCTGATCATGTGATAGTTTAGAGACAACAAACACGTCGTCCCAAAATTTTCCTACCTTCTAGTTTTTCATATTTATCAGGACACTTCCAACCTGAGGAATCTGGAAGAATATGGAAATCAGCAAGATCTGGGGAAACAAAGAGAGGGGGGAAACAAACACATTCCTTGAGAGAAGTCTTGAGGTTTGTATTTTAAGGCAGGGGGTCCTATTGTATTGCTTCCCCAGCCATGTAGTTTAAGAGCCCATTATTGAAAACCCCTTTTCACACCTCCACAAATGTGGTGAGAGCTCTCAGCTGCCATTCAGTGAGTGAGGATTTTCAGCATTTTCCAGAAGATGCTCAGCACCATGGAGATCCAAGCCCTAAGACTTGCGATGGGTTTCTGGGAGGCTGAATCTTCTGCATGCTGCCGCTTTGCTTCCTTAGAATTGAGTTTCAAAGCACCTATCCCCATAGACATAGTGTTATTCTTCTTAGCTGTGTAAAATACACCTGGTGATCCCTCTTACAGAGGTTGGTGATAGTATAAATTGAAAAATATTATTAACTGCCAATATCAGCAATCCTATACATTTACCTATCTCTTCTTATGTGGGGCAGAGGATGGATTAACTTATTTAATGTACAACATCAGTGCAATAAAATGTAATAAAGTAAAGAACAACTGTGAGGTTTCTAATGTATTAGAACCTCTCTCCTAATTGTCCCTCTCATTTGTATTTCTAACTTCATGATCCTCACTTCTCAAAATTATTGCCTGCATTTCTGGGAAATACCTTAATTTTTCACTCCTCACCCCTTACCAATTCTTAGCTTTTCATGGACTCCTTAACAAAAGCGAGAGAGTGTTCTTGGCCAGAGTTTTGTGAACTTACGGGCAGTGCTGAGGAGGGAAAAGAAAAAGATTGTTTCTAAACTTGGGATAGTTCCCGGATCCACTTGACCCTTGCCCTTGCAAAGAATCATACCAGCATCACGAAGGGGAAGAGATGAGCTCGCAGTGGGAGAGGGAGGCACAGCAGCAACAGGAGCTACAGAAGCCGGTGCTGCTGATGAGAGAGATGCCTGTAACCACAGCAGTACTCTGGTTTTCCTTATTTAGTCTCCTAGAGCTCTCTTCTCCTCCCTACAAGATTGCTGCTGAATTCCTTGGGTATTATTCCAACCTTGCTGGACGAAGGGGTGTCCAACAAGGTCTTTCCGATCCAACAAAGGGAGAGTGGGTTTTTTTGTAGGGCAGCGGGTGGAGCCACCGTGGGAACGGTTGGACGTACATCCCATTTCTTCAGTCTGCAAGACGAAAAGAGGAAGGAGCCCAAGGGCATTGGGGTATTTCTGGTTACTGTTTGCTACTCTTTCTCTTTGTGCTTAGCATATTTGCCACAGGCCACAAGCTTCCCTGGGGAGATATCTGCTTTCTTGCCAAGAACATCCATAAGCTTCTGTAATGAGGCCCGGCAGGTGAGCTGGGTCACTGTACAACAGTGAACAAGGCTGTGCTGAAGTGGCCCTTGACTTTTGTTTTGGGAAGTCTCACAGCCAAGTTTCAGTGCTTATATTCTGCGGATACCAAAAACGTTGTAGCTCTGGGATTTAGCACTTAAATTTGAACTGCATGTTGGGCTCTTACGGTAAAGAAGTCAACAAGTTACACTCTTTTTCATCATTTCCACTTCCCTGGGCCAGAACACATTACCAGTAAAAACTCAGCACCTCTGAAATGCAGATGTTAATTTGGTGGAGTTCAGTGGGATATTCCATGCTTCATGGGATACTAGGGAAGAGGGAGCTTGTGCCCAGAGATTAGGTAAATCTTGTGCTTTTACGAAGTGCCATGGTCATTGAGGGATAGCTAGAAACAAGGCAAAAAAGGAACAACCAAGGCAGGGATGCTGTGTTTGGAGGAGAGGAAAAAGGGTCCCGAGGGAAGTTCCCAATAACAAAACATTTCTCTCCTTCAGGGCCTCTTCATACTTGTACCCCTCTTCTACCCTGCCTTCACATCCTAAGTCCTCTTTCCCTTTATTTTCCTTCCCATTTACCTGAACTTCCAAAATCAGCTCCCCAGCCCTGCACCCTAATGTGGCTGCTGGGATAACTCTTTCTTTAGGTACTTGTGCAATCTCCTCCCATGGACCAGGCATCAGCCATGCTTGTTCAGAACATGGACTTAAAGATCAAAGTGACTTAGAGAGCTGTCTTCATACAGTAAGCATTTGCTAATACTGTTTGAAGCTTGTCATTTTGTGAAAGTTATTATTATTTTTTCCTCCTGTAAGAACATTGATTTTACTTTTCTAGCAAAATATACCCTAGATTGCTTTCTTTGCTTTCAGTGTCACTTGAGCAACAACAGGACCAAGAATTATACATCCAGTCCCATATTCCTGTTATCATGTACCCACTGTAGCTACTTCCATCCTGCAAGGCAAACTGAGTACTTGACCAACATTGCCCATACACTGCTCTTTGCTTCCTCCCTTCACCGCTGAAGAGGAAGGTGTTTGCTGCTCGGAAGTGCACAGAAGCAGCAAGCGAAACAGGTTTGATTCAGGCAGCTGCTGAGCTGGTCCTGCAGAAAGGCACAGAGGCCAACATCAGACAATGGTACCTGACCTACAGAGTCATGTTAGATACCCATGAAACACACCGTACAGCACAATCACCTCCTCGGTGGGGTTAGCATCCTTATTCTACAGGCTTGGGCACAGAGACTGTACTGACGGGCAGGTCTTTGTGGGCTTCTTTGCTCAGCCCTTTTGGTTTTCTGTGTCAGTCTTGAAAGGACACCCCATTCACAGCCCTGGCACAGTACCTCTGTGTGGCCCAAATGACAAGGAGTCTGGGGAGCAAGAGATGCTAAAGACAACAGCATTTTCCACGTTCCTACAAGAGTCAGGGAATGGACTGAAGCGTAGAAGAGAGCATATTTCCAATTGAGACCATAAACACACAAATCCCTGACAATGGGTGTATCCATGTACTAACCAAAGGCTTGATCCAGGCCACGCTCAGTGCAGTCTCTTCTGGCAGAGGCAGCTGAAGGGGGAGAGGCTGCACGAGGTGCAGGAGAAGCCGTGGTGCAGCAGGGACCCAACTCCATGAGCAGAGCTCCGAAAGGCAGACCCAACCTGTCCCTTCCACATGGCCAAGGTAGGCAGAAAGCAGGAGAACCTGCTTACTTCTGGAGACTGCAGATGAAAGCCAGCCACCAGGCTGGCTCGTTCCTGGTGCCGCCAAGGGGGAAACTCAAATTTGAGTCTCTTGTTCTCACTCTCTGGCTGAGTGGAGCTTGCCAGATGACGTTCCCATGCCTTGCAGATGCAGGAGGCAGAATTTGTTGCTTCTCTCGCTTCCAGGCACCAAAACTGGCCACAGAGCAAGTGTGACAGGCTTTGGAGGCAGGTGTTGTGAATTCTTTCTGGAAAGGGAACAGCAGCAAGATGGCAGCGGGAAGGCAAGCACAGGGATTAGTCTCTTTCCAGCTCCACCCTTGCCCTCACAGAAAATCTTTTCGTATGAGAGAGTCACTGAACTTTCAGATCTGCCATTATTTAGCCCCAGCTTAAAAACTTTACTTAGAATCCCTTTCCTTCACTTTGATGTTCTCCATAATTGCAGGTCTGTGATTTTCTAGCACAAAGTTTGGAAAAAACCAGCCCTCCCCCATCTCCAAGTATCACTTGTACAGCGGCATCCTCAGGCTGTTTTCAAGCAGAACCCCTTCCTGGCCAGGGCTTGGAATGGCTTTCCTGAGAGCGAGCCAACAAACGTTTCATTTCTTCTGTGGCGGGCAGCTTCCTCATTGTACTTCAGCAACCGCACGCTGCACCAGCTTCCTTCCTGCATGGCTCTGCCCCTCACCTGCGAGCCTAACGCTGGCCAGAGCAGCAGTATAGCCATCACCATGCCATCCACCACTGCTCCGGGATGCGCTGGGTCTGTTACAGCTGGTACAGTTAGAGCACGCAACAGTAGGTTATGGTTGTTGCAATAGTGTGTCAGCAATCCCTGCCTGAGCAAAACCACCACTAGGCTCAGGTGTGCTTAGAGCAAAGCGCTTTGGGGATGCTTGAGCGAGCTTTCACGTGCTGACTCCGTGGTCTGTAGCCGGCTAGAGACCCCAGGCTCCATCCATCCGTCCACAGTGCAGCTTGGCACAAGAGAAGAACCCCTAGGGAGCTGGATCTGTAGGGTACGCAGAGCAGCCATGGGTCTGCTCCAGCGTACACTGGGCCTGCCAAGGATAATGGCTCAGAAAGGGATTACCCGAGAGCTCAGTGCTCCAGTCACGAGGCCACCCCGTCCCTGACGGGCTGCTTATGCAGTGGCTGCAGAGAGCTGCTGTAAGACCTGATCAGGTATGAAGTTCATTGGGTCACAAGTTCTGCTCCCTGCGTGATGCCTGATGATGCCTGCCTGATCCCAGAGGGGGAACCACGGAAGGTGATGGTTGGTAGAAATCTGGTACAATGCAAAATCCGATACAAACAGGCCAGGCGGCTACTGCAGTCTCTGATTCTAGGTGGAGGAGTTTCTGGTGTGAGATGGCGTAACTTTGCACTGCATTGCTTTGGAGGCTGTGTTAGTTATATATGCAAAGCAAACACAGAAAAACAGATATTAACAGATCTGAAGCAGGCTGTGCTGTGAGCAGCCGGGGAGCGCTGTGCAATCGCAGCAGCATGGCAAGGTATGCGTGCTATGCAGGCCAGTGTAACTCCAGAGCAGCAGCTCTCAGGCCTTCCCCAGGAAATCCATGCCCAGGAGAGCACTTACACAGCAGTGTCATTCGTAGGACATGAGAACAAAACCTTCTGTTCCCCTCAGCATTTGTGAGGCGGATGGAGTGCTCTGTCTGGCTCTGGGTGCCAGTTTTTAAGAACGATACACATAAGTTGGAGAGAGTCCAAAGGAGAAGTAACAAGAAGGCTCAGAGGTCTAGAAAATCTGACCTTTGAGGGGAGACTGAAAGAAGCAGGCTTGTTTAGTCTAGGGAAGAAAAAACTGAAGTGAGACACAGTAGCAGACCTCAAATATGTAAAAGTTTACTGCAAAGCGGAAGACAATAAACCATTTGCCGTATCTGCCAGAGAATCTGTGAACAGTCAGGATAGCAAAGCACTTGAGTAGTCTAAAGGAAGCTGCTGAATCTCCACTGCTGGAGGCTTTAAAGGACAAGTAGGACAGCTATAAGAAAGGCTAAACTTCAAGTACAACTGATTCCACCACGAGCCTGGAGGATGAACCTTGTGTCATCTTTTGGGACCCCCTCAAGCCCTGTTTCATAGCCCTGCAGCACAGTCACCTTCAGAGGGTAAGACAGTACCATGAAGCAACATGACATGGTTGTAAAGAGACTAATGGTGGAAGAAAAGCATTAACAGCTGCAGAGATGTACAAATGTAAAGTCAGACATGTGGAACCTGACCTAGACAGTCCCACCAGATGCCCATGCATAAAGGACATTGCAGCATGACTGCAGCAGGAACTTGGCTCAGCTGAGAGAGGTGACTAAGGTGAAAGGGGCTGTTGGGGAAAAAATATAGCCACACATTTATGTACACTTATATGGACAAAAATATGGACAAAAACTACTTCAAACCCACTTGCAGCTCTCTCATAAAGGAAGTGGTAGTTCTCCTTTGTGTCAGAGCTACCAGCAGAATTCACCATCAGTACTCCAAATGGTGAGAAGAGATGCTTCACTCCTAGTTTTGACTTTCAAATGCACCTCTCATGGCCTCTCCATCTCCTCATGCTTTTAGCATCAATTGTTTATTTCAGTAGTGAGACGTGTCACAGTGACATCAGACTACAAACTATATTCACAATCCATGCTTGGGTATGAGGCCGTGATGACAGATAGTTCATAAAGGGCTAAGAAAATGCAGATCCATATGACTGAAGTGGGGCCCACCTTCATCATTAGTGAACCAAAATGATATATGTGCTCTTAAAATTAGGGGGAAAGGGGTGGGTTAATTCTTACCTGTTAGTGGTGGTCTTCAGGATGCTAATCAAGGGTCCTGTAAGATCATCTAGTGCTTCAAAGGCTGCCCTGGGAGATCAGGGAGAAAGAGCGGAGCTGCAGGTTTTTGGTGTCTTCTGTACTATGCCAAGCCACCCGCCTCTGCCAGCAGCAGAGGTGGCACAGCTTAGCACAGTGTGATGTGGAGGAAGAGCTCTCTCCTTTCAGAAACGTAGTTGCTACAGCTGAAAAACACACCATCAGCCTTCCAGGCATGCCAGCTTTTTCTCAGCACACAGTGGCCCAGCAGCCAGTGGGGAACACGATGCTGAGACAGCGATCCAAAGTTGGACTTGTCTCAGAAGTAGAGCAGGACCCAAACACTGAGCCTAAAGCCACCACTCCATTAACCTACCTTCCTAAAGTACACTTGCTGGAGCCCAAAGCTGTCCATTGTACAAGGAGGGATGGCTAAGGGCTTTGCTTGAAGATGCTCCTTCATCCCACCTCTCCGGAGGGCACAGGGAGCACCTGGGTGGTCAGCAGCCTGCCTGCCTCTGCAGAACAGGTTAAGCTCTTGTGCTCCACAAGCAAAAACTGCTGCATAGCAGCAACTATGGGTTATGCATGCTTTTTGCACAGAAAATTGTCTTGTGTTCATTATGCTTTTCTCCCAAAGTGGCTCATTCTCCTTGCCATTTCTTCTCTGCACAGTGGGAGCAACTGTGCACAGCTCCCTCAAACCAAACTGCGCCGTGCAAAGTTATCATCTACATCACAGAGCTTCTTATCTGGAACCAGCAGCAGCAAACCTCATACCCTTATATTTGTAGTAGTTCCTCTGTCAGGAAGGGGACACTTGTGGAACAACACGTCCAGTGCTGTAAAATGGAGTGGAGAAGATACACAACAAGCGATGAAGCGCTGGTGGGCAGCAGCAAACAGCAGGGACACCCACTCAGCAAACAAACTAGGTAAGCTGCTCTCCCCAGCTTCCTTTAATCTCTGCTCTAGTAGGATTTCCCCCTCCTCCCCATCTTCTCACATGATGTACACCTGTGATTTTGCTCGTAACAGGAGGCTCCAAACCCGTAGTGCAAGTCCTGGGCTCCTCTGTAGCGCTTTCCCTCTCTTGTTTTTTTTTCTGAGACAGGACTACCTGCCTGTGCCTTCCCTCCAAGCCTACCATGAAACTAGCTTTGAAATGCGGCAAGTAAAGAGGGATACAAAAAATGCAGACAGTAGCACTTCCAGACCAAGGGAAGGAGGCTCTCGGGGCAGCCCAGCCACCACCACGTTCAGTCTGACCTGCTGACTGTATGTACGCCCCATCCTGCTCTGTGTGGCTGTAGCCCAGCAGTCAGAGACAGGGCTCAGAAGTCATCTTCACTGTTTAGAGAGTTTGCCCCATGAGCAGTTCCTCCCCCATCCCTAAGAGCTCCTCCCAGGGCATCCTGCTCTCCATTTATATATTCTGCTTTTTAATTATTTTTTTTTCCCCTAAGAAAGCCTCAGCTATTTCCTCAATAGCAGAGAGGCAGATGAAGGGGCTGAGCAATAATAAATAGTACGAAATGGTGGAGCAGACTTCACAGTAAGCCTGAAGTCCACCTCTCAAGATGTCACTCTCATGTCTTTTGTTGGACCAACCAATTAACCCCTGTGGGTACATGTTTCTTTCCTGACCTTTAGGAGATCAGCAAAAAAATCTAGAAAATGCTGCTTTGGCTTTCTTTTTTTGGCAGGGCAGGCATCAAGCAGAGGCCTTCCCTGCAGTTGTGCTCTTGTCATGGGAAAGACAGATGTGGTCCCATGAGGGGTGCCTGGGAATGAAACTGTAGGCTTTTACATGACATCATTTGAGGCTTTAAACAGAGGATTAGTGCAATTGCTGTTCAGCCCAGCAGTCGGTGACCTGAGAGGGTTGCCCTGGATAAGCGTTACCTCCTCGGTCTCTGCCCAGCTCCAGCGGTACCCAGCACCTGGTGTGGGGACAAGAGCCAAGTGCCCCTGGTCATCCTGGTGGGCCATGCTACCCCCCCCCCCCCCCTTCCCCCCCCATGTTTCCCCAGCCCTGGGCTGTGCCTGGCCCCAGGGTGCCTGGCTGGGAGCTTGAAGGTTTTCAGAGCCATCTACGGTAAGGCTGGCTCCCGGGGGCCGGCTCGCCCCCCACCCCCACCCCCGCTTCCACCCCGCTGGGAAGGAAAGGTGGAAACCTTCCAGCCTTGTATGGAGTACAGCGGCAGCCGAGCAGCAGCAGGAGTGATGCCATCCTGCTGGCTGGGGGGTCGCAGGCCTGCTTGGTGCTGGCTTCCCGGGGGGGCTCCTCTCCCCCTCCCTCCCTCCTGCAGCATCCGGCTCATCCGTGGCCCCCACCGGGCTGAAGTGGCAGGCTGTTAGGACTGAAGCTGAGAAATGGAGGGCCAAACTCAAGCTGGGGGCAAGAGGAAGAAATAGCGAGTGGGGAGCTGGGGGGTGGGCTGACTGCTCCAGACATCTGTGCTGTTTAAATAGCTGTGTAGAGATGCAGTGCTTTATATTGCCCTCCAGCACACAAGCGGAAGGCGGCGGTGCCTTCTTTCCTCTCTGGAAAGTGAAAGCTGCCCTTACAGCTCCCCTGGGTCTTCCCTTGCTGAAATAGGAGAGGCACTTGTTAATATAATGGAAGATGCGGTTTTCTCATGTGTAATGGCCAACAGCAAACTCGCCATCACTATTCCTGGTCAAAAATACCCCGAGCATCCCTACCTCGTCCTCTTCACAGGTCAGACAGAAGTGGTTTCGGCACTTGCACTTTCAACTGGCAGGGGGGCAGCCTGTGGGGGCAACAGGCTCTGGGAAGCACAGGGCATGTGGGCATTCGAGAGGGAGAACAACCCTGCTGTGGCCATCAACACTCATAGCCATTCATGGTGCTATAGATATGAAACGGAGGCTTTTAAGCATCAGAACTGCCACGTCTCAGGTTTCTGTTGCCTGTGTGCCGGAGGCCAGGGCAGCAGGTTTCTGACCCATGTATTCAATGAGAGCAGTGCTGTAGGAGGGCTTGGCAGCATTAGGGGTGTGGTGGGAGCCCCATCGCAGGCAGAAGGGTTCTGGCCTTGGGGCTGACGCAGTGGGACCCACTCTCTCCTTGCTCCAGGTGAGGGAGAGCCATGGGAAGAGGTTGTTGCAGCCTTGGCACGTGCCTAGTACGGCTCCTCTGTCACTGAATCACCAGCCCCATCTAATCTGTCCTGTGCAAGCCTTGGCCTGTGGAAAACTTCTGCTTTTCTTCCATTTTCAGGGACAAGTTGAAATCAATTTCCATGAAAAGTGTCTGGGAAAGGCTACCAGGCTCCCCAAAGCACATTCCCAGTGTCATCTCCCCATCCCCAAACAGCAATGGGCTACCTAATGGGAGTCATATCTTCCAGATCAACAAATCTTACAAAGACAGAGGCAGAGCAAAAGGCCTTGCTTTCCCTCAGTCTTATGGTGGCAGCTGCTGCTTGTCCTTTGGAGGAAGAGCCAGCCTCACCTGCAGAGGTGGCCCTGTGACTGTTGTGTATCCTGATGCCTGACCACAGCATTTTCCCACTCAGTCGAGGTCAGTTCTCCAGCCAAGATGCTTGTTACCACGGTCTCCTCCTGCATCTTAGCATTTTGGTGATATGCAGCCTGGTATGTCTTGCTTTTGATCCACAGCTCTGAGAAGCTGATCCCAACCAGACACCACTGTCTCAAAGTTGTTGGCCAAGAAGTGAGGACATCCCCAACCGAGGAAGAGAGAGATGACGAGAATGAGCCACAAGGTCAGTGACCATAAGGCCTCTTTCTCCTAATCACTCATCTCTAGCTTTTTTTTTTAAAAAAAAAAGACCTCATCTCACAGGGCATTTTTACTGCAGTAATTCCTGTGACAACTGAGCTTGCAGGTATTTGGAAGCAGAATTACAGATGGGACCAGCAGAAAGTCTTCCATGGCTGATGGCAGCACACAGACCCTGGGGCAGGAAAAGGCATCAAGGATTTTTCTCTTGCAGTAATCATTGCACAGGTATGTACATTGTACCCCAAGTGTTACGGCTGCAGAAGCTGAACTAATGAAGCACCATGACCCTTGGAAAGGTTGCTTGTACTGATGTGGTAAAGAGCCACAGGCTCTGTCTACCGTCTCCTAAGGGTGAGCTAAAAAGAGCATCTTTTAGGTACTGCATCAGCCAGGATTTTGAAAAGTGGTGATGAAAACAGAAGCCTGAGAAGAAAGATACCTGGTCTTATTGTAAGACTCAGCAGCTCTGGGGCTGAGGTGGGTTTGTGGCACTATGCTGTTCTTCTGAACGCACCTGTGACAGCCACCACCTCTGGGACACACTGCTCACAGCGCTGCGGTCTGGCAGAGAGGAATTGGAAATGCCAAGGTACTAGTATCTTGTGAAATATCCTAATTATTTCTTATGAGGGCCTGTTCCAGGTCCTCTACTGTCATAGATGAATTCAGATGCTTCTTGAGATACCCCACGGGCTATAGCCCTAGATTGTAATCTGTCTTTCTCTATAGCAACACCCACATAAAAGAAAAACCCTTGTGGCATTGTCTGCCTGTCTGTTTATAAAGGCAGTTTGCTCCGTTTTGAACAGTAAGTAGTTTCTGAAGGGGAAAATGTGAAAAAATTAAGAGGGCTGCCACTTGTGTAAGATGAATTGACGATATTTGTTTGCGAAATACAGTGGAATATATTATTTTCTACTGCAATTCATTACAACTACTCATAGGCACAGTTCTGTGTTTCCTAATGCTCATGGCCATCTCAGGTCCGGAGCCAGAAATATTCTCTCAGAGAAACAATTCTAGTTCTCTGCTGATAGACGTCCACTCACGGCCCATGGAGCATATTTTAACCCCTCTCTGTGTTCCTTTCAGATTCAAGTGCACCTAAAGTATCTCAAGTACCTGGTACCCTGAAGAATAATGGAAACAAAAAAGAGTGAATATTTGACTAAGAACCGAGGGGAACTTACATGCAAATTACACATTTGCAAACCGCTGGCAAGCCAGTGCCAATTTCTTCCATAGCACTACACAAATGCAAACTTGGTTGATGAAGGGTTTTTGCTCAAAGTTCTGGTTAAATTCTGTCCTGACAGCACCTTGTTGGGG
This sequence comes from Numenius arquata, assembly GCF_964106895.1. Lineage (NCBI taxonomy): Eukaryota > Metazoa > Chordata > Aves > Charadriiformes > Scolopacidae > Numenius > Numenius arquata. Next base: position 46,483,078 of record NC_133581.1, on the reverse strand, counting down.
TGCCCTGTGATTCTTAGCAGACAAAATTGTGAAACAATTTCCATCATAGGTCTGTGCGTAGACTCTGTTCCACATACTCATAATTTCTGAAACATTCAGCTTTGGGATTAATCATGTTTCCAGGCTCTTAATTCAAGGATGATTTTCTACTAAGGCAAAAAAGTAACCAAACATCGCCCTCCATCTCCCTGGATTCCTAAGGCACCATTCCTTGAACTGTGGGCAATGCAAAAAGTACACAATTGTCATGGTAGAAAATAAATATAAAAAATTCTCTATCACTTGACTCAAACAAGGCCCCATTTTGGATTTTGACAGGTACCCAGGTCTCCCTTGTGCTGAGTTCAGTTTAGCACCATTGCTTGACTTCAGTGAAAGTGGAGAATATATGAGCTTAAGGTTATTGGAATATCACTTTAAAACATGCTCAAATAGCATTTGCTAATAGTAGAGCTGAGCACAGCTCCCAGCGTGGTGGCATCTACATGCACATCCCCTCCGCCCAGGGGCTTAGGCTGGGGCTGTAGAGCTGCTGGAACAGGCTTTGTGGGTCTGGCTGAAACACATAAATAACCTCGATCCTCTCTGATTCTGTTTTCTTAAACCAGCAAATTAGCCACAAGTTACATTGCTTTAGCTAAAAATAAAATATAAATATCACGGGGTTGTCTGCAGACGTCTGGCCTCTTTGTGCGTGACACCTGAGATCCCTACAAGTGAAAAACAAAGTGGAGGGCACCAGGCTCCCCGTTTTCTCCATGCTTTTGCGGTTTGTTGTCTCTGGACATTTGTCAGCACCGTGCAATTGCTGAGTTTCCTCTCCAGGGCCAGTTTCCTTGTTTGCCCAGACCTTTCAAATAGCTCCTGGGAGAGAAAGCCCAACCCCTTCTGCATGACCACCAGAGAGGAGAAGTGAGTCCCAGCCCAGCTGTGCGGGTTCTTCTGGGGCATGGCCAAGACTGATGGCGCTTGCACTTCTTTTGCCACAGAGCCACGGCACAACGTCTTTGCTGATGCCAGCTGGTCGGGAACAAGTCCCCTGACCCTTATTATTTTGCAGCATGACCCGTTTCTGCACAGTTGCACCCCAGCCCTCAGGCACTCTCTGGGAGTGACTCCCATTTGCATCATAGCTTTTGCACTTAAGTAATGAAAACTTTCACAAGGGAAAAAAAAAACCAACCAACCCTGCACACAACAATAGTGGTAATTATGGAAAGAGCAATTAAAAAAAGAGAGGGAGAAAGAGGGTCTGGGCCCAGTCCAAATTGTGTGTGCCCAATAGCAAAAGTACCATTACCTTGAACAGGACTGAGTGCTGGCGTCTTCCTGTTTCCCAAATAAAGCTGCAGAAGAGACACACCTTGGATTTACAGTAGCGTTTTCTCTCGTACCTGCTTATCGGCTTTGTTCATTTATCAGTGACTTAGCATTTATATTTACAAAATTCAGCCCATCCAACAGGTTTCCAGAGCATAGTCACAGCGTATTGCACGCATCTAGAACACCCTGAGAGAAGAAACCAGCTCCAAGAGCTACTTAAACATCAATAGAGTTCAGCTCTGCCAGAGCGTTGGTGGGAGAAATTACAGGCGGGTGTGAATGGCTGAAAAATTCCTGTCACCGTTCTCCAGCCTGGCTCAGCAGGAGCACTAACCTCCTCCCAGCAAACTCGTCCCTCCTGACAGCAGGTCTGTTTCCCTCTGGTCTCTGCCCGCACAAGCGGCCCGGACACCCCCAGCCCTCCACGGCCACCCTTGATGCAGGTGATTCAAAGCAAGGGCTGTGGTGTCCCCTGAGCGCAGCCCCATGCTGCGTGTGCTCACACCCTCTCACATTTGCACCATCATCTTTTATTAGACACAAGATGACACTCAGACCAGCCTGGTCCCAGAGTAGGTCTCTATATTCAGATAAGCTTGGGGATGGATGCCCTGAAGAAGGAGGGGGGCCGGTATCTGCCTTTACCCTCCCCTGGAAGAGCAGAAGCAGCATTCGCTCTACACTCGGTCCCGCTGAGAAAACTTCAGATCTTGCACTTTAATCTCTAGCTACAGACACGTCTCTCGCTCCTTCCAGCTCCAACGGGGAAGCTTGGAAAGAGCTGCCACCGCAGGGAGTTGCCTTCCGGGAGGAGGTGCACATGCATGGGCCACAGGGTGGGAGAAACTGGCTGGGCCACCGGGCCGGGAGGGCTGGCTGCTGGGGAGCTCTGTGCCAGGGGGGAGCCTGGGTGCCTTCCACGTGGTTTGCTTAAAAACAAAACCAGAAAACCACATCAAGTTCCCGGGGTTATAATGTAAAAAGGCATTAGGAGCTTGAATTGCATTCTGGTTTAATGTCTGTGAAAGTTCAGGACAAATTTTTCAGTAGGACTCTCGTTCTTAAGCACCATCAGATAATTCAGGTTGGAAAGGACCCCCGGAGGACATCTGTTCTAACCACCGGCTCAGAGAAGGGCCAGTTTTGTTCAGGCTACTCAGTCCAAAAAAGCATGATCCCACTAACATTCATCCTATCTGCTGGCTCGAGAGACTGGATTGTGTTTTTACCACATTTTAGTCACACTAGCAATGCAGAAACCACCGCAGCTCTGCTCAGCTAAGGAGTCAGGTTCTATTTTTTTCCCCTGGTTTATATAAAAACGGCAATTGGTAAGAGCCCAAACTGTCCTCAGCTCCACCAGAACAATGGCCATTGTCCTGGAAAAAAGTAAGTCACGCTGAGGCCCCTTATGCTACTTCTAGTGGCCACATTGTCTTTGATAAAAATAACCCAGGGCTATTCTTTAAAAAACATGCTCCGAGGTCCTCCAGAAGGACAAGGTCTTTTGATAAAAAAACATGTCTGAAAGACAGTATCTGCCATGTCATGGCCTTGTAACACCACAACTAAAGTAGCGCTGGTGAAATTTTCTTGTGGTACCTGGGTTTTGCCTTGGAGATCTCCTGGACAAGAGAGAGTGTGCTGGGTCTGCACTGCCTGGGGACCCAGCGAGCTTGTGGTCCTTCCCTCGCAGCCTTCCGGTTTCACCAGGAGTCCTGTGCCTTGTAACCGCTTTTGCTGCAGTCCATGGACTGAGTGAGGGAAGGTGTGATGTCTGGGTTTCCATCATGCAGCGCTGGGTAGGGTAAGCAGCATTTTGGCCAAGCGCTGAGACCAGGCGAAAGGAAACACGGAGAAGGAGAGGCTGTAAAGACCAGAGAAAGGGAAGGAGGAAGGATATATTGGGGCCATCAGGTCACATGCTCCCAACGGGAAACTCAGTGGTGTTTGGGTATGTCTGGTTTTAGGAATCAAGTCCTGCTTCCTCCATGGAAACATTACCATGTGGGAAAACCTCTGCTCTCTTCAAAAAGAAGTTTCTTGCCCTCAAAGTTATAAGAAAGATCTGGGTCTCTCCCCTGAATGCCCAAAAGGTGGATGACATCTCCTGCTGGTATGAGACTGGTGGCAGATTGGGCAGGGAAAGGGGCTGGTGGCAGATGGGGCTGTCCGATGCCACTGCCCCACACCATGGGAGGGGGAAAACAGGAAATATGCAGAAAAAGTGGCATGAGGGGAAGATTAGCCAGGGAGCATGCAGGGAGACACTGTCCAAAGTGACATGTTGAGAGAAGCTCAGGACCACACAGGCTGCTTGCAACCATGCAAGATGTTTCTATCCAGGCTTTGAAAAGGGTACGGAGGAAATAGCTGGAATTTAACACTTGGCGTGCCTATGTTTTATACCAAGAAGTATCATTTTCCTCTTTGCTTGTAAAGGAAACAAGCCATCTTAAAACAAAGGTTTAAATGATTGAAAAATCTCTTCTGGGCAAACTTTGTGGGTGTCTGGTAAGAAGCAAATGAGCCATTTTGATATCACAGTGTCTTCCCGCACTGTATTTTAAGAGGCATAGAGGCTGCTACTTTCAGGAAAAATTGCCTGAGGGAAATGACAAATAACTGATAGATTGAAAGGCTTATGTCAAAATCCTCCCTCGCTTTCTCCCAATTCAATCTCAAAGAGAGGTCAAAAATAGGGCTGGCACACTTTGAGTGTCCCTAAAGACTTTGGATTTTGTCACTTTGCCCTACACTCAGCAGACTCAAGCTTCCAGTCAAGTGTTTCTAAAATTGATGTTGTATTGATGTCAATACAATCCTCCAAAGCACAAAATAGGACACACTCGAGCAAGCAGACAGATTTCCAAACTGTCTGGCCCCTTTACATCATTTCCTCCTCATAACTCATCCTGCGGGCCGTACCTCTGACTTGCACATCTCTGGCTTCCTTTTAGATAAGGGAGAAATTCTTCTCATGCCACGTGAACTTCTTCAGTTTTATCACCAATCTCTCAGATAAGGAGCTCAACTGAAGCAATCCTTGCCGTGCTCACATTCCAGTCTTCTAACAGCAGAACATGGAGCTTTCCCACCTTATAAGGATGAGTTTCGCTGCTCATTTGAAAGGTGCTGTAACTGCTTTAAAAGATTTCTCAGCCTGAATACTGCAGGAGGAAATGTACCTGGTACCTGCCCTTCTGGATTAGCCGGCAACCTGGCGTTCCTGGGATGCGCCTGAGCAAAAAGCATTTGGGAGGCTATATTGAATACTTTTAGGTTTTGTAGACGGATTTTTATCCCTCTCCCAACCTAAGCCAGTGCTGGCTGCAGTTAATTCAGCAAGTCACAAAACTTCTGCAGCGAATCAGAAATTCGTTTCATAGATGGGAATTCACTTTCCCCAAATTCCGCTCTCCTCGCCGATAGTTGAACTCCAGGCTCTGAGTGAATGTCTGCTACTGCTGCCTGGAAAACAACCAAGCTAATGTGCTTCTGTCTAGAAGAACCCCAAAGTGTTCTTGTTTTTTACTACATGTGAGGAAAATTGGAATGTCAATGTATTAACAAAATAAGCGTTGGCATTTAAAATGAAGCAGAGAAACCAGATGCTCTGTCTCCCTCTTCATGCAAAGCAAGAAGCAAGTGTCCCAAGAAACACCGAATGGTCCCTGTTGTATGGAGACCGGGCTGCCTGTTCAGACATTTATGCAATAAAATGGACACTTTAAATTATACCAAATATGCCATTTGGCCTTTTAATTTCTTTCTTTTTTTTTTTTTTTTTGTTTTGTCTCCAGTTTTCAGGTTAGAAGTCCTTGCTCCACTCATAGAAAAAAATATCTGTTTTGGAAATCAAGGACTGGGGAGAATGGGAAAGGATCCCTTTTGGCAGATTATTTGAACATCCAGGCTCCAACGATGAGTGATGCGCTATAGACCATTTCATCACAGGCCATGCTGTTCTCATGAGGCTTATTTCTCACACTCCTCCCTGCTCACAGCAAGGAAAGACGTGGATTTGATGGATGGACCACTCAGTGGATAAGGAACAGGCTGGATGGCCACACTCAAAGGGTTGCAGTCAACAGCTCAGTGTCCAAGTGGAAACCGGTGACGAGTGGCATTCCTCAGGGGTCAGTACTGGGACCAGTGCTGTTTAACATCTTTGTCAGTGACATGGACAGTGGGATTGAGCGCACCCTCAGCATGTTTGCAGACAACACAAAGCTGTGTAGCACGGTCAACATACTGGAGGGAAGAGGTGCCATCCAGAGGCATCTTTACTGTGAGGGTGGTGAGGCACTGGAACAGGCTACCCAGAGAAGTTGTGGATGCCCCATCCCTGGAGGTGTTCAAGGCCGGGTTGGATGGGGCTTTGAGCAACTTGGTCTAGTGGATGGTGTCCCTGGCCATGGCAGGGGGGTTGGAACTTGATGATTAAGGTCCCTTCCAAACCAAACCATTCTATGATTCTATGATGCTCTGAAAGCTCAAGGGCAGAGCCATGGAGAGCATCAGGCCCCTCTTCCAGTGCTGGATGGACATAGGGCTGCGCAGTGTTGTCCTGCAAGAACTCAGCCAGTTCTTCCTTTCCTCTCTGTGTTCTCCCTCCAGACCTACCTGAGAGACATTTCTTTGAAGGACAGGTCAGGAAGGGCCAAGGACAGACCTCGGGGTTTACACTGGGTGGTGGAGAAGCAGGAGGATTTTCTCTGTGTGGGAGCGAGGGCAGACCAGAAAGGTTGGAGGCTAGTGTCCCATGTCAACTGCTTCAGCCAAAACCGACGGCAGGAGAAGAGTAGGTTATTTTTAATTAAACCAACAACAGAGAAGGACCCATGATATTGTTCTTGAATGGGAACTATTTAAAGGAATAAATCATCGCCATGGAAACGGGGAGCTTTGCCAGAGCAAGGCAGGAAATGAAGTTCAATGAGACATACCCGAGGAATTTTCAGCCATGATAACAGCAGTAACTGCCCATTTTGGGGTTGCACCTTTGGGCCAGGGGACTCCAAGTTGTCTTCCTGAGCCCATGGAGCACAGGGAAGTCAATCACCCCAGGCATTTGTGGTGGGAGGCAGCACCTCTGCAAGGTTACCCTTCAGCACCACGTATGCCTGTGGTGGGAGGTGAGGAAGAACACAGCCTGTAACCGAGCTTGCAAAAGAGCTTTGGAAAGTAAAATTAACTACACAGGGATTAGACCAAAATGAACCCAGAGGTCTTGAAAGCTTTGAAACATGTTATCAGCCTGGCTGCTTCTTTAAGTCCTGATTAGATCCAAAAGCCTGTTCTTTATCTTGAAGTCCTAAGAGGCAAGGACAAGAGCTTAGCTGAAAGGCAACAATCCCTTCACCCCATTTAGGAGTTTGTTATGTCCCCCGCACTCATCCTAATACTCTAGGGAAAGTACGGACACCCCATTCTTGGCTATTGCAATTGCTCACCAAAAATAAGTCTCCTAATTGCATAGGGTGGCTTATACACCTTACACAAACCTGTTGGCATCTAGCCTTCCTCCCTGTGCTGTCAGGGAGGCTGAATCCTGAGTAGATCTATTCACTCAATATGTTATTGGCCTTTTTTGAGCCATTTCCATGCTCAGGAGTCCAAGGCAGGGCAACTGCCATCTCCTCCACTGCGTTTGAAGCACTATGGGCAGGTGCTTTGTGTTATTCTTTGTTGGGTGCTTCTTCAATGCAACTCCAACCATGGTTGAGTGTGCAGGCAGAACCAAAGTTGAAGGCATAGAAAACCCGGAAAAGAAAAATCCAGTTGTATAAAATAAGCTAGAGAAACGATAGTTGCAGTACCCCAAGCAGTGATATGGTGGCAAGAAGGCTTAGAGAAGCCTGAAGGAGTGGCACCACCAATGCGAGAGGAACCAGCAGCCCCAGTCCTCACTTGAGAGCAAGTGCATTCCTTGCCTGGCCTCCTTGACACTTATCTTAATATTCCATTTTGTGACAAGAAACTCCAGCACTCCTGTAAGGAAGTGAGTCTTACAGCGAGGGCGCCGGCGACCTCAGAAGTGACCTTGGTTTAAGTAGCAGTCATCTGCCTGCGAGTCAGCCTGGAGGCTTCCTGTGATGCACGTGTGTCTGTTTGCAGGCACTTTGAAGCCCATCTTGAGCAGCAGCTCTTGGGTGTGACGGAAAAATGTTCTCTGTGGTCAACACTTTCACGGAATCTAATGCCAGTTGCAGATCCCATGATTAGTCCTTGGTAGATTAGTCCTCCAGGTGGATCGAAGCAGAGGTGGCGAACCTGCTGCATCTGAGGACCAGCCAGTTTGTTAGGTGCAGGGGGGCGTCCTCGACTTTGGTGATCTCCTTGTGCATCTCCTCTCCTTTTTTGGGAGCAGAAGACCCACACGTGTCCTGGGGACACGCCACACCACGGCGCCTGTGCTGGTCCTCGGGGCAGCTGGGCTGCAGGCGCCAGACCCAAGCCAAGAAGGCAGCAAACCAGACGGAGGCTAATATTACTCTTCCCAGAGGTTCAGTAGGTCACTGCTTCATCCTGTGAGCAACTCCAAATTTCAGGGCAGTGAGAGAATTGTTTATATTGGCTACTTGTACGAATGTGGAAAAAAAAAAAAAAAAAAGGGTATTATGGGACTTCTGTTCTTTAATTCCAAAAAGAAATCAAACATGTCTAGACTGTTGCACGCATGTGGCTTTCTTCCAGGCTTCTCCCACCTGGAGCAATAAGCGGGCTGGAAATTCTCCACAAAAGAGTTTTCAACACCCATTTAAGAACACTCTCACCCCATGCACACTAGTCAGCTTCGACCAGCCAAATCCTATTAGGAAGCAACCTCAGAACGGGAAAGAGCTTTCAGGCGCAGGTCGCAGAAAGTCTCTGTGGTTTCCTCACCCCCTTTCCACAGAAGGAGACTGAGGACCTGGCTGGCAGCTCACCCACTGTGGGACAGGATTCGGCTGGTCTCAGCAAAACCCCCAGCACTGCTCAGTTGATAAAAGAAAATGTACTGGAACTTGTTGGCCACAGGCCCTGGGAAGGATAAGATAAAAACTTTCAGAATAGGGAGTACTGACTTCCTACAAGGACAGCTGGTGAGACTGTAAAACAATTATCCTGTAAAAGAGAAACTATTGTCCTTGCTCAAGATAGATTGATATAATTAGAAGAAATAAGTGTTTAGAAAAATACTTTTTGCATTAGCATCAGCATTAGCCAATCTGTGAATGCCTAATGTGGAATGTGAACCAATTAGCTTAGAACATGCTACCTTAGGACTAGTATAAATGTATGTAAAGAATTATAATAAAATCGACACCTTGCTTGCATCAAGCTGCGTCCCGTCTCTCCATCGCGGCAACCCATGGCCAGGGCAGGGGGAGCGCAGGGGGGACACGGCCACCTGCCCTCCTGCAGGGAGTCTGCGGGAGCAGCAGCCACCACCCACCCCACGGGGACGCACGCTGCCCTCCTCCAGCTGCAGGTCCATCCCCAGGGACCCACCCACCCCCGCATGAGACCACGTGAAGCAGGGCTGCAGTTCAGGCGTGGTTTTGGTCCTTTGTTGTTATCTGGTGAACTTGAAATTGCTGCTGACACGAGATGTCAGAGCTGGCTGCGGAGAAAGATTTTTTCCCTTTAGCTAGGAAGCAGCCCGAGTTCAGACTTCATTCTCATCAGCTCACCAAGGAGACGTGATGGCAGAGGTGGAGGAGGACTAGCAACCGGGGAATGGGTGCGCTGCTCTTGCAGCCCATCCAGCCTGTCCCCTTTGATAAAGCTGACAGCCGGGGAGGTAGGAGGGTTGTGGGAAACGATTAGCAGAAGGCACAAGGGAGTTGCTGTGCTGATTGAAGCCCGACGTCTACCTCGTCTGGCAGCAGCCCCAGCGAGGCTATTCAGAGGGACGTGGAGAACCGTGTGGTCAGGCACATGTGAGACTGCCACGTACCTTGGCTTTTTGAGAGGTTTCCCGAATCTCATAAACACTGAAGCTCAAGCTACCATGACCTATGTTGTGTTCAATCTTCTTCCAAGATTACCAGTCCCAAAATTTTCATTCTTTCCCTCCGTATAGAAAGGAAGATCCTTCTTATCCCATCACTGTAGACATTTGTCCAGCAGAGGCAGAGGTGAGACACCAAAGTACCTGCATAACCAGCAGAGGTGGGAACCACCATAGGAGCTGGCTTCTGAAAGCCGCAGATTTTTTTTTTTTAAATTGGTTGGAAACAGAAGTGCTGAGGTACCAACAGGCCGACTCCTGTTCTTACCTCTGCTGTCAGAGTGGTTCCAAAGAATGTTTATCATCAATATGGTGATAGGCGCTTTATATATATAAATAGATATATATATTCCCTCCCTTTTCTTAGCAGATCTACAGAGCTACCTTTAACTGGTTTCTCTGCTGCGTGTCCTGACGCGCAAACCCCCAACACTTTGCCATCACCAAGTCTTTCCAGAGCTGCCAGGGACATGGGTAGAAGGTTTAGCCCCACGAGGAGAAGAGGGCCAGGGAAACAGGCGGTGGTTTTCACACTTCTCTAGTCCAAAAAAGTCCAGATCATGTAATTGTCTGTACACGATGCAAAAGACAAGTATTTGAGAGAGGTTTTGAGAAATCTGCTCCTACAACGGTGAAGAGCTTCTGAACTCAGACAGCAAGTTCAGTCCCAGTATGAAATATTGCTTAGTGCTAGTGGAATGTTGCTACACAGCAGCGGGGTGTAAGTAGGTCTAGATCATCAGACAGGAATCTTTCTAAAGCTATAAAACTTGAAATAAACAGAGAGCCGGGGTCAGACTGGGTCAGTTCCCCAGGGCTGGGGACTATTAAGAAGAGTCCCCTGCTCGGGAAGGGGGTGCTGAGTCTGTCTGCTGGCAACGTGCTCTGACTGACCACGCGTGGAGATGGGGTTGGTCTGCAGGGCTGAGGGCAACCCTGCTGCTCTGGGGGTACCGCCTGCCCCCAGGGCCAATGTGTTACTAAACACAGGGGGAGGCTGGCCTGGGCAGGAGGGCGAGATGGGAGCCCTTCCACCCATGTGGACCACTCATACCTGAGCTTTTCCTTCTCCTGCAGCAGGGCCAGCTCCTCAGCTGGGAGAGAGGCCACACCAGTTTGGCAGTAACTGGGATCTCTGACACAGGAGGAGGACACAGGCTGCAGATGGGCTGTGCAGGAGCAGACGTTTCCCATCTGGCGGAGCCGACAGCTCTTAAGCGGATGGATAACACTGTGGTTACACAGATGCGCTATGTCCAATCAGCTATTCATATATAATTCAAGATGTATGTGGTGACATGCTTTAAGCCCTATAGAAGAATCCAAGATATGTATGAGATTACCAAGTACTTACTTTGAGGGGTTATCACAGCCCACTGCCTCGGTGGCATCCTCATGCTCAGCACCAGCCACATCCCCCCCGTCCAGCATCCCTCCTCCGCCACCGTGATTTTCCATGGCCAGGAACAACCTGAACAGAGCAAGGCAAGGAGCGGGTAATTACCACCATCATCTGAAAATGATTTCTTTGGGAAGCTGAGTAATTTGATCAGATACTTCCATCTTCTGCTACCGACTGCCCAGGGCCAAGCACGCTGCTTTCTTCACCAGCAGGACATTGTCTTGTTAATATTACATGAATTATAAAAGGATGAATGAACGATACCTATAATTTGATTCCATTTCCTGCATTTAAAAAAAAAATTAGATTTATTTAAGAAAAGAAGAACTGAGTTATTATTCATCATGGAGCACTCCACTGGGAAATGTTACAGAGCTACAGAGAAAAACCCAGGCTCCAGAGTCAGCTCTTTGAGTTTAAAGTAATAAAATTTCTCCAGGAACATTCATAGATCTTTCACTAACGCTAATTCAGCCTCTCCCTCTGTTTATGCAATGATGAATTCTCTGGCTGATTAAATCGGCTCCCCCATCATAGTTTTCATAAGAAGGGAACTTAAATCAGTTTGGTTTGTTGAAGGTAGTCAAGCACAACCAAAAAGTTTTTGGAGAATGATCTTCAAGCTGCTACTTTTCAGAGAGGAACAGCAACAAGGCGTATAATAAACTTGGTGAACATCACCAGGACTGTTCAGTGAATTAGTCTACTATGTCTCAAAGAGTGTGGATACTACTGTGCAAGTATAACACAGAAGGGATTCTGTAGTCAAAATATCTGTATAACCCGTCTTTCCTCAGTCTGTTGCCATATAGAACCAGACACCCCATGGGTTATTCCCCAGAGAGCTGTCTGCGTTCACAGATTTGAAAACATCAGTTCAAGACCGGAGTAACACGAAATGGCATGGCCTCAGCGCAGTGCTCCGAGGGGCCCCTCCAAGACAGGATTCAATGAAGTTACGATCAGATTTGCACTATCATCGGTCTTTTTCCCCATCTCCTCATCTGGTCATCATTTAGCAGCAGCGAAACTCCTGTTGCCGTCTGGCCGGGCGCTGCCAGCATGGCTGGCTCCAGCTGCCCGCTCGGTGGAGCACGGCCTGGGCAGCAGCACAAGGGGTGAGGGAAACTGAAAAAGAGAAGAATCACAACCTGCCTTAGTAGGAAAATGGGCTGAAAGAGGCTTTTGTCTTTGTAACACAAGGCAAACGTGGCTTTCACATTCGCCTAAAAAGCGGGCAACTGGACCGGCAGCTGCAGTACCTTAGGAATGGCTCACGTGGGCTTAGCGTAGCTTCTGTTGGATGGATGCACGCAGCCTCGTTACCTGAAATGGCACTGGAAATACTTTTTCCTCTCTCTGCTTGCCTCTCCAGTGCATCAGGCAGGTGCAAGTTCACCTCCGCAGAGCATTACGCACCGCACCATTAGGTTCCAGCAGGAAATTGTGCTGTTTAATACAAGATTTACAGGGGTGAACGTCCGTGCTGCTAACGTTTCCATGGTACAGCCGCAGAAGGTGCAGAAGAGTCAGCATCACGCAGCCACAGCGCTGCAAGCAAACGCTTCCCTTCGTGAGAAACCCCCAGGGCTGACTTGTGCTGCAGCAGCCACGGCGATCGACAGCAGGGCAACTAAATGCAGGCATCCTTGAAACTGCTCGGGAGTCTGTTTTCGTTTAGTTTTCCTAAAAGATGATAGGAAAAGGTAACATCGAGTCGCCTGTTTTATACCCCTCAACCATACAAATCCCTGCTTTTCTGGCTGCATCCCTCCCATTCCCAAGGCTCCCAGCTCTGTTTGCCTTTCCCATGCTTACTCCAGCCCTGACACGAGATCCACGTTCTAGGGTCTCCTCTTACTTGCCGGCTTCCCACAGCAGCTCGTCCCCAGCCCCGCATGGCTTTGCTAAGGGGAGGAGACCCCTGTGGGCTGTCCCCATGGCAGGGGGGGCGCACCTCGGCCCCCAGGGTGGGAAGATGGGGTGAAGCGAGGCGTAGCGTTCCCATATCCCGCTCCCAGCAGCAGGGGCCGTCTCGGGACCTGCATCTTTTCTCTCGCAGAAGCCTGTTAAGAAGCCAGCACAAGCAGTAGGTGAGCACAAAGAGAAAAGGCCTCGTGATTTCTCTTTTGTCTAACAGCTATTCTTTTTCTCAAGAAATCGGCCCAGGTTTGGCTTAAATGAGAACTTATTTGGTCCCTGGTAACAAGCAATGTGCAGGTTCTTCAGCATCAAAGATGCTTTCCTTTGCCAGCATCAGCTCTATTTTCCCTTCGTCGGTCCTGCCCAGCCCCCCGAGAGGCTGCTCCCAGCTGAGCTGCCTCGCGAGTCACCATGTTGTACGAATTGAATCTTTGACGGGATTCTTTTATCGCATCTAGGATGTAAAAGAAAAGTGTTCCTGCAGCCTGCGGGCTGGTCCGTAAGCGTGGCAGTAAAGCTTTTCCACACACGCCGTGTCAGGGCATGATGGTGGCTCTTCTCTCCCGGCCGTGAGGAGGCAGCGGCTCCGGGCTGTGACCGGGTGCTGCCACAGAAGCCGAGCTTCAACAGCGTGGCATGTGCGTGTGTAAACCTATAGCTATACATTTTCATAGAATATAAACAAGTACAGGCAAATGAAAACAATCCAAACCAGCTGAAGCCTGGGCTGCGTTCAGTTCCCTCTCATTAGGCTCAGTCCCCCGGGGCCTCAGCAAGGACACAAGCCCAGGTGCACCCTGAAGCGTGGTCGGTCCCTCCACCCTGCTCTTGGCACCCAGCAGCCTGGTGAGAAGTCAGGGGAACTACATGCGGTGGTGGCCGTCACTTGAGGGTCGGGGCTAACGAGACCAAACATTGGGAGGCCGAGCCTGGCTGCTGATGGCACCTCTGGACCTTCAGCACTGATTCACTGCCCCGGTGCTGCTTTCTCGGGTGATGGTCTTGGGCTGTTAAACTTCTGTATCTAAGCAGTGTGTAGAAACACTCAAGTCTTTTGCTTGGTTCTCGTATGGACTCGCAGGTGCCGAGATGGTCTGGGGCGTCCCAGGCAACAGAGCCTGATCTGCAGAGCCCCGTCCTTCTCACAGCGTGCCTTTCCCGCCTGTAACACCGGCTGCAAAGGACACAGCTACGCTTGTGTGTGTTGCCCAACTATCAATAAAGGTATTAATCGATATATCAGTAGCCATTTCAGGCTCTGCAGTTCACTAAACGTGTTTCTGATGATTCCCTGCTTGAGCTTAAGGTTGGTTAATGCTCAACACACTGAACGTACGTTGCTCTGGTTTAGTAGACAATGCTTGGACCTTTCAACACTGAAAACACCTCTCCAGGAGCTTAAGTGTCCTGGTTTGAGGTAAAACAGAACTAATTTTCTGTTCAGTACTTTTACTTTTTTAGCTAGGCCTCTTCTAACTAAACTCTGAAATTAACAGGATTATTGCAGCTTCTACATTTATCAGCCTGAACCTGAAATCTCGTAACATACGCTTAGCTCAACAGTCCATTTTCTATGCCATTCCCTATCAGTTTGCGCTATTAGTTATCCACAATAATATTTTTTTGCTTCTTTTTTTAGCTGTTGTCCCATATCAAGCCTTCCATCGTTCTGTGCCAGCGCTGAAAGCAAGCCGACGGGACCGGAATTAGGTCATCCCATTTCCATAGCTGCTTCCCAGTCCCCCAGAGCTCCCCTAAACTCCAAGGCTTATTAATAAAACCCCCGTTACGCTGGCGGTTCAGAGACCTCTCCATGCTGTTGGTTGAAAACTCTGGAGTGCAAATTATCCGCTCCTGGTTGTTTGAAGATACACAGCAAGAGCAGCAGTGGCTTCCCAGCTGTGGGGGCATCTCCCCTTGGGATGCTGCCCACCCACTGCCCACCCTGCCTTACCGCAGACAAACTGCACTTCCAGCTAATTCTGGGCAAACAAGAGGTTCCTTCTGATCTAGATTTAATTGAACACTCCTTCTTGCCCTTTATTCCATGTTTTTCCATTACGATCTTTGTTTCCCTCATTACTTGCCCACATTTCCTCATTTCTAATTCATAGCAGTGAACTTCCCCTTTTCACTGTTTGCTAATTATAAATACATATTTTATTACTGCATTTACTGCCCCTGCACCCAAGCTCATTTGCAAACCACCAGTACCCAGATCTCTTGGTGTGGCTTTTGGACTTCCTAGGAAAATCTCCTAAAATTGTTTTAAGTCAGGGCTGGGGAGAAAGAAGCCACTGCTACCTTATATCCTGCTCCTGGCAGCAGTGAAATAGGGGTTTTGCACCCTGAAACCAAAAGCAAGGGTCTCGCATCGAGTGGTATCGGTGAGGGAGGGAGAAGGAGTTCTAGCGACTCTCCTCCCTCCCCAGTAGATCACTCCTCAACAGGGCAAGACCCCACTTCCCACTGAAGCCGGGAGGCAGAGCACCCCCCTTCCAGTCTGGCTCCCACCAAACACTCCTGCTGCTCCTTCTGGGGTTTTCCTTCCCAGTGAACAAGCAGGAGGAACCTGTCAGCTTTCCTTCAGCTTCGGAAGCTGAACCCGTTCCCACGGGAAGCCCAGGAGAGCAGCACTGCCCCTGTCCCAGAGAAGAGAATTCCCTTCTGCAGCGGTTTCATGCCAGTAGATCTCAGCTGCTCAGGAAACCATCAGCCCCCTCCTCACTCAGAGCTTGCAGTTGAAATGTTGGGGTTTCCCCCCCTCCACCCTCCAGCTGTACACAGATTAAATCCTTTCTTTTAGGCAGTATAATTGCTGTATGGCATGATCAGCTGAGGATTCCCTTTGGTTTAAACTTCACGAATGTAATTAGCTAAGCAATGCACTCACTTCAAGTTCTGTAATAATTTTCATCTGGCAAGGGTAAGACAAAAGTAGACTTGCCCTTCGGCTGGAAACAAGCGCTGGCTTTGGAAACTACAGGATAACGCTGTAGAAACATCAAAGGTATTTCAGGCCCAGCAGCAGGAGACCTCAAGATGTGTCACTCAGACTGAAACCTTCCGATGTTTGTGCAGAATTTCAACTTAAGAGCACAGCAAAGTGATTAACAGACCATTACTCCTGCCGTCTGCTGCGATTTGTGCACCCCTAGCAAGGGGACCTACTGTCCCGATGTGTTCCTTAACTGCTGGGACGTTGGGCCGCAAAAGATCTGGATCTTTTGCATCTATATTATTAGTGGAGGGAATGAGAAAATATGCCCTTCCTGACCAAATAGGTGAAGAGCCCTCGTGTTGGGTGGCAAACTGCAGAAGTTTTGACTGTAAAAGTATGTGTAAGTAAGGAAAAATCTCCATCTAAGGCTCTAAATCGCTTCCCCTGTTGCTCAGACAGATTATCCTAGTCAGTCAGCCATTTAGGAATTCAAAACATTGCTACAGACTTTCCCAGCTTAAAAATAAGTCTTCCACATCATCAGAAGCATGTAGGAGCTAAAAAAAGCTTCTTTATGGAAAGACTATAGATCTGCCCCGTAGGACGCACTGAATCAGTTCTCGGGCGGCATTAACAGGCGACAGGGGACGGCGGCTGCTGTCGTCCCTGCGTGCAGGTGAGCGCATCCCACGGCAGAGTCGGCGCATGGGAAAGGCAAAATACTGAGAATATTTGGGAATACTTGGGAACTTGGGAATACTGAGTGTATAGAGAGGGCTTATAAATGGCTCGAAGCATGTTACTTCCTTTCATGCCAAGACTGTTAAAGCCCAGATCGTCTTTCCTTTCTCTCCCTCCAAAGCTCAGATAGGCGGGAAGCAGACTTTTCTCATGCTTTGGGGAAAATTGTATTCAAGGTATAATCCAAGCCAGGAAGTGCCAGATCTGGCCATAATATACTGGAAATATCATGGAAGCAAAGAGCATTGTGACATCCTGAACTGGGGACAGTTTCATTTTTGCTTTCTAGGCACCCGGCGCCACAAGTGTCTCTAGATCCTAGAGGGAAGAAAAAGGTACAAGGCTCCTTGAGGAGATGTAGAAACCTCAGGAAGAGGGAGTTAGAGGAGGCTCTTGCCTTGGAGTTCTCTGTTCCTCCTGCAAGGATGCATTAGTTTTCTTTCCTCATTTTAACAGGCTGCATAAAGATCACCCTGAAGTAAAGCCCCAAAACTTCCTTCCAAGGTCCAAGGGCAAACATCAAATAAAACCAAGGTGCTTTCCTCCAAGGATCTTTGTTCAGCAAGTCCCAGGCAACGTGAAGCTAAACCAGACAGCTATACAATGGAAGAGACAGGATCAGCTGGCCAAAATCAGGGACAACCTTGCTGCTAACAACCATTTGTTGGGAAGAAGTGATCCCTGCTGGGTGACGCACCAGTGGATACGAGGCATGACGGTGGCTTCCCAATCAGTGATCCAAGTTGTCCAAGCTCAAGTGTGAGAAGTCACTTCTGTTAACATATTGCTTAGGCTTTTAGCAGCTAGAATTAGAAGCAGGTGATGAACTTTTATGCAGAACCTAATGGGTATTTAGGGTATGGAGGGTTTTTTTTTTTGTTTGCTTGTTTTTAAATACATTTCAACTCCTTTCCCAGTCCCTGACAGAACTCAGTTCTGAAGCTCACGCTGTTTCTTTCAAAAAATAATTCAAAATGTACCTCAGCACTTTTTAACCTCACATGCGATGCATCAGGATTTCCTTGAAGCAAGTTTTGTTTCAGGGAAGCAGAACTTGACCCTTTTGGTCTTTGTTCTGGAAGCAGGACACTTACACCCAGGACTTCCACGGAGAGCATATGGTTTGACCATTTTGAAACGACCAGAATGCAAACCCTGTAAATAGGTAGGAGCTGGTGTTTTCAGCTGTTGATACTGCTACAGGCAGCCATGGTTTGTGAAGTAAAATGCTGCAGACCACTGGCGGCTCATAGTAGTGTGGTCCCAGAGGTAGATTCTATCTAGAAACGACCAACTTCTGTAGTATCTGATCACGGAAGTGCTCAGTGTATAGCCAGAGGCACCGTCTGGCTGTGAAGGACCTGGTCCCCCATCAAAAGTTCAAATTCAGGCAGGTTTTTTGCCTATTTATAGGAACAGTGAAAACATTTTTTTGCTCATTCGTGCCACCTACTTCCAAATAGCCAGTGTGCAAATGGCAGCTTCAGCAGAGGGGCAACTCCCTTCAGCTCCAAAAGCAGCGACGATGCCAACCCACATCTGTGCAGCAGCTCCGGAGGTGCCGGCCGATAATCGAGACTAGAACTGAACAGAAAAATACTCATGAGAGAGAAAAGCTGAGCCTGGCAGCCATATCCCAGAACAAACAGCTCACTGGCTTGGGCGCTCATTTAGGAGGTTGGTATTACGTGTCCCCAGGAAAATAAATAAATAACCCCCCACGCACACGCCAGCTGATTTGGAAAGGGCAATTCTCCCAGGTCTCAGACAAACGGGGTGCGTACAAGGCTGGGTCAGCACCTCCCTCCTGCTCCCTGTGCCAAAGAAGATGACAGGAGGGAGAGAAGGGAGAAAGAGAATCCTCTGGCATTTTCTCAGCAAACTATAAATCACCCCAGTATTTGGGGAACTCTTTCCATTTCCTTTCCCCCTTTTGCATTTCAGACAAAGAATTTCACTGAATTTTTAGAGTTGGAAGGGACCATAAAGATCATCTAGTCCAACTCCCCTGCTGAAGCAGGATTGCCCAGAGCATGTCAGAGCATGTTACTCAGGACTGCATCCAGGCGGGTCTTGAAAATCTCCAAAGAAGGGGACTCCACAACCTCCCTGGGCAGCCTGTTCCAGGGCTCTGTCACCCTCACCGTAAAGAAGTTTCTTCTCATATTTGAGTGGAACCACTCAAGAAGAACAAAGCCCACTCCTGAGTAATGCAACAGGCTGATGCTTGGGTTGTTTAGGACACTCAAGTGAAAGGCAGGAGACCCGGCTTCGAGTCCTGGACCGGAATCAGGCAGAGCACAAGCATCAAATCCAGATTGCTTGTTTCCTACGGCAACACAACACACTGACACCTCTTCTGAGGTTTCACTGCTGCTGAAATGCACAACCACTAAAGAAAACTTCAGCAAACCTAGCACCTGCCATAAGCCGGGGGGTGGGGGGGCTCGGAGGGGACTTTTGTTTTGTTTTCCCCCCTAAATAACTGCCATTTTCTCAGTAGGTGTTTGAAACAAAGTTCTCGTTCACGTTAGTATAGCATTAGCTGGGTTAAGTAGTGCACCCTGACCCAGCAGTACACTGATGTGTTTTACAAATTATGTACGTGCTATAATTAGCTTATTGGAGAATTCCTGAAGAACTAGGTGCATATGTACGTAGTTACTCAGTTGTGGCAGCGATTTGCCTGACTCTCCGGTACCCTGCAGAGCCCGCAGCGGAGCACTGAGCTTCCCAGGTCAGGCCAAAGCGTACTCAGAATCCGAGTGGGTGAAAATGAGAGAAAGCATCAGGTGCCAATGGCTCCTCTCTCCATAGTACTGCCTGGAAAAAGATGAAAACTCACCAACACGGATCATTTTAACTCAATGACAACATAATAAAAATCCTGTCTTGCTCTTGTGTGCAAACAGCAAAATAACTGACTGCAAATGAAAGCATCCCAAGACCTCAGTAATATCGAGCCACAGCAGCTTCTGATGCCACGGTGAGGAAGAAACCCCTCTGTGTTCACTGGGAGGTGGCAGTGCAGGCACGTACAGGACCTCAGAAGTAGACCGAACCGCATTCATAGAATCATAGAATCATCCAGGTTGGAAGAGACCCTTGGGATCATCGAGTCCAACCATCTACCCTACACTACAAAGTTCTCCCCTATATTGTAACCCCCAACACCACATCTAAACGTCTCTTAAACACATCCAGGGATGGTGACTCAACCACCTCCCTGGGCAGCCTATTCCAATGCCCGACCACTCTTTCTGTGAAAAATTCTTTCCTAATGTTCAGTCTAAACGTACCCTGCTGGAGCTTGAATCTTTTAAATATTTGAGGAAGAATGCTTTTCTAGCTACCAAGTGACACGGCTTAAAGCAGAGATTAGGACCAGGTTTCAATCACTTATTCTATTATGAAACTTAGGGGGGAAAAAAACCATCCACTGTAATTTTTGAAGAGAAAAAGTTCTGAAATTAGTTGTCCCTTCCCAACTATTCCTCCAACAGAGACGGGCTGGATTTCAAAACATACTGCAATCAACTGGTATGGCCATGGTCAAACCCCCGTGCTCTTCCCGTCTCCAGGCAGCTATTATCTCTCTGCATGTGCTTTGCCTGCGAGAAAGCACTGCTCCTCCACAGCAAAACGTCATCTCCATTGAGCCACTCACCTCGGAGAAGGCTCGCCAGCTCTGGCAAGAGGATCACTTGAGAGCTGGGAAAACCCCAGCAGAACTTTGGTTGATAGATCTTGTATCCTCCTGCATCTTTGAAAGCGGTGAATACCCCAGCCCAGAAAAGCCTCGTGCTTGCCTGCTTCAGAGGAAGAGTCAGCTTTGACTCTCTCACAAACTGGTTGGTTTGACATTCGTTCTTTTAACAGAGAAAGCTGAGATAAGCTTGTAGATATATATATATATAGATATATATATATATAGATATATATATATATATATATATATAAAGAGCTTCTTTAAAGATCAATCTTTCTCTACCCCAAGTGTTAGGAGGAGACGTTAAGGGAGTTTTCTTTCCCACTGACAAGGTTTTCTGGAGATGAACTCTACAACCTGGCCTGGCAAATGTCCTGCCATAACCAGTTGCACGATAAGCAAACAGTGGGTGGCCAACAAGGTAGTTCAATATTTACACAACCTTTTCATTTCTAAGTACATGGCGCAGATTTTTAGAAAAGGTGAAATCTCTTCAGATAAACTTGTAAGATTTTCCACGGAACGGCTTCCTCTCTGTCCCCAGAAGCGGGGAGCAGCAACCCCAAACACCCAGCACCGCTCCCATCCCGCGGCCCAGGAATGGCCAGTGCACAGCAGGGCCAGTGACCCAGCAGGGCTAGTGGCCCAGCGTGGGGAGAGCCAGCAGATGTACAGCATCAAGGACAAAGAAAAGCGCTCTACAAAGAGCGGCTGTTGCCACTGCTGGCTCCCTGCAGCGGGCATGCTGCTGCTGCCTGCTTGATTTTATTTGGTCTTTTCCAGACACTGCAGCTGCCTGGCACTGATAACAGTTCTCCGTGTCAGAAGGTGAACCCACTGATTGGGAAGTTACAGTTCTTGTGTGCACTGAAATTTCCTGCGAACAAAAGGTTAAGATTGCAGCCTACCTTCCTCCTCCTGCCTGAGGGAGACTAGAAACAACAAGCTGCAGAGGGGATGGGAGGCTGTCTTTGGGGAAACCACAGCACACCTTTATGCCCAGAGCCCGCAGAGGAGCGTTAACACCAAACCCGGGAGATTTTATTCTGCTTTTGAAAACAAACAAAAGAACCAGAAAGCAGATACTGCAAGGCATTTGAGATAACACTGAGAAAAGATGACCATGTCAAAGGAGAGTGGAGACACTCACTCACCAGCAATCTGGGCATTCTTCAGAGGAGAGCTGAGCCCAAGAAGCGACAGCTGAGAAAATTTTCCAATGTAAAGAACTTTTAAAAAATAAAATAATAAACTTTTGACTCGGCAACCTCAAGATTTTGGCTAAAACGCAGCATTTACAATAAGGTGTCTTTACAACCAAGGAGAACACTCTTATAGTGATCTTGATTGCAGCACTCTAAAATAGAATCAGTCCAGAACAATTTTTTCATTAAGGTAACAATGTATCAGCTTGTCTCCTTATTGGCACTTGCACTTCTGTTTGAAAACATCCCTTTCTTTCGGCCTTCTTACGCCCTTCTTAAATATGACATCGTACCTTATTCCAAGTTCTCACTTAGCGAAGCCGACCAAGGGCGGGCAAACGGCCCATGGCACACAGTAGCTGTAAGACAATTTTTCATCTCGTGTTCTTCACTCTCCGCCCCACACCGTTCCCTCCCAGCACCCCAAGTGCTCCCTTACTTCCATCATGTTTTAACAGGGCATCTTCCTTCTTTCCCCAGGAACCAGGTAGCTGTGCGTATGAAATAATTATTCTGAGACCAGAATAATTAGTGTACTGCTAGAGTCATATCGAAAGCAAAAATCTCCTATTCCTTAAAATAATCTAGTCCTTCCTCAGTACTGGGTTGAAAGCCCGTGACAATTACTGGGGTCAAAAGAAGCCTCTTTTTCTGTTGTCAGCACTGCAAGCCACGCACACGTGGTTTTCCTGTCCTTTACAGGTGGTTTCTTTTCCCTCCACACTCTGACTCCTCCTACCTTGTTGCTGGGGAAGCAAGTGCAATTCCGCCAATTCCAGCACACCAGGACTGAGAGGACTCACAAGATACTCCATCAAAAACAGAGCTCAGGCAAGAACAGACTCCGACTACTTGACCATTACACCAGTTCCTGGCAGGCAGAGCTACACTCTTGCTCCAGTTCCGATTGCCAGACTTGGAGCCCCCGCGTTCTCACACGTGGGGACGTTTCTCTGAAGCTCTCCCGTACCAACACAGCTCTGCTGAATCCACCCACCAATCTGCAGTGGTGGGAAACCAACCCTGACCTCCAATGCCAACCTGTTTTGAGCTTTGGGCTAAGAAAACTGCTAAAAAAAAAAAAAAAAAAAAAAAAAGGGCAGTTTTCAGACTTTAGCAAGTGTTGCTGTTAATGTGCACCAGTGACATTATCCATTCTTCTGCTATTTTCTCTTTGGCCTGCTGCCTCCCAAAAGTAAGCACATGGGGGGAGGGGAGGGCACAGTCAAAACACATCCCAACACTCACAATCAGATTCTTAATAATAGTAATGAATCTCTACATGTTAAACTCACGGAAAGGCATGTTTCAATGCCTGATTTTTAATAGCCCTTGGTTAGAGTGAGGCCTACAACATAATACTTTCCTCTTGGCAAACAATCACATTTTAGTATAGTGATGACACTGTGTTATTCAGTTCTTTTCTTTTAAAAAACCCACAAAATTGAATGTCACCATGGGAACAGTCTAAAGTTGATTTTGGAAAGAGGCTCACTTCCTATAGCTTTTCTGTTGGCATAAAAATAATGTCACTGAACTGTATCAGAAGCAAGTGTTTTATGAACTTTAGTCTCTAAAGATACCAGTCAGTTCTGAAAATATCCTCCCTAATGGTTCCATTTCTTTAGTTTCTGAAGCAGAATAAAGGGCCCAGAAAGGCTTCTTTCCTGTTTTCCTCAACAAGAAACACACCCCAAGCTACCACCAATGTGATCTAATTCAATCATTCTTCAGCCTGTAACGTGTAATAAGTGTCAGTACGGAAAAATTCCTTCTCAGAAGAACAATTAAAACTTAAAGCAGTCATCCTGGTTGGCTGGCTGAACAAACGACACATGTTCACACAAGAATAATTCAGTCAACCGTCTTAATAAGGATTTACTTTAAACAGAACCTTGTATGGGTACACTAGACTCAGTCTCATTAAGGAGTAAGTTGGATTTTTATACAGCATGAACCATTGGCAATCTAAAACAGACCCACTGAAGAATGGAATGGAGAATCAAACGCAATGTTTCAGACCCAAGCTCTATGTGCCTTTAATACTTTCTTTTTCCTTTTTTTTTTTTTTGAGAGAGTGCACACTACGACAGACATTTGCATTTATCATGTTTTTAACTTCTTTTCTAAGGATGAACTCTCTGAATCTGCATCTTCCAACTCCGCTCTGTGTCTTTTCAGTCCTCCGAGAGACTGAGAGCTCTCACTGCCCGCAGGATGCAAGTCAGCGGTATCCTCCCTTGTGTTCACACTGTAGCTGTTGGAGTCCAGCTCGGACAGGCAGCAGTCTTTGTGCAAGGTCACACCCGTCTGTACAAGGTTGCCATGATCAGCATTTGAGCGCACCTGTAGTCCCTGCGTCACAGCCTCCTGCTCTCCAAAACTCTGTCCGTTGTTGAAGCAAGAAGGGCGAAGATGCAAGTGGCCATTGTTGTGGTTAATGCAGGAGGTGTCGAGGCTCCTCTCCTCACTGTCATCAGTCTGGTTTCTGGAGCAGTGACCTGACATGCTGCAGATGGCCACAGCGGAGAATGGAGGGACCAGTGAGTGATGGCTTGATGCTGGTTGACAGTTCTGACTATTTTTCTGTTCCACAAGTCCTGCTGTCTGAATGCAAGGTTCTTCAGTACAACTACTTAGCCCTTTACGGTTGGCTTTTCCATTGAGCTTTTTAGTCTCAAAAGGATGCTCTATACCTCCACTGCTAGCGTCTTCAGATGTGTTTTCTTGACCCTCCATCCGCCGCTGATTGTCACATTCATGAGCTTGACCATTAGCAGAATTTTCTGTCAAGCCACGTTCTTTTAAAGTTTCTTTGTTGTGGCTTTCAGTAGAAAGAGCTGGGGAACCTTGAGGACCTACTGAACTCAAGTTCCTAGCATCTTCCTTATTTAGTGAGTGTGATGTACTGTGCCTTCCACTAGTTCCTGGTTTCCCTTCATCATTCTCTCCATCTCCTCTGGAGGATTCACCATCTTTACTAGCTGAATACGATATGTAAGAATAATGAAGCCATTTGTAAGCTTTGTAAATCTTTCTCTCCACTGATTCGCTGTCTGAACAAGGAGAAGTCCTTTCTTTGAGAACTTCTTTATTGGCTGAACTCCTTTCTGGCGAAGAAGCTGGAGAAGAAGAAAGATCATCTACTTTGATCTGGGGGTAATCATAGATGTCCTCACCTATGTAGGGGGTCACATTCTCCGTGTTAGTGCTAGTCCTTTGCTCCTTTTGCACCTTCTGCCGGCGCCTCAAGGCATTGCGTTGCCTCATAGATGTACGTCGTTCATTCAGTTCCTCTTCATCTTCTGTGCTGCTGCTGCTGCTGGAGCTGCTGGATTCGTTCTCCTCAGGGCTCGGGGACCGTGGCCGTGGGAAAAGGTCCGTATCTAGTTCCGCCTCACAGGTATTGTCATCAGAGTCAGACTCATTGGAAAGAGCCAGGAGACGTTTATCCTGATACTTTCTCAGTGCGGAGAGCCTCTGCTGACGGGAAGCCACGTCTTCTCTGGCTGAGGGGGATTCACTTGATCTTAAGGCTCTCAAGTTATAGGCAGTTTCATCAGACTCTTCAGCCACGTGTGGTGGGGAGTGATGCAAAGAGGCGGAGGACTCCGACTCGCTGTAAGCGGAGCGCTCACTTACTCCTGCATGGAGCTGCAGGATTGTGCTCTCACTGAGGTCACTGTCCGAGTCTGAGCTCCAGCCCTCGATCTCCCGGCGCACCAGGGAGTCAAAAAAGGCCATCATCCTTGGATCTTCCTGGACCGACTGGTTGGCATAATCATGGGACAAACCACTACCACTGTTCAACACCAGGCTGATGTACTCTTCGTGAGTGTAGAGGCAACGCGAATCATCCTCAATTCTACCATCCAGATCCCCCGTGCAGTCAGGCTGCTTGTAAGGACTCCAGATCTGTAACAGAAAACAAAAAAAAAATACGTATGTGTTTGAATTCATAAGCTATTATATGCATTTGAAATAGAACAGTAGCACAAATACACAAAACAATTGCAAGTTGCAGATTGTTTTTATTAAATGTTAGCCATCAGACTCATACTTACAAGTATTCCGGAGATGTGGGGTTTTTTTCTAGCCTTTTACAAATGTGTTTTTCCTGCATCTACTTCACCCATCCAGAATTTAAAAGCTTTCACCCCACAGATTATCCATCATTTCAATATTTCATTGTGTAATAATTTCTCCCAAATTGCAGGGCTCTATTTTTATGTAACAGGGGATGCGTACTCACTAACGGTAAGCTACAATACAGTCTTAGCACTAATGAAGGCACTTGTTTCCCAGGAAACTAGAGTTGCTTGTGCCAGTGATGTAGAGTATATTTCACCCAGCTGCATAGTCCCTCACACCTTATCAGCAGGCAGGGAGCTCAATGTGTGGAGGTGAAAAGCAGAACTGCACTGTTCCCTCCAGGAAACAGTCTGGAGACTGTTGGAAAGGAAGGAAAGAAAGGAAAGAAAAGCATCCAACATCCTCTCAGGACACAGCAGCAGTTTTAGTTAGTAGGGAAAGGTGAAGGAGAAGAGTTTTACTGAAAGCTACTTCTGAAGTGGAGAGAACAACATTGTGAAGTGTAATGATTTCACCAATAGCAACAGCCTTGACTGTGCTGTACATCCAGCCTTCCCTCAGTTTCCTGGTGTGGAGGGGAAAAGAAAAAAAAAAAAGCCCCAAAGAAGATCCACCAATATCCCTAAGAAACTGGTAATACTTATCAACATAGTATTAGTAATCCATAGCAAACATAGTAGTTGGAGCTCCTTACCTTTCTCAGTTTTACTCATGGATTTGGGACAATTTGTTTAAGGCACACATTGGACAACCCTATCACCTTATTCTAGATCGATTGTTAACGTGATGGACAACACTTACGGTAAGCAGAACTTACCCACAACACTGCCTTGTAGTTCTGCTTATAAAATACCTGATTTCAGTCATGGTTTGCTTTTAGCCCACTAACAAGCCCAGGGAAAAAAAATCCTATGCCAGCTGTCTATACCAGGTTGGCCTTTTAAGATAGACTTGCAAAAAACATCTAACTCTCTTCCCCAACAGAAATCAGTCAAGTTTTGTTCCAAATACACAAAAGCACTAACAAGAAGAGTATTTTGCCTGTATAAATGAGATAAGCAGCACTCATTTCACAGATGCGTAGTTAACACATGCAACATAATCTGATACTACCATGACAAGCACTATAAAAAAAGCCCACGAGAATGCCAGTAATTTGGTATTCGCAGAGCTTTTCAACAGCGTACAGTAAAACCGCACACCTTTAATATTGGAAATAAAACAAAATAAATTATCTTGCACCTACTTGTTCCACACAGCCAAATTTTAGATGTACAGGTAACCTATATTCTGGAATTCTCCCAAAGTTGAATACCTTTACGTCGCATCCCCTGTAATTTATGGTTAACAGAGCTTCCACATATGATCTGGCTATAGATCATATAAAAGATACACTATTCCAAAATTAAAGTGGGCTGCAGATACACCTTCTTCTGTATGGCAACCATCAAGCTGCTTTTAGAACAAAGGCAAAGGAATTTTACATTGCATTACATTGGCCTGTTCCTAGGAATGTGCCTCAGTATCAAGGTGTACTCACTATTTGTACTTAATTGCTATTTTTATTATTTGCAGTACGTAAGTAAATTCTCTTCCAGTACAGTTCATTAATATAATACTTGAAACCACAATGAAGACAGTCTCCACTGGTTCAAGCACTGCACTTACTAGACACCTATCTCAAGGGACAAGCATCAGGTTTGGATAAAGATAACAAAACCCAACCTAAGCCCACTATGTATAGACTTCCATCAACCATAGTTAACCTTTTTAAAATATTCAAAAGAACAGAATCTGCTTCGCCTCCTAAATACAACATGGGAAAGAGTCTTCTCTCAGTGGGTGCACAAGAGAGACTGTCGATTCAGGGATACAGCAAGTTTTTTAATAGAAAAATAGAACTCTGCTTGCTCTAGGGACTATTCTGATTTGCTGCCTTCTTGATGATTTAACTAGCACACGTTCAGTACCTTCTCTCACAATTTATCAGATCTTTTTCCCTCTTTGTCCCACTACCGAGCATTTCAGCAAGCAGATCAGAGCTTTCCGTATTTAAGAAGCGTATACCTTCTTGTAAATCACAAAGATAAATGCTTCATACTGTATGCCTGGGCAAGCAGGCTGGCATGCCCCTTCCTCAAATAGCCTTAGCAGTGCTAGATTGATCACTAGGTTTTATAAAACTTTTTTTTTCTTGTTTAAGCAAGAGAATTAGAAAACTCTTAAGATTCTGTGTGAACCAATATAAATGGAGGAGAGGTAGTCCACTCTGAAGCGTCTCTGGGAAAGGTCTGTTTTATAATGAAAAGTCATCTAAAAAGGTACATAATGTGTGCACAGAGATTCCACATCCTCATTAGTGCTAACAGGTATTTCTGCAAGCACCAGAGAAAATACAGCAGTGTTAAATATTGAAAAGATAGCTACACTACAAAGAGTCCATAGTGAGGCTTTTCCATTCCAAGACAGATTTATTCAGAGAGAAGGGGTAAATAACAAAGAGAAGTCAAGGGAATTCAGGATGAATACCTGTTTGTACAGCATCAGATGTCTCTGGAGATTGATACCCTTACTTCTTAGACATTTTGCCATGAGGGAGTGCAAGGGCCTGCCAGAGTCCCAGAAAGAAATCAGACTAAGAATCTATCCTTGGCAGAACTGGGAGGTCTTTAAAATAGCAGCAACTGGTCCAATGCCCTCTGTGGCATCCGAAATAGGCTCCTTTGTAAATGGAATGCCTTTGGCTTTTTCTCATCCTCTGACTGATGCCATGTCAAGGAAGAATGTGAGCAAATTGGAGAAAATAAGTTGGCAAATCATCCCACTGAAGCAGCAATCTATCACGAAGTTCTTTCTCTGTGAGAGGATTAAGGAGCTGAATATTACTCACTGATGCCCCAAGTATGGATATAAAAATAGGAACAACAAAAAAAACGGGGAGTACAAAACTGGTTCTCTACTTCAGCAGAGATGCTACAGAGAGCGTCTTTGAATTGCTTGTATTCCATGGTGGCAAACCCCCAAATTTGAAAACAAAAAAGTAGTTATGCCCGTAGTGCAAGAATAATTAAAACCATCCATATATCTGATTAGGCAAAGGCAGCTAGCCACAATGACATTAATCTGTCACCATAGCAACATAGGCAAATAGACTTTGCTATCTTTGATATACTGATGATTTTTTAACAAATGGGACCTACAACAGTTGTGCTCAGTTGCACGGTATTACATTTCCAATACAAAACAGTATTTCTTTCTGAAAATCTTTATGCACTTTCCCTATTTTATCTTTTCTGGAACTGTCTTCTAACTGCATAATTCTCCGTGGCCCTCCTCTAAGCCCCACACATCAGAGGGAAAGCCTCATTTATTTCTTCTGCAATGCAATTTGTTTTCCTGCCAGTATATCCCAATGTTTCACACATTTAACTGAGGGAAAAGTGGTATTTTTCTGTTTTATGTTGCTTTAGCCCTCGTGGCGAATACTTGCTGCAAATAATAATTTTAGTTCACAACTGTGCTTTTCCATACAATTTTACTGTGGTTCAGGTTTTTGAAATGGAGGGCAACGAGCATTTCAGTTGGGTTGATGTGTCCCAGCACACACTGCCAGGAGTCAAGGCTTCTAGTATTCTTTACCGATGAGCTTGTTGAGTCTTATTTTAGGTTTCTGAAACCTCCTCACTTGAATATTCACACACCCCCTGACCCTCATCTTATCCACTGTATTCTCAGCCTGAGCAGAATTCAAACCCTAAACCACTGAGTTACTGAGTTATATTCTTGCAGGTGTTTTACAACAAAATAAAACTAAAGCAAAAAGCCCATAACCACAAAGGTCAAAATCATTCTTGTGAATACTATTCATTTCAGCAGGGCTAGGCCCGAGATGAATTTGTATCTCATTTGCAATCAGCATTAAAATAGCAAGTGTGTTGGCAGAAGCACGTGGAACTATTGAATGGCTTGTCTGTATCACGGCTTGATACTGGTGCTATCAATTCCTCACTTCTTGAAGTACTAAATTTAGGCCAGCTAGTCTAAAAATTAAGGGCTCAGACAAACAACTACTTGCATCCACATTTTTAATTCATCACAGAGTCTCTACAATTGAGGGAATGGAATACCAGCCAACCACAGTGAAGTTATCTTCTGTAATTTAATTCCAGAAAGATTTTTAGAAGACTCTTGAAGGACAGTTAAGGAAGGACACTTCTTAAGGAACTGAGTAAAACAAACAAATAAAAACCAAGAAAACAAGAAAACATAAAAAACCCTATCACTTTAATTTATGGCTCTTCCTCTTCTCATCTCAACCTCTCTGAGCAAGCACGTCAAGTGTTTGTATGGGGGAAAGACAGCCATGCAAGGGAAGGACTTGTGTTCCCAGCTGTTTCTAACACAGTGAATAGCCCCTCAGAACTGCTGGTGGTGCTTTTCCTGGTTTGCCCTTGTGCTAGTGGCAGTTACCAGCCTCCAGCCTATCTGCAGAAGTAGCTGGAATGAAGAAGAAACCACTATTGTATGGTCACCCACAACTGCTGTTCACTAAGACGGTACCTTTCAAGAGCGAAGTCATGCAGATCAGACAAGATACGAGCCTTAAAACAACCTGATCCCCAAACAAGGCACACTACAAGCCAAGACAAAATGACATACAACAACAGAGTAAGAAGTTCTGGCTCACTAATACATGAAACACCCTTCCCTTAATTTGTTTCTAGCTTGCAATGTTTGGGGAATTCAGTTCCTTCAAAGCAGCTACACGAGTTCCATCGCACACACTGCGACACAACAGGCGTTCTCTTCTGAGGAGGCAGTCAAGCAGAGGTGTCTTTGAAAGAGTTACACAACCTGTGACTGGAGCCTTAATCAAACTAACCTTTTAATCACTAGGTAAAAAAACAAAAACCCCGCCAAAACCCAAGCAGAAGTACACAAAAGCAACACAGGGGATGTTTATACCAATGGTAATCCAACAGTCTAAGAACACTCATGCAGGAAGGATTCATCGGGTAAAGGGTCAGCAGATCAAAAATCCAAAAGGGAGAATTCAGGCTGTGAATCAAGTTCCCAAATAAAATAAAAAAAATGCCTCTGGCAAAACTGTTGTTAAACAGCGGCAGTTTGACTGCTTGGAAATTGAAAACTCGGTGAGCTGCTAAGACCCCTCGATGCACTTTTGTCCAAAGCCTGGACTTGATAGATTTGTGATCAAACCTGTCAGAGGATACAGATGAAGAAAAAAGTAGAAAAGCAAACTAAAGGATCAGTGGAAAGTAGAAGAGAAGAAAAGCTGAACCACAATCAGAACCCAAATGCTGCTAGCAGCTGTAATGCAAGTGATGCAGCTGGACATTGGGCCATGATCCCAGGGTTTTGGGCCAGTTCTGGTCCATAAGTTGCAGACCACTAACACTTTCCTTTGCAGGGCAAGTTCACTCAGTCAACTTGTAGCTGACTGAAGCATTTACTAATATTCAAACAACCTCATTTACAGCCACATGCAGGTAAGACTTTTATGAAGTCATTCAACAGATAGACTGAATTTTTAAGTAGGAAAATGAGAACTGATGCTGCTTCTAACTTTCTGCTTTCTTTCATCTTTTTGGTAGACCAAAATTATAGCAAAATTTCTATGGCAGCAGAACGCAAGTGCATTATTGTAGCATAATCCTCTGCCTCCCCACCCTCCACCTCTGCTATTAGAAATGACAAAAAAGTTTCTGCCTTGCTCCCACAATACTGACTGTCTTTCTTTAAGGAAAAAAAGTTTCAGGACCTAAGATTGTTATTTCTTTACATTCCATATAAAAAAAGAACACAAACTGTCTAAAAATACTGTACATTGCTGGAGGATTCAGAAAAGACATATTGTGGAAGGTATTAAGAGTCCTGTTTCCTCTGGAAGTCACAGAAAGGTATGATGAATTGATTCAATGCAGAAGTGCGCTCAAAAAATTATAGAAGGGCTCCTGAGGCAGTATTTGGTCTAAATTCAGGTAGGTCAGGCTAAGCCAAGCCCAATGATACTCTTTGGAGAGATTGTTATTACATTTTAGACCAAACTACCAGAAGTTTTAGGAGGTGAGATGTTAAAGCTGTGATCAAACTCTCCAGAAAAGGACTGTTTGCATGATACTTCAGTTATGTACAGAAAGAGACTGGAAAAAAAACATTTCCTTTTTCAAGGTACAAATCCAGGAAATTCTGATCTTATCTCTTATATCTCAAACCTTTAAAATTGAAACGGAGTTCACAGCTGAAATGCCCAATTAAAAATTTGCATCAGTTTAGCCAGCAAATGAGACATACCACTTTACAAATGAGTAAGATGAGAAGACAGGATGGGTGTGAAAAAGAATGACGCCGAGCTAAGCAAAGTATTTATCCTGAAATACTGAAAGAACACATTTTCTGATAATTAATCTTACCTTTATAATCTTTTCAACGCCAGAAGAACAGATCATGTAAGTGTGAGGATTAAACCGGACTTGGTTTACAATTGACCGATGACCTTTCAATACCATAAAAGCACCATTGACGACCCTGCCAATGCCACCTAGGGGAAAAACAAGCACACACTGAAATGAATCATTAAATCTTCATATTGCTTTCATTCATAATCATTCAAAGTTGTATTATATTTGACAATGTGCTTCAGCTTTATTTTGCAATATTTTAAGGCCTGTGTTGGCTGCAGAATTCCGATTTGATGAGCAATGCCCCTATGAAAACCTGCAAGTTTGATGAAAAGCATCCTTCTTGCAAATTAGGACTTAGAGGCTAGCTTTAGTTCAAACTATCTAAACAGACAATGAAGGTTTTTGACCTAATACAACAAGTATGTGAATAAGAACAACATACATAGTTAATGAAATCACCAGTGAAACCATTGTGCCTAAGGCATGACACTACTCACAGTTTGTAAATTTGAAGCAGAGGGAAATAAAGAGGTTGACTTAATAGCTATACTCTGTTTTTTCAATTTACTTTTTAAATCAGCAATTCATTACTGTCACAGTTTAGTCCAGTCTGATGGGAAGGAATCTAAAGGAGGCAATCTTCAAGCCTAGAAACTTGAGTTACTACATTACAGCTGGACTTAGTATAAGTATAGCCTTCCCTAGACCAGGATCTATAACACCACATACTTCTGTGAATCAAGCTTAGAGAGGGACCTGAAATACCATATCTGACCAGTGGGTTATATCACTCTTTGTCACAAGGCAGCGAATTGACTGAAGTGGAATGCTTTTGTGCTTATGGTAAAACTCAAAACAGAAGCCAGACATTGTTCATTGACTCTTACTAGGTCTATATAACCAAAGCAAGAAACTCACACAGTAATTTTTTATATTAGTAGATTTACACAATTGAAACCATATGTTTGTTAGAAAGCATACCTGTGTAAACATACATAATAAATCAATATAATAATAAACAAGTGTCAATCAACATGCTATGATTAACATCTTCAGTGAAAGAAACCGAAACGTTAAAAAGAGGGAAAGTAAAAACTGAAAACCACTTCAGAGGAAAACAATCTTGCTATTTACAACTTCAAAGGTTGTAAGCAAACTTTACAGAAAGTTAAAATAATTTCATTAGCTTCTCTGCTACTTATAGGCATCTCAACACTAAATGAATAAACTTTATGTTTTTCTTGATGAAGATGTTTGCTATCCTCCTTTGTCCTCAATGGGAGCTCTTTCAGCTGAAATAGCTGCTGGTTTAAGCCCTAAGCCCAATGTTGAACAACTTGTCTTCTAAAACAGAGAGTTGGAGTTCTCCTGCAATGCACATTTCCGAAAGAAAAACTTGCATTAACACTGAAGAGTAGCAAGATAGAAGGGTCAAGGAAAAAAAAAAAAAAGGAAAAAAAAAAGTCATTCCTATATCACCTTCAATTTGGTAGGTTACATAAACAATAAAGAACTGCAGCCAGTGAGGTTGTGTTTAGCCCCTTTCTTCTTAGAAAAAGTACTCTATCCCTTCCACTCATTTTAACTACACTCTGAAGGCCAGACCGATGCATACATGGTGTACAGAACATGATAAGGTTTTAGAAGCAAGGAGTCATCCAACTCCTAAAAATCTAGAGACAGATCTTTTTACTGCTTTTGGAAAGTGTTCTGTTTGCACAAATCATTCTTTGCAGACAAACTGCAGCCTCATGGAACTTTGGGATAGAAAGATAATGTGCCTGAAGAAGGGAAAAGAGATGGTGAGTAACTCCAAGGACCAAATCGCATGGCCATTTTAAAGACTTTGTGTATAGAATGAAAGCTCATTTAAAATTAAGAAAACTTGAAAGGGAGACGATCACTCCAGTGATGAAATACGTTCATTGAAACTGCACTGAGACTGAGCTACATGAACGGTTCTACAAGTTCTGCCTTTGGCCACTAGAGCAAGATTTCACCAATGTAAACAAAGTTGACTGAGAAGTAACTGATTGAAGAGCAAGTTCATTAAATGCCAAATTGGGCTTTTTTGATTTTCTTTTCCATTTTATGAGATTACTCACGTCCTTTCATTCTGCTCACCCTGCTAGACACTCATGACCATATTTATGGCTGATGGCAAGTTGCCCTACTCCCATAGCATTCCTTCCAGCCAAATCACAGTTGTCAATCCAATTGCATCTATCAAGCCAGTGGTAGATGGTTACATCAAGTCCAGTTCTCAGTGCATTTATCTTGACCTAGCAGACAAGTGTTCCGGAAAGAGGGCCTCGGGAATGAACAGACAATTTGCTTAGGAAATGTTTCCAAGTCTGTAAGTAATGCCTAAAACAAGTTTTAACTATCCATGGACTCTAGCTGCCTGAATTCAGTACAAACCAAGAAATATGCCCTATGAAACACACTATGAATCACTCACAAAAGACTGAGAAGTTAAAAAGACAATAAGCAAAGAAAGAATTATAATGGAGATGAAATACCAGTTTAGGGCACCAATATTTTGGGCTGCATTTCCAAGTCAGTCATTGGCCTTTTGTGGTACTGTGTGAATTAACACATGGTTATTTTCCTAGTAAAACAGTGAAAACAGTTATTTAATGCCAGAAATGTCTTCTGGCATTAAGCTTTAAATGTTTATCAATACACTAAAAGCACTGGATGAAGAGTGCACAGCATACCATGTCTAGAGCACAGCTCTCCCTAGGCTCTCATCAAATTCAGAAAGTGTCTGAAGCCCAGAAAGCCAGCCGCATCCTGGGCTTCATCAAAAGATGCATGACCAGCAGGTCGATGGAAGTGATTCTGACCCCCTACTCCACCCTGGCGAGTACCTGGAGTACTGTGTCCAGCTCTGGGGTCTCCAGCACAAGAAAGACCTAGACCTGTTGGAGCAGGTCCAGAGGAGGGCCACAAAAATGATCAGAGGGGTGGAACACCTCTCTTATGAGGACAGGCTGAAACAGTTGGAGTTTTTCAGTCTGGAGAAGAGGACTTTGAGGAGACCTTATATCAGCTTTTCAATAAAGGGGGCTTATAAGAAAGACAGACTTTTTATCAAGGCCTGTAGTGAGAGAAGGGGCAACAGTTTTAAGCTGAAGAGAGTAGATTTGTATTGGATATAAAGAAGAATTTTTTTACAATGAGGGCGGTGAGACACTGGAACAGGTTGCTCGGGAAGTTGTGGATGCCCCATCCCTGGAAGTGTTCAAGGTCAGGGTGGATGGGGCTTTGAGCAACCAGATCTAGTGGAAGGTGTCCCTGCCCTTAACAGGGTTCCCTTCCAACCCAAACCATTCTGTGATTCTATGAAGGAACTCAAAAGCTTTCTGTTATAATACTGAAGTTCTCCAAAATTCCTTCTAAGCCACTAACAGTAAAATCAGAGGAAGCACAGTACTAGAACATCCTTCACTCCTTTTAGAGTGAAGGTGAACTTCCCTACAAAGCCTCTTAAAACAACTAACTACCCAATTTACATTAAAGTCCAGTAGGAGCAGATTACTGCAATCACAAATCTTAGCAGTCAGCTTCTTCCAGTAGCATAAGAGGTTTTAATAATTTAAACCAAGAAGTATTGATTCCAGTAACACTCTGATAATCTCTGTGTCAAATATAATAGACTGCCCCAGAACCTCATTTCTGGACAATCCCTTGCCTGATGCAATTTTAGTCTACCAACTCCTATGTGCTTAAGTGACATCTCTAAGTTAGTGCTTAATGCAGAGCCTTCTACATCCTTCTCCTGACAGTGGTCCCTTCATTTTACAGTGGCTCAGCAAAGTTGGTATGGAATTACGTGTGTATCTGTGTGGCAGACAGATGCCTGTGTCCAGACTTGTCTGGAACCCCCCTGGTCTCCCAGCAGAGGCTTAGCTGCAGCCATAGAGCTTCCAGTCATCTCACAGTGTGAGTAAAGTTTGCTCATGTCTGCTGGCAAAAATAACGTGCATCTGTACATTAAGTAGAGGTTGGCCATGAACTGCTGAAATTCCTGAGGCCATCTTCCTTTTTTGCCTGTAATAATTTCTATTTCTTTTTGCTGTCTTCACTTGAACTGGTATATTCTATTTGTATTGTTTCAGCAGAATTGGCCTCTGCTATCCCAACAACACTCAAATTTTGCTTTGGAGGTTTGAGGGTTTTTTAAGAGATAGGAGTGTTGTTTGTTTGGTTTTAAATTTAGTGGCACGCACAGGTCCTGCAACTGGTTTAGCATGGCAGCTTTTATATTCTTCGGTAATTACCACGTGTATAAGCAGTGCTTATATGTAAGCTAATGGCTTCTGTATATGTTGTTAATAATATTACCAAAAAAAAAAGTCTTCAAAGGCCAATTACGCTGATTTTAGAAGGTTTGTAACTTTCTAATCTCTAACTACTGGAGAGAAGGGATGGAGATATACTAGCTGGTTTTGCAATACTTTCCAAAAATTGCTATGCTTAAAGACAGTTCTGAGTAGTGGTTTAGTGTTCTAGCTGTGCTCGTTGCTGTTTCTTTGGTCTGCTTTTATTTGATACACGAAGTGAAATGTCAAGAAAATCTCTCTTCCTCTGTACCCTGCAAATAAATGCTCCAAAGAGGAGCAATACAAAGTCTCAAAAAATTCTTTACATAATATCCTACTATGATATCTGACCATCTGGAAGAAATAACTTACAAAAGGCTAAATCTGAGGTGTACATTTTAAAACAGATTTCCCCTACACAGATTTGACAAGAATACCATGGCAACACAAGGAATGTCTACAGGCTCTGATATAAACTGAAGGAATAATACGATGCTTTGAAGTAGTAGATGTCTACTAAGTTGTCAAAGTGATTACTTCTTGGCTTGCTTTATTATTTTGTTTTATATATTATGCTAATTAAATTGTCATTAGTTATGCACCTTTGTAACTATTTATGCAAATGAGATGACATTTCACATATTGAGGACATACTAGATGGTACATACCAACTATCTTAAAAAACACTAGTAAATCATAATGAAGGCGAGTGAGAGATTTGGTCAGCAACCTGACTGCTGATGCGCAAGTTCCACCACACATAACAGTGTTTAAAAAAAAACAAACCAGAAGAATTAATTATTTGAAGGATAAGGAAAAAAAAAAAAAAAGGAAGCGATAGATTATTAGGAAAAGTGCCCTAGTGCAGAAATCCTGTAAGAATGTAAAACAGTCTCTAAACTAATGGAAGCTGCATTGTTCCAACCATTAAAAAAACCCAACTGTCAAAGTGCTGGAGAACTTGCTGGGCTAAGGAACAATCCTCCACTGGCTCGGTAACAGAGGAATTAAATGACCTCATTAAGAAGAAGTCCTTTCTATCTGTTCTATCTAGGACACTGAAAAAGAAGTCCCAGTGGTTGTTCATATAAGGTAGAAAGACGTTCCACAGACTAAAGCATAACTTCATACAAGCCTTGTGAATTATTCAAAGTGCTGAAAACTCCTGAGAAGAACCAGATATTTGCAGCCGCTGCCAGTGTGCCATAGCATACCATTCCACTGTAGTACTTGGCACTACAGTAGAAAGCTCGTTTAAAATTAATTTCGTTTTCATTAATAATATTCCGGGACACATTTAGACCGTAGGCCACAGCCCTGCATTTGAATCCTATGAGGTCATGATGTGCTAACGGAAGAGACATATCATAGTTTGGAAAGTAAATCCACAGCACAACGCAAGCAAATATGTACAGCATATAGGGCCTCTGCCTGCAGTGAAGCAGATTATGTTTAGATTCCTTAAAAAAGCCTCTCTCTGGTCATTCACACACCTGTATTTGTTTTGTACAGTGGATCCTTTCTCCTCCCAGCACGGTAAGAGGCGACAGTTTCAAGGAGGTACCAGGGGATGCTGTCTTATTACTTCTGCTACTACAAGAGACAGCGAAAGGGAGTGTCTGCCCAAGAGAAAGCAGCTCCAACTCCATCTGCAGACTGCCTCCTTTGTCACCTTCAAACCCACCCTCCACCTCCCAGGCCAGGTGAAAGGATCACCATGGCCTTGCAAAGATTTACCATAAGCACAGGGTGCAGTGGCCTGGCATCAGCACCTGCCTCAGGCAACCTACTCTTCCAGGCGATCATCCCCTTTGCCCAGCCTATGCCTCGAACCAGCCCCATGGCGGCCTTGTACCTCTGCAGAGGTTCCAAAAGCCAAAAGAAAAAAAGTCATATTTAAACATCTAAAGAATATACAGAAAGCTGAAGTGGTAGTGGCTATTTTTGGATGTATATTTCCTCCCTTCTTTTGTTGCTACTGCGTACCTGCCATGTCTATCTGCATCTTATCTCTACCAACCTTCCCACTGTGGTTATCACCATCAGAGCTGAACAACAATATGAAAGCTAAGACAAAATTATTATAGAAATAAACTTTGGCACACCCTTTCCATTTTGTCCCCTCTGAGAGAGGTTGCTCTTTCAGTGTGTTTAACTGCATAGGTCGCAATGGTTTTTACAATATAATTGGAACCATGCAAATTACCACCACCAAATACCAAATATGCTTTCTGAACATAAAGGGAATAAAATAAGTGAAATTATCACACAACTGATAGCTTTTTTTTTTTTTTTTTTTTTTTAAAACAGAGGTGTGAAGACTGCTTGCCTGTGCTTTTATTTTGTACTGGTAGCTGCAAACACTTTCAATAGAACAAAGAGGAAGGAGCTTTGGTACAATCAGATGGCCAGCTGCTGGGGACTAAGGCTTCTCCAGCCTCTCCCAGTGCTCAGTCTAATTTCCACCTTTCTGGTCCTAAATTAGGTATTAAACATGCCAAGGCCTGTGACAGAAACACTTACAGATGCTGAATCTTTTTCCACCTGGCTACAGCACTACAAAGCACCACCTTGTTTTCTGACAGATGCCATCTAGCCAGGACATTTCCACAGGTTCCTGGTATTAAAATCCAAACGACATGGAAACCAGTCTAAATCCCACTAAATTCTTCTACACTGCCCCACCACTTTCTTGCTGTGATAATCAAACAAGTGTTCCATTGCACACTATGGTCAACACTGACCTGAAGGGAGAGAAACCACAGTCCTAAAAGTAAAACAGTTTAGATCCCAAGACCACACTTCAGAAAAATCCATTTTTAAAAAATACAAACTTTCCAGAGCGTGCTCCCCATTGGGCCAGGCAGCTTCCCCCTGTCCCAACCCAACTGGTAAGTATATATGCATGGGTGCACATATACAGAAGTCTCAAAAATAGCTAAAGACATTAAGAAACACTTAATCATATATTATTCATCTTCACTTATCAGCCTGGAACTTTGAGAACTTAAACCACAAGCTGTCTCCAATAAGATAACCCTGTTCAAATGTTGTGAAAAGATCTGTTGCTGAATTCTTCAAGCCTAAAGAGGTGTCTGCATTTACAATGACCAACAAGGAGAAAAAAAGGGAAGAAAAATTGCATCAGTTCTGCTGAAAATTGGTGCAATTGGTTTAGTAACAGGACCACAATGACAGGCCCTTTCTTGCTAGCAGTTACAGTCAAAGGCAGAATTAAAAAGTGGTTTTGAAATGCATTTCACTGTTCTGATTTAGTGAAGTTTTTGAGAAGTCTGGTGGCAGCCTGCTCACGTAAACTGAAGGATCCCCAACTGTCTTCTCCATCACAAATAAACATCATATCCCTCACATAGCATCTTTGAGCAGTATTTCAAAAGCAACAGACAAGCTCTGAGTTGCAAAGATGATTCAGAGTAGTGGGTGAGGAATGTAAATTCCACTTTGCAAAACATTTGGTCTACTAAGCCCTCTATTACTCCATAAGACATGTCAGGTTTTGTCTTGAACAGGGATTCTTTACCAGCTAAGAGACCATGTTAATACCAGTTATGTTTACATACTGCCTGAAGTGCTTATACCTTAACAGTCTTGCTGGGCAGATCATGCAGGGCCGATGTCTCTTCTCACTTCTAACTTGCCTTGGAGTAAAGTAAAAATTGTGGAAACTCAGGACCGCTTTACTTCCGCCAGACTAATGTATTAATTCTGCTAGAAACTCTGCCTCTGAAGAAAACTGGAATATATACTTTAAAGAGGAAATTGGCTAACAAATTCACCAAGTAATCAGCAATTACTTCTGAAGCACAGTGGAAAGCTGGATAGTACTTGGATGGAGAAGAAAGTGGAAAAATGAGCAAACTACTCCATCTTCAAGAAAGGAAAAGAGGTGGTAAAAAAGCAACAAACCTTCTGGCATAGGAAATCCTGGCCTATTCAGAAAAATCTAAGACTGTGGAGGGAAACAGCCAATAAAACTCTTTAACAGAACAGCTTCCTAAGCAATTTAGGAAGTATCTTTTTTCACAGACTCCCCCAGCCTGAAGTAAATCCTGTCTAATAACTGGACCGAACAAAACCGCCAGCAGAGTTTCCAGCTGAAGGGGAAAGACTTAATGCAGCCTACTGGCAGGACACCTCAAAATTATGATTATTTGCAAAAAACAGCAGAATTTGTTCCATTTTCCTGGCAAAATACCAGCACAGGTAACCGTATTCCTCCAACTTGAAATATGCTTGCTATTGTCTGACTGGTGTGCTCCTTCCCACTCTTCTTCACCTCTTGTGTAGCAACGTTTCTAACCATTAGCTAGCTAGTACTTGCTGCACCTGTACTTAAGCAAAATCATCTATTTCAGAGTTGTCATTAAGGATGCAGCTCTGTAAAAAGATTTATGCTTGAAAAAAACTTGCTATTTACAAATAGCTGATATAATTTAAGGGAGCTGTATCATAAATATTTATAGCAACACAATGTCTGAATTCAAGCGGAAGGTACAAATCAGTTAGAGAGACATTTTTATTTAAAATACCAACCAACAGTACAGGACGTTGCATCATCCTGTCTAGTTTGTACAGTATTGTAAATGAAAGACCACATTCCACCCCCTCAGATCACAGACCCAAAGACACTCCTATTTTAAGCTATAACATGAGAAGGAGTTTTCTACTGAAGCAGAATCTTTCCACATCCTTACAGCAAGGCTGCTTCTCCAAGAAGCAGCACAGCAACCTCTCTAGCTGAACAATTATTCTGAACCACAGGATGAGATTTAAGAAAGGATGTTTCATCACATTCAACACAGGCACAACCCTTCAAGAAGGGATGAATGAAGAAAAGCACTTCAATAAGCCTGTCACAGGTGATTTGGATGGCCAATGAATTATTTGCCACAGAAGCCCAATCTTTAGGTCTAACAAAGCTCACGAGTTTCATTAAATTGATAAGAGAACTGCTCAAGTTACAAGAGACCAAGACACACAGCTCCTAGTACAGGATATTTGGATTCCATTAAGCAACCACTGAGGGCAATTGACATTAAGTAATTAATTTTGTAACTGAAATGTCGCAAGTTCACTGACACCCTTCCTCAAGTTACAAGAGCCAGAAACCAGAAAGCTGACCAAAACATGGATGGCGTTGTTTTGTGGTAATTCTAGCTATTTGTGCAAAAGTTTAGCAGTCTTTGTGCAAAAGTCCCAGCTAAAAAGTGTCATCTGCAGCTGCCTGGGAAAAAAGTTTTCAAGAGCATCACAGCCAGATAAACACAAAATCCCAAATCTAGAATTTACAAACAGAGTCAGGACAACTATAGTAACATGCATAAAATGTATATCCACACAGATGTACAGTCCACACATAAAAACCGACAGATAAATCAATAATAAAAATGTATGTAATCTTTGTTTTAACTAAGGGAAAATTCCGTAAGTGGCAGTAACACAGTGTCAAACGTAAAAGGGAATCATACAAATTAAAAGGGAAGCGGGCAGAAGTCTCTATAAACCCTACACAAAAACAGAAGGCCAAGGTACCGGTATCTTTAGCAAGACCATCTTCAGGACTTCTGGACTGCAACGTCAAATGTTGTTTAAATAAGCAATCCAAAATTAGAATGGCATTTTCCTCAAAACCCAGTCGCTAACCAAACCTTTTAGAGGCCAGTCATCCTCTCAGCTGTAATTAACAGCCTTTGAAAATGAAACAAAATATTTTCACTTTACCTCTAATGCAGCTTGTAATTTGCTCTCACTATTGCTAAAGCACCTGAGACCACGGGATAGCACTCAGTTGTACTTAATACCACTAAAATATGCAGTTTAAACTGTCAGAGCCATTAAAAATAGAAATGGCAGAACATTTTTGTAAAGTCTCGGGTCTTTCAGTCAGGATTCACACCCTTCTAAAAGAACCCAGGGATTTGTTTCAACAGAAGAGATATGCTGATGTCGTACGGCTTAGAGATAGCAGTGGATGATGTCATATTGCCAAACCCTACGCAATACCAGAAGACACTAAATTAGGCACTGACCAACTGTGGCATCTACAATACTACTGTTACATCCCCCCCCTCCCCCCCCCCCCCGCTGCTTTTCTTTACTCTAACACCCCTCTCCTCTACTTTCACGCAGAGCTGAGGTAGCGCTACTTGCTTAGCATGTCTGCCCCAGCATGGGAAGGGTCAGAAAAGAGTCAGAAGCAGTCATTTCCAGCAGCTGATAGTGCTTCTCCACCCAGAAAGTAGAAAAGCATAACTGCTCTGCATTGGAAATCAGTGGGAGGGTTTTGGTGCAAGAAGAAAGAACGAGGGGAAGAGAGGCCAGTGCACTGGAGCTGTAAGGAGCAGCAGCCTGTGAACCCAGCATCATTTTAT
Organism: Numenius arquata; assembly: GCF_964106895.1. Classification (NCBI taxonomy): domain Eukaryota; kingdom Metazoa; phylum Chordata; class Aves; order Charadriiformes; family Scolopacidae; genus Numenius; species Numenius arquata. The sequence continues at coordinate 46,440,598 of NC_133581.1, read as the reverse complement.
GTTGCAAGCTTCATTATGAGATGAAATTTCTTAATAACAGGTTGCAAGTTCTTCAGCGAACTCAGATCAGCTTAGAAGCAGCAGAGTTAGTAGACAAGAGGGAGGAAGACACACCCTGCTCCACCCACAGCTCTTTCTCTCCATCAGCTCATCAAAAAGATTTAAATGACCATTATACAAGAAGAAAAATAAAATCAGTACAATAAAAGATTCAAAGGGCATTGGACATTCTTATCCAGAGACTGAATTAGGCATTTGTAAACTCTCCCCATCCAGCTTTCATCAGAATCACTCTAGATTCACTGGCTGAGTAAGAACAGCAATTTTTCCAAAAACAAACTAGTATTTGTCAGACACCTGCTCCCTCTCCCCCAAATTCCAAAACAACAAAACTTACCTGCTTCTGGATCTGGAGGAATCCTCCACATATACAAATTGAAGTCATCAGAACCCGAAAGGATGTACTGTTAGGAATAAAAATAAAAACAGTTTACCACGAAGTATCACCTGAATTATGTTATTTTATTGTTGATCTAGTTTCTCCAAACCAAAGATGAGAAAAAAGCATAAATTGTGCCATTTGTTGCACCTCAATGATCAACTCACCCTTAAACGGGGGTGAAGTACCAGCACAAAAATGTTGCATACATATAAATGGACCAAAATTCAAAAGCACGCTTCATGTATCTAATGCTTACTGCCCAAAACGTACGCCATCTTCACTAAATAAGGCTATGGATTTTGGTTGGCTTTAATACAAGCGTGTCTAGATCAAACTCTCATATCTTGCAGCCTGCAACTCTGCTCTTTTTTTAATGTTAAAGTCTTTCATCCTTTTTTTTTCATCTCCTGAACTACTGAGGAAAGCTCCACCAAACACATACCTAAGAAGAGAGCTAGCATGTCCACTACACACAAGCACAACACATCTGGCTCACCAGTCTACTAAGACCATCAAAAGTCAGTCACTGAGGATAATCTTGAACACTGAACAAAACCAAAGCTAAACACTCACTGTCAGCAAGTCTCAAGCAGTTTAAAAAACCCCACATTTATCACACTGTTCATTTTTTTCCTGGTTATAGTTACTCTGAAGAGATGGAAGGCTGCCCTTTTTCAACAGTGCATGAATGATAAGCAATATCTTTATTGTACAGAAGTTTAGGCAATACGCAACTTGAAGTAGCTTAATATACTACAAACATGCAGTGGAATGACAGGTGACATTTGACACAGCAAAAAGCTTATGCCTCTCAGTTACGAGAAGCCACAAACAGCACCTTGTCTCCAAATACCTCTTCCCCAATAAACTGTATTCCATGTCATTTCTCTCTCTCCCACATTAGAGATGAGATGACATTTAGTCTATAGCGCAGATTCCAATTCCAGTTATACTGGTGTAGACAGTGTAAATCTCTAGCCCTCAACTGACTTAAGGTTTCTGTTTAATCAATACAGTCCAGAAGTCCATTTTATTATTATTAGGGTAGAAGGAAGGGAGAAAAAGAAAGAAACGGAGCGAGTTTGTCCCTTTTCTAACCTTTCATAGGAGACATTCTGTTTTGTTTGGCTCACATATAATTGGCTTGTGTCTTTCATTCTCCAGGAATACATAAACTCATCAGGCAAAGTAACATCAAGCAGTGAGGAGACAAGTCCTGGAATAACACAGGACTGAGAAGCAAATAAACAAAAAATATACACTAACACGGAGACTACAGCCATAAATTTGCGTATATTCTGTTTGCAATACTAATTAAGTTCGTGAAGTGTTTGGATGCTTCCAGGCACAAAAATGGAATAACCAACCACTAAAATTCCTTCTTTGCTTTCCTCCTATGACAATCCAACCATTCTTTTTTCTCCTAGTTTTAAGGATGTAGGATGTGAGTAAGCACTTATGAATGCAATTCTGCTTGTTTTCTGACAGATAAGAAGCACTGATCAAACAAAAGTTCCTTTAAAAACTTGTGCACACTAGTTCTGTATCACTCATAGACCCATCCTTTCCAAGCCAGAAAAGTTTTTTCGAAAAGCCAACATGTTCAAGCCCTTAGGCAGCTCACCTCTGCCAGACTGACCTGACGGTGCCAGGAATATGTGCTCCCCTTTCATTTGACTGCTTGTAAATGTTAGCTCACAGCAGGCTGAGCCACTGCGCCAAAACTACAGAGATTAGGGCTCATATAAGCAGCCTCCCAGCACCCCTAATATGTTGTTACACAAGAAATGCTACATGAAAAAAAGAAGTCTTGTTTAAAGTTATGAAAATTGTTGCCAATTGTTAGTATTTATTACCAAATTGTGTGGTTGAAGCAGCAACTGGTTTGCCTAGGACACGTGGGGAAAAATGGAGACTTCTAAAACAGCTAGAAAGCTCAGTATCTTGAATTTATGACCATAACACTTTTTTTTTTTCTCTAAAACAAACAAGTTCTAACAACTCCTCAACATGAGAGTCATTTTATGCCATAAATCAAAGCAAGCTACCAAAAATGACAGACCCCAAAGTGACAGATTTGAGCTATCCTGCACCAGGCACACAACACAGAAAAAACGTGCAGGGAACAAAGTGTCTGTGAGACTCCTCAAGTCAGCTTCTGAACTGATTTGCAGAGGAACACACTGTGTATCCTGCAAGACTCAAGGGTCAATCATGTAGGAAATCATTGCCCAATGAACAAGAATGTAGTACCTGCAAAGACCACTCATCTGAGTATACTCTGTCTTGCTTTGGAGACAGCAAAATTTAGAGTGCCCTTGCCGTGATGTGGACTAATGGCAACTTGACTGTACTATCAAAAGTGTAACCAAGAGGTCAAGACAAGCGATTATTCCCCTTACATGGCACTTTTGTGGCCACTCCTGGAGTACTGTGTCTGGTTTGGGTCCCTCAATACAAGAGTGACACTAATGACTCGGACAAAGAGTGGAGAAGGGCCACTGGGGCTGAAGGCACATGTCCTGCAAGGAAAAGCTAAGGGAACTGGCTTTATTTAGCCAGAAAAAAGAGAAAGTGAAGGGACAGAGCGGACCCCAACGGTCTCTCACTGTCTGAAGGAATACGGAACAGCTGGGGACAAACTCTTCTCAGAGGAATGCCACGGACACTCGGGAAGCGACCGTCACAAGTCACAGCAAGGGCAATTCCAGCTGAGCACAAGGGAACAGCACGTTCAAGAGGAGCATAACAAACACTGCAGCTCAGCCCCAGAAAGGTGCTGGAATCTCCACCCTTGCAAATCCAGAATTTACCTCTACAATTCCCTGAGCAACCTGATCTGACTTGGAAGATGCTCTGCTGTGAGAAGCAGCTTAAGTCAGATGACCTTAAGTCAAAGCAGTCTTCTGATTCATTTTTTCAAAGATTACTGAACTAAAAAGCGAAATACTTATTTTGGTGGATTTGGGCTGGTTTTTGGGTTGGGGAGTGAGAAGGAGGGAGGGCGGGAGAGGCGGGCAGTGTCAGGAGAATGCCCACCTGAAACGTTTAAACTCCATCACATATCACAGCTTCATGAAAACTCCAATGGGAAGACAAACTTTGGCCACATCGAGGCATAAGCTGCAGTTCAGCACAAAAAGCTCTAAAGCACCATGAAGTCCTTCACATCTTTACCGTTTTCTAGCCTTTATGACATTTGCACCAGTCAAATACACTTGGCCAAAGTATTCTGGAGTGAATGAAGAGAAAAAAAGTAGGAATGATCTGCATTGCAATTTATGTTTAGTCACAGAACAAAGCTCAGCTCAGCATCTGTGCTGTTCTGAAGTGCTTACAGGCTTAATCTTGCAACTGAGACAGCCATCAGTAAGTGCCAAAATCATTAATTGACAAAGTCATCTACACAAGTTTGATGTTGTAAGCAATGGGCTGTGAGTTCCAAACTTTTTATGTAAATTGAAATTTTATTTTGATAGCTAGCTCTGCCAATAATTATCAGAAAGAAATCATATTCCACAAAATATCCAACTGTTTGGTACCTCTGCCATTCCACTGCCACCACTGTAGCAGCCAGCATTGTTTTCCACCCTCTTTTCCCATTAGGATACCTCTGGGATACATGTTTTCCTGCTGTTCTTACAATATAGAACTGAATTCCCAAATGCATTCCTTTTGTCCTTTTCTGTAAGACCAGGTGATAGAGGTCTGAGAAGTGGAACATGCTTTTTCAGAGAGAGATCAAGAGACTGCCAGAAGCACAACTTCATGACTGCAGCTATTGCAAGAAAGATGTGCCAGCTGAAGCTTCAAGAATAGACCCCCAAGCTGCTAAAGCCAGAAACACGCCTCTTCCATGACATTTCCAAAAGAAACTCAATTCCAATTAGTACTCTCTGCACAAGACAATGGGAACCCAAGGCCTCTGGAGAGCGCAGCTGGACTGATGTTACTAGGACATCTACATGATCATCTGCAAAAATTTTTCTTTGATGTATTCATTATTAGTATAACAATGAGCCAATAGTTTTCCACACTACTTGAAAGTTGGAGAATAAAGATTATGAAAATGCAAGTCAGTCCATACTACTAGAAAATTCAAAGTAGTAATTGCTACGAAGTGCACCAAGCCCTAGCTAATAACACTGAAATCTTGAGGGAACAGAGTAGACTTTTATAAAGGAAGGAACAGAAAGAAAAGACAGGGGCTGGGGTGGGGTAGATGAAAGAATGTCATGCTGCATATGCTTAGACTCCACTTTAATTGTGGCCAAGGATTTTTGGTCCAGAGGGGATGTGCAAAGTACCTTCTGTTCACTCACTTTAAGAACAAAAGCCCAGATAATCAAATCACAGAGGTAAGCCAGTGAGAGGCAAAACCAGGCATTTCACAGAGACAAGTAAATGGCTCTCTCCCTCCTCCCACACTCCCTCCCAAAACGGCAAACTGGAAGCAGAGCATAACCTCAAGAACCAGTGCTGAATTCTGAATCAGACCAGACACTGCGCGAGGAGCTCAGATGCTCAGATGTCTGGGGGGAGAGACCAATATTAAAACCACCTGTTTCATTGTCTGCATTTTTGCTGCCTATCTGACCAGGACTTCGGAAATCAACATTCACAATATTCACATGAACATGAGATTAGACAGAAAAACAGTTGCTAATAATTAATATTGGAATTTTTTTAGAAGGGAAGAATCAGCTTCTATGTCTAGCTGTTAGCAACAATGACAGGAAAAGGCTTCCAGACGACTACAAGCTGCTGATTCAGAAGTTTGCCTTAGAAGGAAGAAAACTCTCAGGCGTGGTTAGTCTGCTGCTGGAGAAAACACAAATTCAGTCTGAGCTTCAAGTACGCATAAAATGCTTAAAATGAACTACCATCAGGAATCTGGCAGAACTACTTCGGACTAGCACTCCCCACTCATTCCACTGTAACTCTTCTCATTTTCTCTCTCCCCAAGGAAATTACAGCAGTTGATATAAATAAATGGAGATCTAATCTGCTGCTGCTATAGTCTCGTAACAGTAGCATTAGCATTGCATTTTGCAGAGTACTACCCCTCTAGGGGGTTTATTTTTGTTCTTACCACTGCCAGTTTGAAAGCTTTCAAAATCCCACAAGCTACATTTCCTCAGGTGCTACTGAATATGGAGTATTTAAAAAAAATTGTATTTAAATCAAACCTTATTTTATAGTTTCAAACATCCACGTTTCCTGTTTCCATAAAATTTCTTCTTACTTAAGACCTGTATCAGAGACATTTTTAAGCTTTTGGCCCCAGACAAGGGACCAGCCAACATGGATCATTTTCCCAAAAGTATCAGCCAGTCTTTTGAATGGCCCTACTAGCGTAGGGGAGAACAAGAAGAATGTAGGGGAATTTGTCTTAAAAACACAAACCGAAAAGCACCACGATCATAGAATTATAAATGGATGAATGCGACCACGGGTAGTGGTACAGAGATGAAAACATTTGAAAAGTGATTGCTGCTAAGTTACTAACAGGAAAAAGCTTGTTAAGAGATACTCAAATTCCATGCTGCTGCTTACAGCTTTTACTAACAAGTCAGCTCTGAAAGAGACTAAACTTCTTAAATCTCAATTCCCACTCACTTGACCATGTCTGTCCTTTCCTCAGAGGGGCCCATGAAACTTGGGGCAGAAAAGATCAGAATAGACAGAATTTTTCTCAACCTTTTAACTGTCCCTTAGCTTCTTGAAGTAATGCAAAAGCCATACACTGGGGAAGAAGTACGGAGGCATCCAAATTTGAAACAGTTCTGCTGGTGCTTTGCACACCTCCTTTAAGAGGCAGGATGTACAGTCCCTCTATATGTGACGGTGGTGAGGCACTGGAACAGGTTGCCCAGGGAAGTTGTGGATGCCCCATCCCTGGAGATGTTCAAGGTCAGGCTGGATGGGGCTTTGAGCAACGTGGTCTAGCGGGAGGTGTCCCTGCCCATGGCAGGGGGGTTGGAACTTGATAATCTTTAAGATCCCTTCCAACCTGAACCATTCTATGATTCTATGATATTGCCTATAACTCATGGGTGAGTCACTTTGCTTTTTTCCCCTATGACAACATATAAAGAATCTGGATTGGTGGCAGTCTGCTAGGCTGAAGTCTTAACTTCCCTTGAGCATATTTAAAGATCCGCCTTGCACATCTTCTCTGTGGTGGGATATGCGCTGAGGAAACCACAGTTTGACATGAACCATCACTGAAGTCTGAAAAACATTATTTGTCCAAAAGAGATTGAAATTCATAGCAATCAGCACTTTGGAGAAAGAATCCATTTACATGAAGAACATAAAAACTGTATTTTTCCAAGGAGGAAAGGTTTCCTAAGGAAACAGAGCTTATGCTCTTTTGTTCTTTGTGGCATCTCTCCGACTAGAAGAACTTTTAAGCCTAATGGCCAATTTCAAATTTGATAGAGGACCTGAGGGTTACAGAATTGTGGACTGCCTAGAAATATTCTTTTACAAACAGGCAGACACACGGAAGAGAGCGAGAGAGACCCTCTAAGTAGCCACTGAGAGCAAAGCAGTATCATAATTACACCCCACTACTAAACATCAGGAAACCCAAATGGGAACTCATCCTGGAACCCAACAAAATCCCAATGATTCATCACAATCTGCTTCTCATGAACTATTTAAAAGGGAATTAGAAAGCAAGCTGTAAATAAAAAGTAAAAAGAAAGATCACCTCATATGCACATATATTTGTGTGTGTGCTTGCAAGTATATATAAAACATTGCAGCCATGAACAGAGGTCTTGCTATATATTACATTTTTTGCATGAAAAAAGTTTGACAGAAGACAAACAAAATTTTTTTTGATAGCTGCTTCTGGGCCTTTTGTGATGCCAAGACTGCTCTACACATATTCCTTATAAATGAGACTTCCTCTGCTATTTTCTCCGTTTTAAAAAAATGATTGATACCTAATTTACTATTTGATCAGAATTTGTTAAGTCTGCATTTCCTGCAAGTAGAAAGTCTACAGATTTGTTTTCAAATCATGTCTTTGTTGTTAGAGTACCTATTGACCAGAGAGGAAACAAGGTAAGGACACATCTATGGAGGAAGAAAAGACTTTCCTATTCAAAAAGCTAAGAGAGGCAAACAAACAAGGAATCAGCAACATAATACAGCTTGTTTGAGATGGTCAATACCAGAAGAATGAAAGAAAAAAAATAGGGTCTCCCACAGAGCAGAGCACTCTTTTTCTTTCCTTAAATAATTAAGAAATAAACAACCATATATTGGTCAAGTATTTCCATCTCTCTGCAATTCCTGATCTTTCTGTCAGGCTGCAACCTTTACGCTGATGAATCTAGGCTTTTAGTATAGAACTCCCACTGAGTACAGCTTGAAAACCTGCTCTAATGATCATCTACTGACTTCCTCAGTAGGTATGTTCCCACCTACATTCCCTTATGCCAACATCAGCGCTCGTAACACAGCAGTAGTCTGGTTCGGTAGCTAGAACAGTAAAATCCCATACAAATCACAGTCATTCAACACTATTTCTTCTCATTTATGTATTTCAACCAGCTTTCAACCAGCTTCAGGTGGATGCCAGTACAGCCCAAGTAAAGCACAGGACCTCCCCTCTCAAGGGCATAGAGCTTTTTCGTACCCTCAGACTGCAACCCCAGTCAGAGTGGCTGCCTCTTCTCCTCCCTTTAGAAGCTCTCACTGTCACCAACTAAGAATTTCCTCCCTCCAAGGCAGTTAAACCAGGGTGTAGGGTAAGAGCACCCACCTCTGCAGGCTATTAACCTCTTGTTGCTGTCTCTCAATGACAAAGCCTAAAGTAAGGAGAGACGTAACTGGGAAAGTAATTTCTGAAATGTGTTATGGAAAAGTTATGGTTAAGAAAATAATTTACCTACAAGAAAGGAAACCTATACATTCTTTTATCTCTGCTTTGTAATAAATTCTGGGGCACAAATCATATCCTTTGTGCAATATTTAACAAATTTAAAGAGTAATCTACAACTAGGGCTCACAGCACTGTGGTATTAAGAAACACATTTGCTTTGAAAACAGCTGTCTTTTTTTCATACTGGCCGGAACAGCAGCTTACAACCTGTACCGTTTCAGTCTGTTTTCCAGGAAGGTTGAAACTGGCACAAAAAAGAGCTTAAAAGTTTTCTATCTCAGCCTAAGAATCAAACAGGTATGTCCAAAAGATTTTTACAACAGAAACTTTGTTCTTCAATAAAAAGCATGCCTATCTCATGAACTGGAAAAAGAAAAGCTGTGACACAGCAGACTGGAGAAATACAAATTGCTCCTAGTACATAAAATTCAAAGCCAAAAATTTGTATTCCCACTCCGTAAATCCCTAATCTTATAAGCAGCCAACTCCATGTGGGGCAATTTTAAAAGCTTACAGAAGCATCATCAAGAACAATCCATCAACATTTTTACAGCTGCCTTTTTGCTGTAGAGAAAGGCCATAACAGTAATTTTATTCATGAACAAAAGCAACTTAGAAACCCTTACTGTGGATTTCTATGGCAGGGAAAATGTTCCTATTACATTGCAAAGAAAGCAACACCATGTTTATCTGAGCATACGAAGGGGACTCACTCTTCTATACATGGCTGAAATCGCATGTACCCCAACTGCTCTCTTGCATTTTTTTCAGCCATCTGTTACTTTACTTTTTCAAATACACATTAAATCAAATATTCTATTAGTCAAAATCCTCCTACAGAATTCATAGTTGCTTCTTCAGTATCTAGACAAGGCCTAGCTTTAACAGCTACAAGAGAAACACTGCCAGTGCAGCACCCATTGTGTGTCACTTCTCACTCCCTTTCCTCTCAGCAGCCCGGCCAGGGATGGTACTAAACTGCCGATCTCCTGTGATGCCCCTATGAGGAACACGAAGCCTGTTAACCTCACTCTCCTGAGTCAGGGTTCCACTCCACCAGAATACAGCTTCAGCATGGGTCCCTTTGGCTAACGCATCACTGCCCAGAGGTCTTCCAGAATGCAGAAGAGAAGGGAGGCAGGAAATGGAGCAGGGAGGATGCCCTAGGGAACTGGGAAGAGGTGATCAGCATAAGAAGGGTTAAAGAAAACTCCCAGCCCCTTCTGTCAAGACCCTGACTCTGAAAAGCCATTTTCAGTATGACTCTCCCATGTCAGTTACCAAAAGTGATGGGAAATAAATAATTTCATAACCAGATAAAGTACTCATGTATGTATTTTATATGTATATAATGTTATACATATAGCTGTGATTTAAAATGCCATTTAAATAAAGTAAAAAACAAAATACCACCTCATCAGTAATTCCTGAAAGAAGCCAACTTAAGGCAAAGTAAAACACTGATTTTTTTCATCCAATCACAACAACATATTTGCACACTGAGCGCTTTTCGTATATTAAGAAATACTGACTGCAGCAAGCTACTATTCATTAAGAAGTCTTCTATGCACAGGAAACTCACAACATATTATTTGGAAGAATAATTCCCTTTCTTCTTTTTAGTTTTTAAGGCTAGACGTTGATAAGTACTATTTCCTGAGATAAATGGCCATTAAGTTAGATGACGTGGAGAAGAACTCAGAAGAAAAGTTCTATTTCTTTAAAAAGGCAATGCACAGCCCCTGGCACCTATACAGCTAATCCTGCTCTTGGAAGGGTTATGGTCATGTAATAATTCTGTCCCGCTAAAAACTGGGTTGTCCCTAACTGGGGTTGTTTAACACAGACTTCAACATAATGAAGGCTGTAACTTTATAGGGAGTTGAAGCAGCCTGCAGGACCGCGAGCGGTGCATTCCTGAAACTCTCCTATACCAAAGTAATGTCAACACAGAAGGCTGAGTGGTGACGTAATGTCTGAGGGCATGCCAGAGTCAAGACACTTTTTGTTTGATTCACAAGGGTATAAGTTATTTCTTCCCACCCCCGCCTTTTTAAAAATTGGGCAATAAGCAGTTGATTTTACAGCTACAAGCGTTATAGAGCCTCACATTATCTGCAGAGTGAGAAAAGGAATGAGCTGATAGCATTCATCACTATGACACAGGCAACAATTCTTGAGCAAGAAAAGCTTTTGGCCTATTTTAGTTTAGAGGGTTTTTTGTGGTCTGTGGGGTTTGTGGGGCTTTTTTTGCTGCTGCCCATCACTGTGGTCTCTGAGGCTCCTACACTTAAAAATGCATTAAAGCTGAAGTCCTTTAATATTTCTCATATCCTCAGATCCAAGAAGATATTTTTCAAAGCAGTCTAGCAACTAAAAATCCTTAGTATTTAAAACAACATTTCCCAAATTTTAATGCTGACAAGAATGGAAACTCCCCCAGCACCCTGACACGACTTGAGATTCTCACACACTTTATGATTTGTATGTAAACAAACACTTGCGCACACCAGGGTAAAGCCAGTGGGAGTCAGGTGCATAAACAAACTGCCTTTAAAATTCTGGGCCTGGATGCCTGCACCAGAAAGATGGATAGATTATGCTCTCACATAAATTTCTACAGCCAACAGAGGGAGTGGGCAGCTGAGAGTCACACTTGATCCATCCAGTCTATCTCATCCTTCTCCCTTCCACAGCTGTATGACTCAAGTGAGCTCCCGGATAACGCAAATGGCATACAATTTTGAATGCATTTATCTACCAACATCAGAGCTCGCCTACAAAGAACAGAAAAAAAATCAGTGGCATGTGAATGAGGTCATTACACTCATGACATAGACAAAAGACAGAGTTCTGAGAGAAGCAAATAAAGGCAATTATAAATGGGTACAAATAAACCACCATCTAAATATTGCCTCTCAAGCTTTGGTAGTTGTAAGAAACAAGAAAAGTCTGACTACGGCATTTCTAGGAAAAATGCTTGCGTATACTGTTTGCTGATTTTCAAATCAGATTCACAAGGACAAGGGCAATAATGCTTTTGGAGGAAAACAAGTTTGCAAGGACACAAAAAGAAGCAAAGCTGTTCATCCTCTAAGATCTCTGTCGCTTCGCTTGTGCTACAACCCACACACCCAAAATACCTGCAACGACTCAAAACCATCTAAGCACTTCAGAACGCGTTCTCTCAAACTTAAAAAAAATCATTAGGGTTAGCAGGTGAATTTTTCTGAGTTTTGTTCCTTAAAGCATTAATGGTATTTCATTCTTTGTTAAGAGGTTTCACCCTCCTTGCATCACAGATGCTCCAATAAAACAAGCTGGTATGCAGCAGGCTCCCCTCTAGAGTGACAGTTCAGGAGTTCTGGATGCAAGTCCTGTTTGAGTACCTGTCACAATCCTTGGGTGCTAAGACGACAATAATGAGAAAAGATTAGTCTACAGGGCCTAACTGCCATCAACAGACAAACCAATCAAACCATTCTGCAACCAGCAGCGTGTGTTTTATTTGTGCAAAGAAATTGTATTAATTTAACACATATACCTTGTCAAAGTAAGAATAACGCATCTGATCATTATGGGAACTTAAGTATTTAGTTTCTTGAAACTAATTCTTGAAATATAAGGGTGACCTCTAAAAGAGCTTCCCTCTGTGGGCTTGGAAACAGCTTGGAATCTGTTTGGTTTTGCCATACTAGAATCCAACAGCTCCATACAGAACAAGATGTTATTTACCTTCTCTGTAGATTTTCACCACTGTGTTGCAGCAAACCTCCAAAGGCAAGTACTAAGATACTAACAGTTGTGGGTTTTTAAACCCTGGTGGTCATGATTTACAGGAAAACCTCCTGTGAGGAAACCATTTTCCATGTACAAACACCATAGAAAGATTAGCAAAGGCTGTAGTTCTGTGAGGTGCCGAGTCTCACAGTGCCAAAAGGCCATCTCTCCATCTCTCACCCACCCTCTGATCCCTTCCTTATACTGCACCAAACACTTGCCTGAGCTCTCTGAGTGTTAATACAAGTCATTAACCACAAAGAAGTAGTCAATGCTGCTGCCAGGTTGGAAAGTTGAATCAGTGATAGGTCATGCGTCACCTCCTCTGGGTAAGAAAGGCCTCCCCCTTTCAGCACTTTTTTCCCCAATGCAACTGCATTCTAAGCATTGAGGAGTTAAGGATATCCCTTGCTTGTTAGGCTTAAAATATAGAATTGAAATGCAACTTTATCAGATAACTAACTGTGCAGGCAACACATAATAGTTTTTGAGCACAGGAGAGTCACATTTTTATATTACTAGGCTCTGTAGGAAGTATTAAAACCTAACTATTTAAGACAGCTTAAAAGAGGAAAAAAAGATTGAGTCATCAGTTTAATAAAGATGAAAAGAAAAATTGAAGACAGAGGAAAATAAGAGGTGCAATGAGAGAAAATTTCTGAAGAAGCCTTCTTACCACAAGTGCCACTCATAATTTGAACACAACTTTCTTATCCTTAGATCTCTCCAAATGAGCCATAGCCCACACAAACTTTTGATCCTACAAGGAAATACAAGCAAGGAATTCCACGAAGCTCACTTTGCATGGATCTTGAATGAAAGACATTCTTTATTAAGACAAAGGACAGCAATATTAAATGGGAGAGGGGGCTGGAACCAGATTAAATTGGAAACAGATTTATTTATTTTTTTGATGAGTTCTGATTTGCGGGTGAAGTCTTGTATACATTATTTCATACTCACAAAACTCACCAGAAAGCAAAAGCATACTAGTTGTACAAAAGGGTAAAGTCAAAAAACATTGTAATTTTTTTTTTTTATTTGTCTTCTGTATCTTACAGTAGGTTCCAACTCTAACCTTCTTCTCTAGATACACCTGGAACTGGGTTCTCTGTAAAAGGCAGTCCCTAAGGACTATCTACAGTGTAGACAATCCTAGTCAGCTGAAGTTGAGGATTACTGGACTTCATCTTCCTTATTAGCTTCTTATAGCATTTATAACAGAATATAAATGTATTTTGCTCTGATTTCCAACTGGTTAATAGCATTATGTGCTGCTACTTACCTGAACAGAAAGTCCATCAAACCAAAAGAATACCAAGTCTTTTAAAAATGCAGAATTCTGAAGTATCAACCGTACACAGAACAACCATATTCTTCCCATTAAAATAACACCACACCCATAAAATGGCTTAGAAAGCACAACAACAGATACTAAGGCTTTTATCTAGATTTTCAGTAACAGATAAGAAGCTTAACTGTATGTCACAGTGTACACAGGTCTTCTCTGACTTCCAGAGGAGAAATGAGTGTCATCTTTAGGCTGACTAAGTAACGGACCACAAATTGTAACCAGTTTTCTTCTTAAACAATACATGTGTTTGCCCATTCTTTATAGTAAACCACTCTTTTTTTTGAGATGGTTTCATTACTGCATTTTTACACTTCTTCTACCTAAAACCATGTAAAACTGAAGAACACTGCTCAACTTCAGTGATGCAAATGTATTTCCTACTTGCAGTCTGAAAGAAGCTCAACTCTGCCTCCTGCAGCAGCAGCAATAGAATTAATGACCAAATTCTGACTGCAGGAATTTTATTGATGACAGCAAAGAATTTTCAGATCTTGGCTCTATACTATCATGGCTTAAAAATACATTTTTTTTTTGTCCTTACACAGTGTTAGTGGTTATTAAATACAGCTGTCCAAAGACAATATCCAGCTCCAGAGTCATACAAACTGTTGTTAGTCACTTTAGGTGTGACTTATTTCTTTGTGATTTAGTAGTAGGGACAGAGTCCCGCCTCAGTGAAGTAACAAACTATTCCCTCCTAAGCACCCGCCATCACCACTTACAGAATTACTGAACTATAAAGACCTATAATGGGATCTATTAATATAGTATTAAAGGAGAAACATTATAATTTGAAGTAAGAATCAGTAACTCTATAAATCCACACTATTTATGTTTTGGATTGCCTCTACTGGACTCAGTACCGATACCGAAATGAAAGGAAGATGCTTCCTTAGCATATGGAGATAATATTGTCTACTCACGGTTCTAAAATCCTATTAATTGGACCTAAAAAGCCTCTGCAAATGTTTTTCTTGTGAATATCACCTTCCAAGTAAAATTTATCATGTGCTTTGGTATACATTTTTCCTTTTTCAGAGCCTACGTTGCAAAACAGTTCTGAGGTAAGCCTACATGTCTCTTGCCTCCTGTTTTAATTCCTGAATCGTGAAAAAAAACCCTTGCAGAGGGTTGCATGGAAACTCTGGAGACTTGGGACATCACTGCTTGCTTATTACCTGATCACGATCACCTGCAAAACAGCAGCTCTTCATGGTACATGAGTTGAAGTACCCTTGGTTGTCAAACTGGAAGACGGGCAGCCGGCAGTGGATATCATAGAGGACCGGAGGAAGGCGCCGACGCAACGCCAGCAGCTGGGTTCCATTGCTGTTGAACCGGACACTCATGGCACTCTGAAGGGAGAGGTTTCCACCATAGCGGAGCAGCGAACTGGGAAAAGACAGAGGAAACAAGTGAGATGGGCCGCGCATAGGAATTTAACTACTTAAAGACAGAACTCTCTCTTTAAACTTACCAAGTCATTTCAAAGAAACAAGCCCAGTAAACCATAATCTTACTTAGTTTCTGCTTCAAATCATCAGTTCCTGAACAAACTTGATTCAAAACCTGAATAACAAACTATCAAAATGCTAAGACTATAAAGTGTTCAGAAGAGCGAGTAGTTTTGTTAATAACAAAACATTTCCTGCATAGGAGCAGTGTCTCAGAGAGTAGCCTTAGCCTCAAAAAGGCTGTTCTTGCACTTCTGGGATGTCTGCATTTGGGACTGACCCTACCAGTGCTCAGCAATATTTGGTCGGCTGCTGCCTGAATCCAGCCAGCCCAAACTTTTTTTTTTCCCCTCTGCTCTGGCACTGGGTGGCATTTTCTCCAATTGTAGACACCCTGACCACTATTTCACTTCTGCTTCTATTTACATTTCTACAGGACATCAGAGAACGTTTGAACTCTACAATCAGTTCCAGCTGTCTTACATAGAAGGCCATCTTACTAATAAGTTATTACAAGAAATGCTAAAATAAGTCACTTAGCTAATCTCAAACCCGCTTCATCTAAAAATACTGCCAAGTAGGCAAGACAATTATGCTACCACATCGCTATTACCTAAAACTTTCACACATTGAATTTGCTGGTTTCCTTGTCCCATATAAGGCTGTATGATCACAGCTGGAGTATTTGTATCAGTTCTTACTGATATATACAAGATGAAAACAAAGGGTCACAAGTTTCCAGGCTTTCTCTTTAAAACAATATGAGAACATGGAATTTGTTCCATCCAGGAACCTAAAGATAATCAAAGCATACCTGAAATTCAACTTGCATTGTACGAGCTTTCTGATTTTTTCAAAGACTTAATTCAATCCCTGCACTTGAAAAGATTGTGCATATGGGAAGGGAGACAAAGATGGAGGCATTTTATTCATTTTTTGTTCAGTGAACATTGAAACCTCCTTAAGCAATACCAGAGCTTGACCTTTTGTTAACAGGTTTTGAGCAATCCCCATCAAATCTTGTTAAGAGCTGTGACTTTTATGTACCTTCTGGACCAGACAAGGCACACTAGCACAGAATTAGCAGATTCTAGAGGGAAGTTTAATCATAGATTTTAATGCATTTTACTTTTTGATTTAGGCCTCTGCCCAACATTTGTGAAAAATGAGTCACTCCACATGGACGGGAAGCCACATTCCATGCAGGTTGAAACACGCATCGTTACATGAGATACTGTAAAGTTAAAAAACTATTGTTCCTAAGCCAGAGTTAAACAAAACCAAAAACAAAATAGAAGATTCCACTTAATGAATACACTGGAAATATGCTTCGCTCACAGACACTCACTTTGTGAACTGAAAGTCAGAATGCCACAAAGCAACCAGAAGTCATATTTTCAAAGCCAACTTGTAAGAGCTTCAAGCTGAGCACCAAAAATTCTGAACGCCTGTATCAGCATGAAGAGTCCTGCTCTCTCACGTGTGTATGTGCACTCTCCTCCTGCTAGGCAAAGACACTGTGCTTCTCTTAATAGTGTTTATGGTTTTAAATAAAAACATGAGAAAATTTAATACTAGAGACTGTAATCTTAGAAACGAGGATTTAGGATCCCCCTCATCAGCCCTAGTTTTTGTTCGAGATCAATAAAGTACTCAGCCAGCTCAAAACAGTCAGGCATCAAAAAAACCAAAAACCCAAAACACACTCTCGACTTTTTTTTTTCCCCTCCCCCTTTCCCAATAGGTTTGTGTAAGCCAATTTCTTTTTCTATGGAAGTTTCCACTTCCTTAAAAAAAAAAAAAAGAAAAAAAGAAAAAAAAAAGAAAAAAGAAAAAAAAAAAGAAAAAAAAAGAAAAAAAGAAAGACACCACAAAAATTAAACAAAACAACAAAAAAAAATACCAAAAAACCCCAAAACCCCAGCCAAAAAAACAAGCAGAAGAAATAAATCTAGACTTTTTTGGCTACAAAAGGTCCATTTTTCTATAAAAATATACATATATGTCATGGTGAAGAATTTGTATCAACCAGATGTAATTTTAAGGTGCAGGCACTGCTGCTCCAAGGCTAAGCCCCTCTCCTCACTACCAGTTCTCCTCCTCAATCTAAATCGCAACCCGGAATTCTCTCCTGCCTTCAAGTGAGTGAGCCTACCAGATGTCCCATCCTTTCAAATCTCCACGCAAAGTTTCCATGGTTACTATTATTATGCCTTGTCTGAAATATTTTGGGATTATATTTTATAGTAATAGTAGTGTAGTATTAAACTAGCTTCCATTCTGCTTACAGATGTTTTCATTAAGCTCCTATAGCAGTCAAAGCTATCAAAGAAAATGCCTCTTGTAGCTGAATTCTGTATTGTGTCTCAGTAACTTTGGTGTAACAGATCTCTGAAAGAATATTTTACTTCAGAAATTAAATGAAATAAGAAAGGCTAGAATTTCAGAAATTGGGATCATATGCACACGTAAGAAGTCTAGAATTAAGGAGCTGCACAGTTAACACCTCTCAAAAGATCCACAGCTCTGCCTACCTCATACCCTCAACTCCACACAATTCAGCCACACATGTAATGGAAATACAGTTTGTGCTGCAGTTCCTTGAACATTTGGCTCAAAAGAAAAAAAACCAAAAAACCAAAAAAAACACAAAACACCACCCACCCCACCCCCAACCCAAACCCCACGCTAATAAAAAAGGCAGTGGGCTAAGTTTGGCTGATAGAGAAAGAAATGCTAAAGCAGCCATTTGCCATTCATATGGAAGAGCAACATGCTGATGACTTTCCCCTCCTCTCAATTCTGTCCACAAAAACCAGACTCCGGAGCTCCCAGTGCAGCATTTCACTGCACTAAATCACAAGACAGTGGTCTTCTGTTTTCCCCACCCTGCTGTGTCCTGCTTGCTTCCTCTCTGCCTCTTTGAAAGGGTTTGTTAAATTAACTGCACAGTGTTTTCCTTTAACAAGCTATGAAAAGAGGCAGCAGGTAGGTAGGTGGGGATGAAGAGAGCCAAACTGACATCAAAAACCCCCAAGCATCCATTTTCTGACCCAAACAGAGGAGAAATATTTGCGCTCTCTCTACTCCTACAAGGGAAGGTTTGAGAGATATGGTCAGAAATATGATGGGGGGGAGGGTCTCGAGGGGGTGCAGCTCATGGCTTCGTCTTGGTGGAAAAACTAGGAACCTATAGCTCACAAATAGAGGAGATGAAGGATTTGAGAAAACTCTCTCCCCCTCTGCCTCCTGCTGCAGGCAGTGCAAATGGCAGCAGTATTTAGAACTAAGCATTTAGACTTCAGTAATTTCCATTATAAAATTTAGTTGATTATAGAATAACCATGCTGGTTTTGGGAAAAAAATAAAAATTGACAAAGATGTCTTCCACAGTATTCCATCACCATAAAAATCACAGGAAAAAAGCAGTCAATCATCTCCAAGAAAGATGCTGGGGGAAGCTATCTTATTTTTTTTATAGTATTAAACCAATACTAGTACTCATTATTACTGAAGAGGATGTCTGAATCAAGAAGCTCTAAAAGATCTTCAAACTAGTCATAACCAGAGCTTTTGCTCTTTTTCTTTTATTGGGGTGGGGAGGGAAGAGGAATGGGAGAGCTGTGTTTAAGCACGTTGAGTGCTCAAATGACTATCTCCGCTTTCCCAGTTGCATCACGGCGCTGCTCTGTACCTTTAGTCAGTGCTACTTTTGGATTTTTTCACACAGGATTACGCGGGGCAGTGTAGACATGCTTGGATAAGTTGCTCATGTTAGAACTGCCACTTCTGCCTGCTCCTTATTACATGCTCCGGCAAAGGATTTTCAGAGGCAACACCTTCTTGCAGTTACGAGAAGTTTACTGATGCATCAGACTAATAGCAATACTCCCCTCTCGAAGACATAGGCCATGACAGCCAGTGAGAAATCTGAAGACAAACCTAAAAGGGCATCTCTGAACAAGATGGGCACCCTTTCTGCTTTATCTTTACAAATCCAGACCCAGACTACTCCGGGATTTAGTCTGCTTCCAAATTTGGCTCACCCAGCCAGCTGTGGAATGCTGATGTTGCCCACCAGCTCTGGAAGCAATAGAGAGAGATGCGTGCACTTCTGAGTTTTGAAAAAAGTCATCCTGTATGATTAAGGGAAATATTTAGTCCACAGATGGAACGTTGCAATCCAAACACACACGCTGGAGCTAGAGAATGGACAGTTATGTGCAATATGGTAATTTCCGTACTTGGATGTGCTGCACACAGGCAGCACTCAAGTGTTAACTAAATACCAGCTCAGGCAAACAATGGAAGGCTTTCAATCCAAGAGCAGCACCACTAAAGTAAATAAATCCTGTTCTACTGGCAGCCAGTGGGTGAGGGAAGAAGTAGTCTCACTGCGCTCAGAATTTGCAGGAAAAGTCTATACCTGAAACAAGCATTTCCCTCTCCCTCCTCTCCCCCCTTTTCTAAACAAAGAAGTTGTTTCATCCCTTTTTGAAAAGTCAACTGCCTGAGTGGTAACATAAGCTTAGCCCAGGCTATTCAAAAGTTAGCTTGGCAACAGACAGTGGCCATTAGAACTGAGAGAAGATCAGCGTCTTGGTAGAAATAAAATAAAAACAGGATGCATGACAGCATTAAATAGAACCGCTAAATAAAACCATTGAATAGCTTCTCTTGATAAGCTACAAATCTGACAACAAACTGCAGTACAGACACTGTCCTTGGCAAATGAGTGCCATTTAAGAGGGAGAAGGAAGGAAGGAAGGGAGAAAGTGTCGATACCATAAACAGCAGTGTGTGAAACTAACTTAATGAAAGAATGACCTTAAAAGGAAAAAATGAATTGAATGCTTGTAACTAATACACACTATTACACACAACCGTGTTTGTCAGCATTTCTGTAACCACAAAATTGAGGAACTTCTAACTGTGCAAAAAGAACTGGAATGAAACTCGGCAAACAGAATCTTGGCCTGGAAAACTCCAGAAAGATTTGGGGTTTTATTTGGAAGAAAGTTATTCTGTGTGTGTAAACACACACAATTCTTACTTAGTTTGGAGCAAACACTTAGAAAGTGCCAAATTAGCGAATAATAGAAAAGCAAGCACAAGATCAATTAGCATGCATATTTTTTTTTTAAGTAGATCACAAATATCACAGAAATATCAAGACAGCTTCTTTGAAAGGCAGGTAAGTCATGTCAAAGTGTATGGAGTTTCTCTGTATGGATTCAGAAGTGTTAACAAACGTGAAGAAAGTCCATCAGTGTTTTAAGATTTAAAAGGTACATAAGCCATACTCAAGATTTTATTATTTCTCAGTAACATGCTCATTTTTCTAAATTCTGTCATCACTATCTCTAATTATCTCACTACCTTTATAAGAACTTTCTTCAAGAACTACATCCCCCGGAATCCTTAACAGGAAGTAAGAGGTATTTGCATGGGCTTTAGAGAATAACAAAATAAAAGAAAGGCTGTACATTGTTAGCAAAACTAAACACCTTTTGTTTCCTACAAAAAGAACGTACAAGTAAAATCAACTACATCCACCAAGACTGATAAAGTAGGGAATTGAAAAAGTAGGGAATTCAGGGTAAAGATTCTGCATGTTCAAGAACATGTCATTCCTTCTGCTCCTTACTGTTAGGGTCAGGAACATGTAAATTAGTATAAAAAGGAAGCCCCCATCATTAATAAACTTTCATGCACGGCAAACTGTAAGGTGAAGCTTCACCTTTCTCCCTAAAACCATCAAGGCAATAATTATTTTTTTTTTAATAATTTATTAATTTTTTAAATAAGGGAGATTCTTATCTGGTAATTTCAGAATAACTTATCTGACTTCAGAATTCTGGAGCCTCAAGAACGTCAAACATCCCCAGATTTACATACCCAGAGCACCCAGACCTCGTAACAGCAAAGGTTTGCATGGTTTGGCCCTTATGATCTCATTGAATCACTGAATGCTAATGTTGCTTCATGGGTGTTCTCAGGCAGCTCTCCAGAAAGCATCATGTTTTCCTTTATTCTGCCTTCATTCACAGGAAAAAACCTACAGATTTTCAGTGTTTTGAGGAAGATGACAAGAGCAGAGGCATAAAGTATACTAAGCTCTCCCCCTCATTTGTATTACTTTTATCCTTTTAGGACTTAAGGCTTACCTCAGCCATTACAGTGATTAAACAGTAGCAAATGACAATAATAACAAAAACAACCCTGTGTGTTTGAATGTTTCACATCCTCCTCCAGCTCTATCCAAGGTTTGTTTTGGTCTTATTACAGACTTGTTCCCAAACATTCTCACTGTCCTAGGCTTGCCCCCACTAGAGATTTGAGAGTCAGCAGGCACAGGAGTGTTCTATTCTCACTCTCTGCTTGAATCACCTAGGTGTTACTGTAATGTAAGTAATAAATGAGATCTAGCAGACAGTAAAATAGTTTTTCAGGAAAAGAAAAAAACATTTAGCCAGATTAACACAGAAAAGAAAGTAGAGAATACAAAGTAAAGAACAACTGTCCAACAACCACAAGATAAACTAGCTAAATCACCTGATTATTTTCCTCCTTTTCTAATCCCTAAATTCTACAGTTGGAGTCCATTATTCAGCCTGTTCAGAAATAGCATCTTGTAGGATGGAGTACAGCTGAATCCAGCAAAACACAAAGGAGTAGCTTCCATCAGATAACCAGACAGAGAATATGCAAATACAGTGAGTCGTGGCATGGGAAGATGACCTTTAGGCCAAATGAAGGAACAGGAGCTGTTTGTAAAATGAAGGACACACTGAAGTCAGCATAACTCAAAGAACACAGACACCAGAGAACGTTACCTCAGTAAAATGAGTGTAAAAGTTGGTAATTCTTCCTGAAGGATAAATCCATCTTCACACCTTAGTGTCTCTGCAACATTAGTCATGTATCAATACTGCAGTCCTCCGAAGCATTTGTTCCTATACACGTTTCTGTGCTGCAATTCTTGTACTGCATTAGAAAAACTGAGTAACACCAGCCACAGATTTCTTCTCTCATCCAGTAACATAAATACACTCACTCCCTTTCTTTTCTCCAGCAAAACTCCATGAATTTTTAATTTAACAAAGCTACAAAAGCTGAAATTAAAGAAAAGAGCAGCAACAAGAAAGTAACCCTTTCTTTAAACAGGAGAAGTGGCAAGATCCAAGATGGTCCTGCAGCAGCACAGTCCAGTCTTGAATCAGTAAAGCTTTTGCCTCTAATAGGCACAAGATGAATAGAAATTATCATGTAAAGCTAACTGAATGCAACTGCATGCACAACTTTAGTCTCATCAAATTGGTTCCACCACAATTTCCCATCGACTGATCTTTCAAAGACTAATTCCCTTGTTTTACAACAGAGTGGAACTAATGTTTCAGATGTTCTCCCAGTAAACGCACTAAGAAGGTCCCTCCCTTGTATTCAGTTACCAATGTATTTTTTTTAAATTTTATTTTCCTTTTTTAAACAAAAATTATTATCTCTTAATTCCTTTCCTTATTTTAATTCCCTCCTGATTGAAAAGAGGCATAAAGGTGATTAGGGGAAGGCTTGTATGATCACAGACCTATTTCCTTAAAAAAGGACTCTATAAAAACACATTAAATCAGAGCTCCTTTTGAACAACAGATTACTACTTTATACTTTTAAATTTACATTGCAAGGTCAATACTTTGCACTTTAAATTCTTGCTTTAGGAAGACCTGTGTGCTAGAGAATTTCAAAGCTAACAAAAAGATAAGCAACATTTGGCTTTTGAAGCAGGCAGTATTCCCATTCCTTGATACAGGAAAAACTGAGAGCAAGGGAGGTCAATCAACAGACCTACCCAACACTGTGAAACAAAACCAGGTTTCCTGACTTCTTGTTTACTGCATGAAGCTACTTATGTTCTTGAAAATTATAAACCTGAATAGCACCGCCACTTCTGGGAGCAAGCTGGATCCCACAGAGTAAAAGATCAGTACCTGGCTTAAAGTGCCTGGCCAGAACCAAACTAGGGCTAGCGTGGGGATGCTGGTAGGTGTGAAAAAGTTTAATCTTCAAATCAGAAAATCCACATGCATATGATGGAGGGCTAATTATCTGCAATGGATAGGATGATTTTAGCTCATAAGGTTTGAGAAAACTACTAAACCAAGACAGGAAAAACTGAACAGAAGAAGAGTCACCATAGCCCTAAGAAAAACAAACAATTAGAAGCTGAAGTACTAACAATACTTATTTTTGTTATACAATTTGAACCTTAGTACTCCAAAACTCAGTTGCGTGATCAACAAATCTGAGGATGCTAGAGGAAATTCAGAAATCTTTCATTCTGTCATTATAAGAAAACTTCAAAATCTTCAGTTTGCACATCAGTGGACTAACGTGAATACACTCCACTACAGGAAAAATATCAGCCCTAAACATAGAAGCAGCTAAACTAAACCCTCTAACCCAAGAGGGGCTGACAAGGTCAGGCATAAATAAAGCAGGACTGCCAGTGCGATAAGGAATGTTCAGAAGCTAATGAGAGGGCCTTTCCTATAGCACCATCCTAGTTAATTCCGCAATAAGGACAAGATATAAAGGTGGGGAAAAGAGACTACAGCACCTGCTTCACCCACTTGAATACCAGGCAGTACTCAGCAGACTTGCACACTTACTTGAGTATTTCTAGACTCTCTATTAGTTGGTGCTCACACCAGCAGCAGAAAATATCACCTGCTTCAGAGTAAAAAATACGTATCTATAAATTCACTGATTTGCATCTTTTGCAACTTTAGCACAGCACTTCTGTTTCTAAAAGGGGAAAAAGAAATTTAAAAAAAAAAAAAAAGTCAAAAAGCATTAACTGGCTGAAAGTGGTAAGAAAAGGAGTCCATATGCAGGAAAGAGCTCTTCCCAGCAGAAATACCACTTAATCCATCAGCATGACTAAAGCCTTAATGATTGTCACCATCTCTCTTTGCCCAAAGTCAAAAAGGCTTATTTGCAAGTACTCCCTTTTTAATTCAGTGGCCCCCTACTAGAGAGGCAGAGGAGACTACCTTAGATGTTTCTAACATTAAAGAAGTCATTTGATTTTGGCTAAACCTGTGGCAAACATCCCACTCCTGTAGCCATCATGTAACATCCTATTAAAAACATGTAAGGAAAACACAATTACAACCAAAGATGCTACTTTGAGAAAATTCCCGGTCCACCAGTCCTAGTCTCTAAAGAGCCTTGAGCCTCAC
This sequence comes from Numenius arquata, assembly GCF_964106895.1. Lineage (NCBI taxonomy): Eukaryota > Metazoa > Chordata > Aves > Charadriiformes > Scolopacidae > Numenius > Numenius arquata. The sequence goes on along the minus strand of NC_133581.1, from coordinate 46,416,426 downwards.
CAAACTCAACTGTCAGAAGCAAAAACTGAGTTTACCCCCCAGATTAATATCTCCTTCAACACAACTGTCAACAAGACTGGATCCCACACTTGCACTTCCAGAAGCTTAGTATTTCAGCCAACATACCAGACATATTGCTAACACACAGATAAAACTAGGCAACAGCTACTTTTTAGAGTAAGCTCAGGAAAGTAAGCCAGAAAGGATAAAACTCAGCATGTGCATGAGCATTTCTCAGAAAATTGCTGTCTCTTCTTCTGGTATGATCTTTAAGGATCAAATACCTTGAAGATATGGCAACCACTGGAGACCTAAAGCTATCACTTGGACTCAGTTACAGTGCTGGTTTTATGACCCTACAATACCTTCTGCATCACCACACAGGTTTTTCTAAAGTCCTCTCTACACAACAGGCTATAAATATCACCTGTGGTACAGACAGAGCTGCAAACACTCATCATCCTTTCCTCCCTTTTCCTTGCACTCCCACCCATCAACAAAAAAAACCCTAACAGAATAAACCATGCTTCTATTGAGAGGTAGGACTTAGCCCTCTCTTGCAAAGACAGTCTATTTGACATGCATCTAACTAAACTCTGAAGAACTGTTCTCAAATTGTCTGTAGTTCTGGTAGCTACCACTTCTATTTCAAAACCGACATAGAACTCCTGAATCCAAACCCCAGCTTTTCCAACTACATGTCAGCACGTCAATCTAACATAAACCACCTGCAAGACTTCTACGTCCTTAGATTATCACGAGTAGAGAGATACTCCATACCCCTCCGTAGAAAAAGGTCATGTAGTACATACAGTGTTTTCATCTTGCCAGAGACCATTACACTGATCCAGAAACAAGAAAGTAATACTCATCAGGTCTTTAAAGGGCTGTGAACTAAATGAAACAAATAAAACCATAAGGCAAAGCAATCAGGAGCCAAGAACTGGATTTTCAGAAGTACTGAGTACCTGTGATTTCCAACAGATTTGGATCAGAAGTTATGCATACAGTCCATTTACTGTTGTAAGAGTTGGATTGTGTTTTCCTGCAGCACAACAACTAAGCTGAACACCCAGTATGGGGTAACCAAGTAGACCTCTGCCCCAGTGGGAATTATGGTTACTTCCTCTCTATGAATAGGCTCACCAACCTACTGATAGTATGTCCAAAGTTGAAACAAATTTGGCAATATGATCCGTGTATCATTGCTTTGGGCTTCAGCCCATGGGTGGAAAGATGGGCACAGCTGGGTTAGCTCTTGAGGGTGGGCTGCCTGACTTATATGACTACCCTCATGTGGACTATGACATTAAGGGCTCGGTGATGTAAGGGGGCAGCCCCTCATCAAGAGCCACAGTCACTGCCAACGTCTACCCTGGTGAACAGAAAAGATCCTCCAGCCATCAGCCACTGATGGAAAAGATCCCGGATGTCTATCCTACAAGAGCTGGAGATGAGGACTGTTGGAGGAGCTGGAACACCTAAAGGTAGTAATTCTATGTTTTGTACTTAGAATTGCACACAGGTGTTACCGTTGTGATTGATACTGTAATAACCCGATTGTGACTGTTAATAAACTAAGCATGAAGTAAGAGACATGGGACTCTTAATGATTATTAATCGTGATGCACCACATGCTGATAATGACCTCTTACCAGCTATGATCAGGTGGATGGGCCACCTTCACTTAACCCAAAAAATGAACATGTATTCTATATATGTTCAATAAATAGCACTTGGCAGAAAAAGCTCTGTTCAAGACAAAGACTTTAGAGAACATACTGTCAGTACAGCAGCACAGTACAGCCACATCCTTCAAAGTCCTCCACACACTGGCAAGGTCAACATACCCTGACATTCATAAACATGCTAAGAAGAGTCCTCCCTCAAGATCCCCCTGCATCTAATTAGTCTATTACAGGGAAGAAATTTCCATCTCTATATTTTGCTTACTATTTAATGAGCTAATCACCAGGTGATTCGCTAATACCTAACAACAAGTATTCCTTATCCAGAGCTTGGAAGTTTGCTTCCTCAGAATTCTCAGTGCAGGAAGCAAATTTGATGTTAGTTTGAAGCCCTCTTGACTGGTCTATTTTGAGACACAAATATTCATTTAATGTGACCTAAAAGCAGTTTGCTTAAAAAGGCTCTGAACTGCAGTTACTCCTCAGCCAAGACAAAGACAGAAATCAAAGCTGAATTAATGTTCCTGTTTGGCTTTGTCTGTAAAGCACTGATGGAAAACACTGAAACTGACGCTCTCTTAACTTGGGCTTTTTATGACTTGTATGATCATTTTAAAATATGCCACAAGGTTTACAGTCACCAAGGAATACCAGGTTTGCCCTGGTGGTCAAGGGTATTTTTTTTTTTAACTCATCATTGGGCTTTTCGAGTACATTGACTTGTAACCACACATACAGCACAGGCCTCCTGAACTTTCAGAATAATCTTAAAAAGGTCTATCGCATGTAAGCACTTCTACCTCACTCAGAGCTTGAATCCAGTACTTGAGTTCTGGGGACAAAAGTGTTCCCAGAACTCAACACTCAAGACCGGTGTCCTGGAACACTATGTTGTACTGCAGGAACATAAAAAGTCAAATGTCAAGCAGACATACTCTCTGCTTATAGTTTATTCTCATGAAACGGGCAGCCTTGGAAGGTAAATCATCCCCAACTTTGGTTATGTTTCACCTCTTCTACTTTGCAAAAAGCCACCAGGAATTCTTGTAAGGAATGTACAGATGAGATAAAAAAGGGGAAGGTTACTGTAGCAAAAGAAACTGAAGCAAGTAAAACCGTAATGCCACAAACAGCTGAACATATCTAATAGTTCACTGCTTCCTTCTTATCTCCTATTCTCATCCCTACAAGCTTCCCTTTCTCTTCTCCATCATCTATGCTATTCACTGGGGCGCCCTTGAACCCAGCTCAACTTGCTAGGACTCACAAATGGATCCCACTGTGTAAAAAGCACAGGCTCCACACTCCCATCACAACCAGAAAACACTTCTGTGAACAGCATTTTTGTAGCATGAAAATCAGTTTAAAAGTATGTGATGGTCATTAATAGGACAGACCAATAATCATTTTGATCTCAAGACCTTCCAGATCAGTTGACGTAAGTAGGGGGGTGGGGTGGGTGGGGTGAACAAAGGAAAACAATTAATTAAAGGGGATAATTATCATATTTTCTCAGGAAAAAAAAAAAAAGCCTTTTGATTTCAGTAAAAGAAGGAGATGGGCATGGGGCTGCATGGAAAAGGGGAAGGGAGATCTGGAGTACCTAAAAATAACTGGAATTACATAGTCGTTGCTTGAAGTATGTATGTAAACTGACTTGTTGAGTTACCCCCAGCAATCCCATAACAATACATATTTGCAATACATATTTTATTGTAATGAGTTTAAGATACACAGACTTGCCTTTTTCATTTTCTTAAAAAAGGCACAGCTTCCAGACCCCATCTAGTGGTGTGAGTGCCTTCCAACAGCCTCATTAATCAAGACCACAGTTAAGCTTTTCAGTGCACTGTTTTTAAAAATGAAACAATACAGTCGGTTTGAGTTTAACGTCCACCTGAAAGAATGGCAATACTCACACGTTCTAAAAATAGAAAAATAAAATTTCCAGAATCACTAGTCAACTTGCAATCATGCTGGACTTATATTAGTTCTATTTTAAAAGTGCTTCATATGCTATTTTTGAGGATCCATTCCACATTCAGATCTTATTAGTATACTGGGAGAGAAGGGGGGAATCTCAATTGCTGCACTAAATCCGAGACAGAAGAGATACCAAGCTGTGAATGAACTTTGGAAAAAGCAAAATGAATCCGCCTCTGTATCCTGACTCAGTCAGCAAGACTAATCAAATTACGACTATTTGAAGTGAGCTAAACTTTTCACAATTCAGAGCTGTCTCTAAATTTCCCCACACATGCCAAGAAATGCTGGCTTTCAATTACCTTCTTCACTGTAGTAGAGAAGCATAAAGCACTCCCAGCTTCCCATCAGAAAGCTAACCAATTTCACAGTATATGAGTAAAATCTACTCATAATCAGGACTTTTCTCTAATCCTAAAAATATTTTATTTTGAATTTCTAGATGTGTTTAGTGTTGCCTGTCCAAAGCAGAAAAAAACAACTCTCCTGGCTGGAGGCATGTAACAGCAAGCTAGAAGGCAAATTCTCCTATAACCCAATTGGAGATGAGCCGTCTATTTTGGAAAAATATACTCTGGTGTAAAAATCCTCAGATTTTCCAGATAAATAAGTAGATGCAGCTCCTTTGTTTCTGACAAGCAGTGGAATCTATATCTGAATTCTCTAACCTACTAGTACATCACTACTCCATTCAAGATTTTGAAAATTCAGAGCTATTCATTTAAAACAGCACAATTAGCCATATTCCACTGAGTGCCATACAAGTTTAGAAGTTAACAGCAAATCACCCCTTTTCTGACAGTGCATCATCAAGCTGAACAAAATAAAACTATACCTCAACCTGAGGAGTCTCTGTTGATTAAAACCAGAAATTCAGCATTAAACCTGATCCCCTTCAAATAAGTGAAGGGCAGCTGAATGCTGTGGGCTTATCAAACCCCACCTTGGTCTGTAAAGAGTATTACTGCACCGGTGCTGTTGTATATGAAGGTATTGCTAGCTACAGTACTGTTATTTGCCACAAACAGCTAGTCTTCAGAATTCCAGGCTTTCCATTTGTTTTCTAGATTTTGCAGGGGAGCAGCAGGATTCCCCAGAACAGTCTCCAGTTATGAACCAAACCAAGTAGTGGCTGCATCAGTTTAATTCTGCTTCCACTGACAGAGAACAGTACAGTAGTCAGGGTAAATGAGTTTTACATGAAGTGTTATACTAGCAGCAAATTATTAACTACGTATCACCATTTCACCTTCCCCACATTGGAGGAGTGCTGCAGCCCTGCTTAACCCACTGGAAGGTACGATTTTGGCAATCCACAGCAAACATCTAAAAGCACCTACACTTCTTCCCCTTCTTTCTACCCATTCAACTGCTAATCAGAACCCCACCACCACACATCATGACAAAACAAGACAAGACATTACCTGATCCAGCCATTTCTGCTAGCACCATGGGAAGAACAATAGGACTGGAAAACCTCCCACGATGGCCACAATATTATGAAGGATTACATCAACGCTGAAGGAAAGGAGGAATTTCCCTTGACAGTTTACAGCATAAAATAAAGTCTCTCACAAGTGAGCTTCATGCACAGCAAAGGAAATAAAAGGTAGGCTAGGGAAGGAATAGACTGATCTAGCAATTTTATACTATAGTTATATATTGTGCTCTTCAACAATCCCAGCAAATTAATCCTTCTACATCATGTCCCCCAAAAGTCTCTATTCCCTCATCCTTCCTGTACCTCAGGAAGTGTCACATTTTCTTGGATACTGATGACAGTATAAAATAGAGCTACAAACGTGTAGAGAAGCAAGGATTTCCACTATTAGCAGACTTTTTGGTAATGAGAAAAGCAGCTGATGCAGTAGTGCTTCTTTGCTGTGCTAGTGTTCTGGCATGCAAGTTACACAGGCAGCTTCCTGTTTATCCCTAGATTACGGAGAACTTCAGGGCTGTTTAATCCATTCTGCCTATAAAATTAATCAGCCAAAATGCTTTTGGCACACATCTTACCTGAAGCTACACCGTGTCCTTTATTATTAATAAGAATACGGAAAATATACACAAACTTCCTCACATACCAACTTCAGTTCTATGTAAAGTCTACCACAAGTGCTTACAGCATTATGTGGATTACTTCATTCTTAACAAAAAACTTATTTTTTTCCTGACAATTAAGCTCACAGTGTATTTTCCCCAGAAGAGACTGTAACAAACTAAAACCCACAGATGAAAATCTAAATTCTGGCTTCTACTTCCTCACTGCAGCAAGCATTATATCTTAACTGATCTACAATTTAATAAAATTGTTTCCTTATAAGACAAAGTAAATTGGCTCCAAATACATGAAAAAATCAAGTTCCGTATTTCTAGATTAACAAACTAGATCTATAGATACCAGAGGGAGTTTCGGCAAATGCTCTGTACTAAAGACTGAAAATCCTGTCTAATTTATTTCAACCTGAGGGACTCTGGCTTTGGCAGCCCGCTAGCAGGACACAGCTCACTGTGAAGAGGCCCCTTCCCCGAGAGCAAACTGCAGTGGCAGCAAAGCGCTTTGGGCCATTTTCTTTCCCTCAGCCAAGCATACCCTTCTGCACCACCTTTTGGGCACAGCTCTGATCAAGCAAAGGAGGAAAGCTGATGGCTGTCCCAGGAAAGTGGCAGCTGAGAGCAGACTTAGCACCTGCATTCATTGAAGTTACAGCTTGCTCAGCCTAAGGCAGGAAGCACGTGCCTATTTTACAAAATGCAACACACCAAGTGGGTGCAAATGCTTTAAATTCAGTGCTTAAGGGAACGGACTGCATGGTATATGCAGTGTGTCCAGCTGTACAATAAGGGTGTTTTCCCTACATATGGAAAAAGTTGTGTGACCTATGCACCTAGGAATTTCAGCACTGTAGTTGCAAGGTATGATGTTTAACGGTCACCACTTAGTTTTTTAATTGGAAAGATTTACTTTCATCAGATTAGGATCAGAGAAAGGGTAGCTCTTGGCCATCAGATGTAAGCATACAAGCTTCCACCAAATTAAATTGTGCAAGGCCTTCAAGATGTCACAGAGGTTATAACGTAAGGCACCCTTTCCCCTCCCATCAGTCAAAAAAAGACTGTAGAATTCAGATTTGTCAAAGGTTATTAAATCTTTCATACTGGTGCTAAGCCTGAAGAAATATGAATTACTTGCCAATAAGCAGTACCAATTTAATTTTGTTATAGCTATTTTATACTTGGTATTAGGAAGAACAATGCCACAATACAGCTAAAAATGTGTCCTTATGTGTGTGAGCATGGACTATTATCCCATACACACACAGTGGCCCCTAACAAGCTCACGTCAAGCACTTTGCCTTGTGATTAGGACTGAGGCAGAAGGTAGGATAGCATCTAGACTGGAGATCTTCTGAGTTTCTATGACCTTATAGCTGCTACCACCCCAAGAAATAGCTCATCAACACTTTTATATATAAACTGAGAAACTTTTGGAGATAAAAGTCTTCATGAGGATAGCTAAAAATAAGAAAAAGGCACCATTTCTGCTATTAGAAAGCAGCTGTTAAAATTTTTAAGAGGAGAATTCCTTCCTCAAGTAATCTGCTTCTGCATTTATCAGGGCCAGTGCTTGTATCCTTAGTGATACTCACTTCCTCTCTCTATTCTTGTTAGCCTTGTACAACCTTTCCAGGGGTGATCCCATTTCATTTTGCTACCCAAGTGAAAGACTTCATCTAAATTTTGCATCCATATAGGATTTCTATTGATATCAGATATAGCACTCCACCAACATAATTTTTTTTATATTCAAACTCTGAGAAAAAATGTCTGAAGAGAGACATTTTTGGGGTAACTCCCTTTTGAAAATAAGACCAGCACAACCTGCAGAAGTTCTTAAACCATAAAATTGAGGTAGAAGCTGAAAAACAAAGAATCCTGCAAAACCAGTATGAGGCCAGCTGGCTTGGCAAGAGGAAGCCAACATTGTCTGTATTAGTTCACAAGGAAAAACCAGACATGAACTGAAGTTAAAATGTCAGAAATTTTATGGGGAAAAAAACCAAACAAGAAACATGTTTTGTAAGAGCAAAATAACCCTAATGTCATGTATTTCTCTCCCTCTATCCAGTAAATGCTGACGTTACTTTGATGTTAGGAAGTCACTCACTAAGACCCAGACATAAGGAATTTGACAAGGATAAGAGCATATAGCTTAGGCAACTTCCTAACTCCCTTCCAGTTAAGTTTCATCAAACCTAAATTTGATGATAGCAGACTGTAGAAGAGCTGCCAACAAGGGCTCTGGCAAACTTCACAAATGTGAGTGAGCTCTAGAGCCATCAGCATGAGCGTGCAAATTCTGATTTAAGCTTAAAACCAAAAATCAATTCAAACCATTAATGTTTACAATTTAAGAATAATAAATCCTCCTGAAACCATAATTTGGTTGCTATTGTAATGGATGTCTAAACATTTCGATTTTTTTTAAGCCAGTTATAATTATCTCTGTATGAGATTGCTTTTAGTGTCTATATAGTACAAAAGCAAGAATATTTAGTGATATGTGCTTCTAGGTATTCCAAGAAATTCACCAATAAGGGGAGAGTCAAGTGTACACTATGAAAAATTTTAAATAGCTGAGGCTACTGCACTATAAATGTACCACCTGTTTTCCTCTCTTTTTACTTTTTTGAAATTATCGTTTCTACACTTACACTTGTAACTGGAAGTATGTAAACATAAAAGTTGGTGGGGTGAGAGAAACATCTAATTGAGGTGCTCAAACTTTTTTCTGATTATTATGATAAAAAATGGAAATTACTTTCAAAATCTGAAAGATTGAAAAAGACTTCAACAGAAGCTTAATCTCTCATGCACGCGAAACTGGTGTCAGACATTGCACATACATCCACTTTAAAACTCAGTCTGACCACACTTCATGCTGCAAATTTATTCTCTTCATTTGTTTAAAGTCCTATGCAAATCTGAAAGCACATTATGCAGCCAAACTGATTATCCAGGTGTTTAGGAAGTCATAAAACTCTTAAGTGTTGAGTAAAAAGCTCCCTCGACCATAATCTCTGGTCAGCCACTGAAAACTTAGCTGGGTAGAATAAACAAACTGTAAACCAGGCAGTGCCCACCATGGCTTCTGCCAGTATTAGCAAGCCAGTGCTAAACATAATGATGCAAACTTGACACAACAATACGAGTTAATCTGCAGCGGTGAGGCCAGAGAGGCTTCCAAAAAACCACTTACCTTAACATTGAAGACCTAGCCCCCTTTTAAATCAAATTAGATTGCACATATGAAGAAGAATGTTAATTTTGCAAAATAATTGAATTCAGCATTACTAACATTGCTATTAACTTTGTTCTGCATCTTTTCTTACCATCATATGTTCTGACTTAAAAAAAAAATAGTGGCATGCCATCACCTCTCAAGGGAAAGAGATAGCACAGCATAAAACAAGGCTAACAAGGACAGCCAAATCTTACCTCTGAGGTTTACGAATATCCCAGAGTCCCACACCCTCCTTAGAGTTGGCAGTAGCCAGTAATCTGGGTTCTACTGGATTAAACATCACACTGTGAAAGGCTGATGGGTAGTGTGCCAAGCAGAAGGGGTCTGTTGAAAAAATTAAGATTTCAGACATAAGAACAAACAATACATACAACTGTTCAATGCAGTGAGTTTGGCAGCCTAATATGGAAACAGCATAACAAGATCTGAAGATACGGAGACATGTTCAAACCATTTCTCAAGCTGACACATCCAAAGCAATATAAAAAGTGAGGTTTTAAAATCCACCCACGCGTACATTAACTTTGTCTAAATATGGAAAAGGACACATACTGGATTTCAAGACAGCATTTTGCTTATGGAAGGTTATCAGAGTTTAAAACTAGCCACTTGAAGATCAAGTATATGAATCTTCTTAAGGTTCATGACCAAACGGTCACCTAAGAAGGACTACATACAAGGGGGCTTCTGAAAGTTTCCAAGCAATATATACCTGGAAGCTTCCACAGCCATTGATGACCACCCAAACTGTAAGTGTAGCAGCAACTGCTTACATGGGAGAATAATATTACAGAAAGTGAAATAAGCCTGTATGGAACTCAGCTCAAAGCAAGCTGCCTACCCTGAGAAGAGAAGCCTGCCACATCTCAAGTATTGCATAGTAGACAAGAAGGGTGTTCCTCTTGCATAAAAATGTTAACAGTTGGATTTTGCTGCTCACGCACAGAGTTAAAAACATGCTCATCCAGACTCTCTCCCTCTCATCTCGATTAGTGCAATAAGACTGTGTTTGGCTGCTTCTCTGCCCTATTCATACTGTCAAAATGCTGCCTCCACAAAGAGTGGGAAAAAGCCTGGATTGTCACCCTTCTCTGTACGTTTCTGCTAGGCTTTATGGCTTTAGGCATAGCCTAATTCTTTTTGTTGTCTGTATCTTTTGTGGCATGCTGCCACTCTTTCACTCAACTAAGAAACCAGAGTCAATGCCTACTTTGAGCCAGGGATTAGGCCAGACTTTTCCATTCACTGTTTGCTTTGATGCAACCACTGTGCTGCTCATGTGCTTGGGAGACTCTCTTACTGCTCTTATTTGAGCCACTGTGTGCAGGCACCTTTAGACCCACAAGCGCCTCCAAAGGTACTTCATTTTCTTTCCTCGTATTCCTCATTAAGATAACCCTCCCAAATTCCCAATTCCTTCTGAACTACTGCCCATCAAGCAATTGAGACAGAATTAACGTTTACTTGTCCTGCCCCATCTGTATCCTCCTCTTATGCTCTATCACAAGCTTTTTGACACAGGGACTTTCCTTTTCAGTGTTCATTTTGCAGGGATCAAAACAAAGGTCTCTGACCATGGCTGAAGCTCCCTGGTGCTATTAATTGTCAAAGGAGGCAGAGGTAAAAGGAAGAACAGGAGCAAACTTTTGTTCTGCCAGTCTGTACCAAGGCTTTAGAGACTGCTGTTGGTCTGCCAGCAGCTCCAAATGAGGTTTAACACCAAAACCGACCTTCTACATTTGCATCATCAAATCAGATCCCCGCTGGGACATAAAAGGCTGCATTATTAAAATGGCAGCCCCCACCGAGAAGCAATGGCCTGCATTAGCCAAGTGGAGATATAAACATTATCAGATTGCCAAATAAAGGAGCTGGTTTTTAAAACAAACTTTCAATTTGTGTACCTTTGTTTAGTCAAATCATTGTCACTAATTACTGGTGTTTTCCTTCACCCCTTTATTATAAATAGCCTGCCCTGGTACCAGAGTTTTCTTCTAAGATATCAAAAGTGTCCTTTCAGCCTGTCAAATTAAAGAGATCACAGGAGTTAAACTAATGAAGCACTAAGTCACTTTAATGAAAAGCAGGGGGATTACTTTTTTATTGTTCTTTATGCTCATTCACAATTGTAGCTCTTATACACTGGAGTATGAAAATGTTTCTCAAGGGAGAAGCTCAACACCATCTCTAACAAAAATTAAAAGTGGGTTTATAAAAATTATTGCATAAATCACTCAACAGTGAAAGACAGGTAGAAACAGAAAGGGAATGAAACTCCTTTTCCAGCTTCTTTTAATGCGCTATTTTAAACCAGGAGGTTATTTCCAAGATTTTAATGAGCTGGCCACTCAGGGTAACTAACTATACTTAAGGCTGGCAGGCATAACACCTATTCCCATGACAATACCATTGCAAACAAGGAGATTACCCCAGTGAAAAGCATTATATTGTAGTAAACATTGGCAGGGCTCACACACAAATGCTGACTCAGGACTCCTAGCAAAAGCCCTTTATTTAAAATTCAGAGAACCTAAGTAAGACACTACTCCAAAAAAGCCCCAAATGTACCACAGCCAGCACTTCTTCACTCCATTTTCACTGGTGCAGCCTTCTCATTCAAAGTCTCAGCAACAGTAAAAGCAGTAGCAAGGCTTAACTACAACAAAGAAGGACAAACCTCATTTCATACAATTTCAGAAACTCAGATCAGATGGGACATCAGCTTACAATACTGAGAAGTTTCATACAGATGCATTTAAGCAGGCAGTCGCACTGACTGCTGGCATCCGCTGTCAGCAACAGGTTGTTCTCTTATCAGAGACAGATCTTCATGGTGCAGAGTTCAGGAGAAGGCAATAAAGGAGCATTTCACCATTTCTAATTTGGAAGCCATATTCAGTGTCTGGTCTCATTACTTGGATATTACAAAAACGGACACATAGGGATGAAGTGACACTTGGATTTACCAAAGGTAAATTAGTCACATCTGACTAATGTGGTGCCTTTTGTTGATAAAGTAACTGACCTTTTATACAGGGGAAAAGAGGTAGATCTAATCAGGACTAATTTCACATGTGGTATAGTATCAAGTTTAGCTACAGGCAGTTGGGATTAGCCAAGGGAGTTGAATGGGGTAAAAAACTGGCTGAAGGAAAGACAACAGTTCACTGTGCTTGTAAGGGGCTTCTGAGTAAGAGGGAGCCCAATGAGCTCCTCAGAGACTGTTCCAGAGAAGAGATACTATAGATATTTTTATTAAAGTCTGTGACATACATATACTGTGTGCATTATTTTTCAGAATGTTTTAACAAAATTACCAGATGAGAAAGAGATAAGGGGGTACCACAATTGCACAGAGAATCTGAATTCACAATAAGAATCAGAATACTGAAAATTGAATGCAGTACTATTACCTTTAATTTTCATTTATACAAAGGTAATGTTCTTGGGAAGGGGAAGACATCAATAAGTAATCTACTCCAAGTATTCTGGTGGAGCTTATCAAGAGAGACCTAATTCTGGTTAGTCATGTTCAATGAAGCCCTCATGGTACTAGAGGCTCTAAAAGATTCTTATAAGACTATAAAGTATGTCTTGTTTCAGCTTTCATTTCCTAATCAAGACGAGACAGAATCTCAGTCTAGAGAAGTTATCAAATTCACTAAGTACGGAAAAAGCTAATTCAGTTAAACAGCAATTTTGACCCAATAGTAAATGTGTACAAATTGCCACAAAATACATAAGCTGGATTTCAATGCCATAAACAACTTTCCTGTAAGACCAATAGAAATGATGAGTTAAGGCAATTGCATTTAATCAGCTTACAAAGAAAGATGAAAGTTTATTATAGCTAGGGAACCAGACTCTGTACTCCTGCAGATTGCTCAGTTTTAATTTGTCAGCTTTGTCCTCTTTAGAATAGGGTAAACTCACTAAAAAGTTCATTTACTGAAGTATTACTTAAGAATTCATATACTGAAATTCAATTACTGAAGTATTGCTCTCCAAATTTACGTAACTACAATTCTAAACTGAGATTCTTCAGCCTTAAAACTGCAGCTGTAAAAACACAGATTGCAGTGTTTTGAGAAGCTGCAGGTTTGTTACATAAAACAACCGTATTCAGTTTTGTTTTACAAAACAAAGATTGAAGTAATAATTCAGCTTCCCTGTTATCACATAAGGGCTCTAAGTTTCCATACAACCAGAAAACATTATGCATAAGAACAATTCTCGGCGTCACTGGGAAGTATATAAACAGCTTTGGAAAATTATTCAAACCGAAATAACAGCTTTCTTAATGTCCAAAAATTTTTTATCCCAGGCTATAGACAAAACAAAACAAAAAAATACTCCACATTCCTAATTGACTTCAAGTTTAGCAAGACGTTTTTAGTGGACAAACATGTCCTCCGCTGCTTCTTTACTCAAGTTAGAACCTATTCATACTAAGTTCTATGATAGCCTGCACTGTACACTGGTACTTTATGAAGTCATTTAAGACAGTGACACTGGACTGTAAAGACCAGGGCTTGCCTACCACTGGCCACAAGAATTATGCCTCACTGTCACTCCAGCACTCCCTGCCTTGATTGCCCCAGAGAAACATAATGTTTTCCTTCCCTGCCTTGCCCAAATTCTTCTGAAATCAATCATCTTTTCCATCTAGAGATCTCACCTCCATGGGAAGACTCTCGGATGTCCCAAATAAGAACCCGGCCATCATCTGATGAACTGGCAAAGATGTTGTCATTTACTGGACTCACTGAAAGGCCGTACACTGCATCTTCATGAGCGAACACATCCAAGGTCTCAGTGCTGGAAAAAGACACACAATATTATCATTCTTCCTTCATTTGCTGTTGTTTTAAAAAGCAAAGTACTTACAGCTTTATCTACCTATTACTACTTAGTGACAAGGTTTATGCAACTTCATAAGACCCTTTTGTTTAATTAGAGTAAAAAACAAACAGAAATCGCGTTGTACTAGATTAAGTTTGGGAAGAGGTAATGGGAAAGGGAAAGAGGTCTTGAGACCTGAGAACTAAATTTTTACTATTTCATGTGAAAAAGAAAACAAGACAGAAGTTAATTCTTTAATACAGGCTTCTGCATCATCCAAAAGTTCAGTTGAAGCTCACAAAAGAGCAACTTTCCAGCTGGCTTTTTTAATAAGAGACATAGCAGGAAAAAACATGTTATATAGAAAATTGTCAAGGACCAAGATCTTGTAGAAGCTTGAGAAGTCAGAACACAATAAACAGTGCCATCTAAAATTTTGACATTTCCACATTTAATTAAAAAAAAAAAAAAAAAAATCAACAAAACCAAAACACCAAAAAACCCTCCCAAGCCCAAACTAAACAAAAAGTGCACAAAAAAGATGTACCCAAAAAGCCCCTCAAAATCACAAAAAGTCAAAACAAAACAAAAATAAAAAAAAAAAACAAACCAAAACAAACCACCAAACAACATCACATTCCTGAGAAAGCATTAGAAGAATAAAACAAATTTGCTTTTGCCCGTCTCTCATGTAAGATTTATACAAGAAGTAGATACAAAGTGTGATGGAAGGCAGATGTACATTGATCAGTTCAATGCAAAAGGCTTTAGACAAACCTAGCAAGAATTATGTCCAAATTATGTTAACCAGGATTCAGGCAACTCAAAAAGATTTAAGGTTTTATATTTCTCTGTTCTTACATATATCTCTTCCTGCTTTTAATTTTATACTCGATTTTCTTGAGTTCGAGTTATTTAAATGGTCTTTGCTTAAATCAGTAGAAAGTTATTAGTACAGGCCAAAATTTAAACTTCACAGTTTTTCTACTTCAAAAGCAGCAAGCTCAAAAGACAGGATATCTAGAGAACTCCAATCTAATACATTACCACTACTGTATTAATTATATTTTGACTAACAGCCTAATCTTGATGTAGCACAACAAAGCCTAATTCCCAACTGCTTTGCATTTTTGGTAAAAAGTAAGTATCAAAATAAATATGCTTCACATTAGTCTGGAGAATCAGGCAGCTGCAGCCAAAGTTTTAGAAGGTAGGTAGGTAGGCCAAGCATTAGCTGTCTTAAATACAAGTCAGGTGAGTGTTTTGAAAAAACAAACAAAAAGCCCATATGTGCCACAATACTTGTACATGTGCCAAAATAATCTGGCTCAGAATCTACTCAGAACCTACTATGCTGTCTGCAGGACAGCGTATGTATTTAATAACCATTCTCTTTCCCGAGGTCAAAACGATGCACAACCTGAGCGCTAAAAAAAACCCAACACCACATAAATGGGGTGATGGGGAATACTTCATGCCAGATATGAATTTAGATAAATAAAAGGCATGTTTCAGGATTAAAACACTGTGCTCTTCTCCCAGACCATTAATTTAAAACAAAAAGTTCCTCCAGTGAGTTGACATTAAGGGAGCTCTTGAAGAAGTGGAAACACAAACTGTGTATTTACCTTTCAACATCATGGAGTATAACTTGCTCATCATTGCCTATAAAGAGAAATATAAACACTTAAAATCATGTTCCAGTGGTTAAAAAGCAGTATAGTGAAAGAAATAAAAAACAACAAATGTCTTTTTTTTTAAATTTTCTATTTCAAAAACAAAACTGAAGCAGAGAGAAGACCAGTTCAGTTGCCAAGAGGTCAGCCCTCTGCTCATTTATGTGAAAGGCTCCATGTGACATTTCCAGTCATGATCAAATGCACTAATCCATTCCATCTCCTACTGGCTCAACAAATAATTCTACTTGACTGTGTTACTGATCATTCTTTGTTCGGTTTGAGCTTGAGTTTTGCAACATTTGCAGTAAAGAGAAGAATATTACATGATGCAGCAGAACACCTCTAACTGATGTGAATGCACCTTTTTTCCTGCTCAGAGGAAGCTCCATAAAAAGATAGTGGAAGGTGAAAAGAGATGCCATAAGCAAAATGCACTGGACTCCCAGCTCAGATGTCGCCAGTTCACACTGTCAGCATTCAGGGTTTTGCAACCATTGAGAAGGCACGAACATGACAGCCAGTATGATTTCTTTTGTATTAACAAAAACCAAGTAACCAGACAATCATGTCACTTTTCTTTGATCACATCCACTGAATACAATGGACACTAACCACATGCATGCACACTAAGAGGGTCACAGCTACAAAGTAATTCCACTGGCTCATGCAGTGTTTTTCAAGCTACAGCAACAGAGTATTTTTTTTTTTTTTTAGTCTCTGTACTGAATATTAATTTATCTAATTTGGCACCTCCTCTTTAGAAATATTTAAGGAAACGCATGTTTATATTTAATTCAGAAGAAAAAACCAGAAAGCCCACAAAGTCATATTGATATGCTCGGTATGTCTTTGTAATTGTGACATCAAGTTGTGAAGCTTTCCTCATGTACACCAAAGCTTTAGAAGGAGCAAGATTTCATGTTATCATTCTTAGGTGTTCAGTTGACTCAGTTTTCATTTATCCCACGCACATTTCAACTTGTATTCTGTCCCAACAGAAGAAATATGAGAAAGTTTCTCTTCGACTAATGAGGTGTGAGATTTTTCTACATCCACTTGCTCTTTGCACAGGCTCCTAGTTAAATCGTGCCAGCCTTAGATTACTTGCAGTAGCTCATCTTTTCCATGGTACAATAAACAAGTCACTTATGTGTAAGCGTCCTTTGATCATTAATTGCAATGGAAACTGCCCATTATATGTTGCAAGCATATATACCTAGTATTTATACCTAGTAAAATTACTCTAGTGCCTATGTATTTCATCAAGGAAAAGCGTAGCCTAGTTTCTCCAGTGACAAAATTTCCTCCAGCAGACGCTCCTGCTCCTCACTCTCCATACAGTATGAGCACAAGAATCATTCTAGATGCCTGGCTTCAGGCCTCTAGTCATCATGGGATCGACTTTCCCTTCCATCACAAGCTCCAAAATGGGAACAAAAGAAGGAGGTTGTGTGGAACAACCACTGCTTCTGTTTTGTGTGTAGGAGGAGGCGGCGGTGACAAAAATCTAACCACAAACTGCTTGGTTGCTTCTGGTAAGGATTCATCCCTGCAGAAAACATCACTGCTGTTCAGCCCAGTAAGGTTCCCACTTACATTGTTTTACTTTAACACAGGAGAGTTCACTCTTCATCGAGAATAACTGGGCTGCAATTGTACACACAACTCTCCAATTTATAATCTCTCTTGCTTTGATAACTGCAGTTACGACAATCAGAAAGACAGGAAGTATCTGCCATTCCCTTCAGTCACACCTGTGAGGATGAAATACTGCAGAGCACATACAGAGGAGCACAGCTAATGTGGCCTAAACCCTCTATCTGTCACATCAAGCCTCTACCGAAACAGAGTTCCCTTTAGGTTTATTTCAGCTTTTCATATATCTAACATTAAATGCAAAAAAAAAAAAAAAAAAAAAAAAAAAGGAGTCCATGCAGTTTACTAAGAGGAGATCTTTCATTTCAAATGCTGCTCTAGTCTGAGTGTGTGTGGAAGGGAAATGGCATTCTTCAGGGATGGGAACTTCTTTGGTATCTTAAGACAGGTTTTTTTGTCTCCAGAGATTACAGGCAAAACACTGTCCACTCAGTTTCTGCCTTCCAGTTTTGTAATGGCTCCATGTGGTGCATGCTACGCATGCGCTCCTTCAAAGCACAGAGCTTTGAAATTCCTTGGATGCAATTCAATTTGTACTGAAGTGGAAAATACTTTCTCCTCTGCTATCAAGAGCTGCTTTAGGGAAAGGTCATCAGATCCTAAGCCATTAGTCATTGGCAGCTTTATTTACAAGAATGAATTGAGTTCTGTGCACCTTGTGCTAGTTTCCATAATGTAATTTTTAGGTTTTTTAAGTATTCTGACTTCCATGATCTGAATATCACTCCAACTTCAGTATTGGGGGGTGGGGGTGTGTGTGTGTGTGTGTGTGACACAACCAATAGATCTTAGGACAGACAATTCTCTCAGACCTTTTAAGAATCCAGAACATTGTAGAGTGAATAAATATAGTTAGCCCCATTTTACTGACAGAGATAAAACAGATGGTACATCTAGGCCATGCAGCAAAATGACTCTTAACAAGGGATCCAAGAGTCAGACTCACAGCCCCTGCAGATGAGCTCTGTGAGTCTTGATGGAGCAGCTGAAAGAGTTCCTGACTCCTCCAATGGAAATAATTTCTGGCAGAGGTACAGTGTGTTTATGCAAACTGGAGGAGGAAAAAGAGATGAGAATGGCCAGTTTGTCTGTGCATCAGCTGTCACAGCTCATCTAACCTGGCATCTTAGCAAAAATCCACCATAATGAATGATGTTAATCCTTAACTGCAGGTGTTAATTGCAGTGGCACAGTACAGTCAAACCCCTCTATTGCCCTTTCTGTGAAAGCAATAGCCTCTGACAGCAGGGCCCAATGGATAGAGGGGTTGAGTTGGAAAGGAGAAAATACCATTACAAGTGCTCCAGCAAGATTTAGCACAGTTCGTTCCTTGAATATTCACGTAAGGTTCCATTTGTCTGAATTCAAACTAAAGTAAAATAGACTCCAGCCCAAAATTTCATTGGAATCACTCACGCAGATACATTCATTTGAAGACAGTGCGGACTGCCATCTTTCTCAAAAAATAAACAGCAGTCCCCAGAATCAGAAGACTGGCATCACTATTTGACATTTTTGGGGTTTTCTCCACCTGAGAAGTATATCTGAATCATTTCACCCTTAAAACTTGACACCATCTTAAGCT